>NW_006299719.1:920152-931656 GCF_000327345.1 Myotis davidii
GGGACAGCGCGCATCAATTTGAGCTGATTGGTATAGGTTATCATACATACCTTGCTCTCATGAAGTAGAATCTAGTAGCAAACAGAAGAGAGACAAGCATTTAAATCTCATTTTATGAGAACAAAAATGTTTTAAGATTTTTCTAACTTTTTGTTCCTAAATGTTGCATTCTGTGTAGTTTCTCAGACCTATCTACCAATTCTCTTTTTTTAAATGTACTCATGTCTAATCTTCTGTTTAATGCATTCACCGAGCTTGTTTTCAACAGTTTTTTCACTTCTTTATATTGTAGTCTGTAATTCAAACCTATTTGTTTGTTTATTTTTGATGGCCACATGCAGCTTTCTAATTTTTTTTTCCTACTTTAAATCATTTCATTTCTTAAATTCCTTTAAGTATTTTACATGGAGTTGTTTCCTATTCTGATACTGATTCTTCTCATCTCTGGTATCCTTGGTGGTCTGAATTTGTAGTTTGTTATTTCTGCTGACTTTCATTCACAGTGGTTATGTTTGTGAGTATTGACTTAATTTTAATTTCTGAATACTTTTTTCAGGGTCCAGTTAATATGCGAATCTTTAATAAATTTTTCCATCACTATTCACTCAAGGCTTGGTCTCTAATTTTAGTATTCATAGCCCATTGCCTTCAGGGCAACCTTGCTTTTCCCTTGTGCTTAACCAGATCATTGATGGTTGTAGCCCACTTCAACGACAACAACAAATACCTTTCTTGATTCCCTGAAAGTTCAGCAATAAAATAAAACTTTAAGTTTTGTGCAGTACCTACTCATATTTTAGTGAGAAGGCTGTCAATGTATCAAGTCCCTAAATGAGAAAAGGCAGATTTTTGATACAATATTCAAAATAATTACATCATTTAAGAGTAAAGTAAGAGAATATATTTTTCAAATATTCATAAGTTCAAGTTCCCAGAATAAGGTTTGCCTTGACTATGAAGATACTAGCAATGAAACTAAAATTTTCCACAACTACAGCTTCCTAAATGATGATGTTTAACACAATTGTCTTAAAATGGTTGTGAAGAGATTTTAAAATCGTAATGCACTTGTTATTGGCATATAACACTGTAATGCTCTTTTTAGTGGCACTTAACATCGTAATGCTTTGGTTAGTGGTATTTCTTCCCTTATTTCATCTTCAAGGAAGAGTTCACATATGGGTCAAGGAAACAACTAGGTTGTATGAAACTTTAGAGTAGCAGAGCAAAGGATTTAAGGATTCTATTTTCCAAGTACCTAATTTTTCACTTATTTCACTCTCTTATAACTTGTCCACTGCAGCTGGTAAAATAAGGTGAGTTAAAGGCCTCTTTTTATGTAGGGGAGAGTAACAGGCCCCTTTAAAATGGGGAATGGACCAATGTCAATATCTGGGTTTCCATATTGCTCTGTAGTTAGTTATGCAAGATGTTCCTCTGGGAGAAACTGGATACTGTTATAAGAATCTTATTTAATAGGAAAGGAGTAAGGGGAAGCCTAGATAATATAGGCATGCCATTTACACAGCTTTGCCAGGAAGCTACAGTTAACATTCTCCAAGTCAGTTCTCTACAGATCGTTGGGGAAGGGACTGGACAATAGATGCATGCTCAGTAAGGTCAGGGTGACCTGGGGAGATGCTTTCTTGTCAGTCACACTTGGGAACAAATCAATGGCCAGGATAGGTGTGGCCACTGCAAGCATGGGAGAATTTAATATTTAAGCTCCTGAACAAAGGAGCCTCTCTCTCTCTCTCTCCCTCTCTCTCTTTCTCTTTCTCTCTCTCCTTGCCTGTGCTCCTTGCCCTCCTGTTGCAGGGTGTGTACTCCCCTGCATTTGCCCATGTGGCCCACAGCGATGTGGGACCTACACAATGGACTAATAGACTTTAATTAGCCTGATGCTACATCAGGCCCAGCTCCACCATGGAGCAGACACTTTGGACACTTTTAGCTCTACTGCACCCCCAACTACACCTTTTCCAAGACTGGGTTAAGGGGCTGGAGCTTTGAAACTTGAGAAATGTAATTCCATGCCAGTGAAAACCATTCACTCTCCCATTCGAATCTTAGAAAATTCATTTTCTAAAGATATCGCAAGAGCCACACCACTCCCACTAATGTAGGGGAAATTGGACCTACTGATTTCTCTGGCCACAAATACACAGGACCTCTCTGTACATGATCTTGGAAATTCCTATGAATTACTCATTATTTAAATAAAAGGTTTTAAAAAAACATAGTAGAGTGGAAAGTATGGTAAGGTCTAGAGGGAAGGGGTATGAAGGAGGATGCTGCACCTGTCTCTGAGCAGGCCTTTATGAGAGTGGGGTAAAAGGACTTTGAGGCACAGTCATGGTTTATCCTACTTCTCCAAAAGATTGTGGGCCAACGCCCCAGCTAGTGATAACAAACATTCATTTGCCTGCTGTGTACATTGTTAAGAGATCCCTGAGTGACTCAGCAGGGTGACAGGCAGCTGCCTGAAGGTTCAGAAAACCAGTCATCTTCTCTTTGGAGACAAAACTAATAGTTCCCTTTAAGTGCACAGTGTTAAGTTGTTAATTATTAATGCCACCTTTACAAATAAACACCGTAAACTAACACCACAGGAAAAACGAACTTGGTGTGGTTTATAAAAATAAGAGGACACGTGATTTTTAAGGTAGATCACTTAAAATTATAAGGGGATAAAAGTAGATCTGTTTTTTTAAAGCAGGCTAAGAACACTAAGAATATTTAGAAACATTTGTAAAACACTCCTGTTGGAGTATGGCTTTGATTAACTGCAATATATGCTTTATTATGAATAATCATTTTTGATACAGTAGTTAAGACATTTGACAGAAATAAAAGCAAATAAAGAGGTGTCTCTGTGATTCTTGAGCTGCATTAATATTTTAAATTGATTAATAGCTTAATGGATAGGGTGGAGGAAAGGAACAAACTAATTACGTTTCAGCAAGCAACTTGAAGCTTCCACTAACTATTTTACATTTTGCAGAATTTCCATTTGTATTAATAACTTATTACTTATATTAAACATGCATTTTCCCTAAAGCTTAATGTTTCTTCAGTGGAGACCAATTAACTGAGATGGTCTTTTCTTAGCTAGCCAATTATTTTAATTACTAGAATTTTTAAAAATGTGCTTGCTTTGCATAGATTTGAGCAGTTGGACTTGCCCTCAAAATGCATGGACTATTCCAGGAGATGGAATGGTTTTGGTGAATATTTCTATGCCAAAGAAATCTTTTAGACATTTGGGGTTCTGCAGAGCAGTAAACGAAAAATTCCAACCCTGCGCCATTGCTCCATTGATTTCATCCTCATCTTTCTTTACCTTTACTTGGTACCTTTCCAATCTAGCAGTGCTTTGTTGATGTTTTCATTCAGTTTCTTTGTTCTCTTTTTGAAGAACGATGGGGAAGGATGGGCAGGCAATTAAACTGTACCTTAGGAGGGGCTACGATGTGGTAGGTGGGGCTCCTTTCCCCTATAACAAAACTTATGTGATTGCTGCTTCCTTATTCTCTTGGGACTGGTACTAGAAAATACGTGCAACTCATATTTAATGAGCATTGAGGAGCTAAAAGCAAAAGCAATCAAAGCACATTTTGTTCATTAGACCTCCAATGGTGTGAGGGTGCTTAAACTGAAAAAACAAGAAATACCATAGAGACAGAATTCGCTTTCAGAGTTACTGCCCTCCTGGCCATGCCAGGAAGCCAGTTATTTTTATGCAAATGACAGGACTCTCTGAAGGACATATAAAAAAATCATTTCCAACTTGTGGAGAGCAGTGAACATGGAACTAAGAAGGAAAAGAATACCAGTAATGATGAGAAGGCTAAATAGGAATCTATACTAATAAAAGGGTAATATGTCAATTAGACCAGGTCAACCGGACATCTTCCAGATGTCTGACTTCCTTCTGGACAAAGCCACAGTGGTGAGGGCTGAGGCAGAGGCAGTTAGGGGTGATCAGGCCAGCAGGGAAGCAGTTAGGGGGTGACCAGGCTGGCAGGTGGGCAGTTAGGGGACAACTGGGCTGACAGGGGGGCAGTAAGGGGTGACCAGGTTGGCAGGGAGTCAGTTAGGGATGACCAGGCCAGCAGGGGAGCAATTAGGGGCAATCAGACCAGCAAGCAGAGGTAGTTAGGGGGCAACCAGGCCAGCAGGGGACCAGCTAGGGGGTGATCAATCCGGCAAGCAGAGGCAATTAGGGGTGATCAGGCAGGCAGGTAGAGTGGTTAGGGACAATCAGGCAGACAGGCAGGAGAGTGGTTAGGAGCCAATGGTCCCGGATTGAGAGAGGGGTCCCGGATTGGAGAGGGTGCAGGCTGGGCTGAGCCCCCCCCCTTCCCCACACCAATTACGTACACTGGGCCTCTAGTGTAATAATAAAGGAGAAAAATGAGTAAGCAGATTAGTAGGATAAAAGAAATAACAAGAATCAAAAAGGGAGAGAAAAATCGCAGTTTATAGAAATTTAGAGTAAAGGTAGCAAAGCCCTAGTAACAGTATTCATTTTGCTTGGAACAGGAGGACTTATAAAGAACATGATCAAGCATAGTAGTTCTAAGTACTACATCCCACACATATCAGACTAAAACAAAGTTAAACAAAGGAGGCCATTAGACTGAGGCAGTTCTAATACTTCAGTAACTTCAATAAGCAAATTGAAACCTAATCCTTTCAATCAAAGCCTCAAGGTTAAGAAATCAAAACCTAAATTCAACCAGTTACAAAGAGCTAACTAGTCTTTCCCAAATAAGGTAACCCCTTAAGCTATAGCCATTCAAATGATTTGTTTGCTTTTCTTCTGTTTTCTCTATAAAAATCTCACCTCTAGTTCCTGTTAGTAGAGTGCTTCTAATCACTACCTGGTTAGAACACATTTTTGCTAAAAATAAAAAAACCTCATAATTTTTAATATGCCTCAGATTGTCTTTTAACAACAAAGACAATAGGAGACTTAAAAGGAGCTGAAAGAAACAAGGCTAGACAAGAGCTGAAGGAAACAAGGTTTAGCCTAGCAGCCTATTGTACCCCTTTATTCATTTATTAAATCACTCTTACTCTCATTTAAGTTTGCAATCACTTACTTCTTTATTCTTCAAACCAATCTTTACTAAAGAGGAACTGTTGCCAGTGAAAATGAACTCCTTTCATGTGGTCACAAGGAAAGCATTCCAGAGACCCATGTATAGGAGGTTGTGGCATAGTGGTAAGGTTGACTGAACCTGGAGCAAACACCAAGGACTGTCCTGGATTCAGCTCATCTGTGTCCATCTCACCATGGGAAAAGTTCAGCGTTGCCTTCATCAATCCAATACAAAATCCAGTGTCCATAAATTCTGTGCCATCTCAGAGCTTAGTCCAGTTTAGTCCATGTCTGACTCCAGTCAACTAGCGTAGTCTGTTCCCAGCTGCACTTCGGCTGGCATTGTGCCCAGGCCACAGGGCTCCTAGGGACACATGGCTGCTATAGAAAGAGAGAGAATGCATGAACAAACACGGTGAATGCAGGTGAAGAGAGAGAGAGAGAGCTTTGTGAAGCTCGAGTTATATTATCATGGGCTTGGAAAGGATTAGGCGCTTTTTTCAAACAAACGAATCAATTTTCAAATCCTTTGTGAACTTGTGTTGGATCTCCAATCCAATCCATTTCCCAGGCCAGATAGATAGGCCTTTATGGTCACCATCTTGGTTTCCACTGCACATACCTCCTAGTAGAAGCATCTCCCTCTGCGTCATCTTGGCTTCTACTGGGCATGTGCTCACCTCCCCCATTATTCCTTTCCCTTAGTCTGGGTGAATGGACCAGTTGTACCCTGGGGCAACTGAAAAGCCAGTCCTTCCTCCCTATGGGGGGGGGGGGGGGGGATATTAATCCTTTCTGTGGGGCAAAGCTGTGATCCCCTGGGGAGTGTGAGAAGCTGTAGCTTCCTAGTAGATTAGGTTTCTTAATGTCTTATTCCATTCTTTATTAATATCTAGCTACCTATACTAATAGAACTAGTGGTCAAAATCCAGTTCATTTGTATACTTTCTAGCCTAGTTTGGTCTCACCAGAAGGTAGAGCCTGAGCAAAAGCACATATGCCACTACATCTTTAGTGAGGGCAATCCCTCAGAAGCAGAGATGAGAAAGTCGCAGTGAAGAAGTATAAGAAGGAGACCCAACCCTGAAGTGTGGTATTGAGCTGGATGCCATTTGGTATCAGATTGTCAGTCTCATCAATTGTTTTCTGAAGCTCTAAGAAGGACTGTGCCTCAGGACCACTGGGGTGTTGTAGAGAAGGAAGAGATTTTTCCCCCTGACTCTGGTCTCCCATTGATCAAAGGCTTACTCCTTAGGTCTACAAGTGTTAACTGCTGGGTTGAGTTGCAAAGGCCCAGCAATCTGCATTTCAATAAACCCTTCAAGGACTCTGACACACGCTAGCCTTGAAGAACTGCTCTATGCCATTCTGCCCCTTCAGTGTTACACCTGGAATAGGATAAACATACATCACTTAGGGTCCCCTTCATTTCTATTCTGCTCACCTCAAATTATCCTCAATCTTGACATTGATTCTTTTTCTTTGACTAATTTGAGTTTGGGGAAAGAAAAACAAACAAACCCTGAAATGAAGAAAATGATACTCTTCACTGTGGATTAAATTTTGAAGAGGTGTTAAGCAGACCATAGATTATTATGGGTAAAAAACTAAAGAGCAGACCAACATTCAAATTATTTTTATTGCGTTTTATGGTCTTGCTGGAATCTTACCCTTTCCTGACTATTTGAGATAAAAGAAGAGATGGAAGATTAGTAAAATTAGTGAGCTTCGAAACCTTCTTTAAAGATGGCTGAAGGTACCTTTCTCCCACTTATGAGCCCATTGCTTAAAAGACAGACACTTGAGATGATATTCTTTTTATCTCACTAATTAAACATAAGCTAAACTTGGAGTGCTTTGGAGACATGTCCTCCTCAGCAGGGTCTCCCACCCATGGCAGGGTTTTAATTCAAGCAGCCTAATTTAATTAGTGCCCGCCACTGAGTCAGCGGCTGTGCTGCCTGGGATCTCTGGCCTGAGGAGAAATGTGCAACCCCTGCTCTTTTTATTTCTAGTTAACCTCATACAAGGTGGGATGACCAAGGAGGGAGAGGAACTTGGCTTCTCCATCATGTTTTGCATACGGCGCTAATTGAGCTGACAGTCTTGGGCCACAGTCTGTCATTGCAGCAGCTGAGCCTTCAGCTTATACCCAGTGAAGGAATGGCAAATGTCAAAGGGCTCATCGTTGCCCCTGTGACTCTTGAAATATGGAAGGAAATTGATCAGGGGGAGCTCTTCAGTCTCTAAGCTTGAGTAACTGCAAGCCACACAAAGGAGGCAGGAATAAGGTATTCAAATGCTACTGGTAATGGCTACCCCATCTCTCCTGTTTTCCCTCCCCAGTGTGCTAATGAGGAGAGAAAATGTGGAGCTCCTTGGCTTCCCTAATTGCTGTGCTTTGCCCTCATAGCTTATTTTGTTTCTGCTTATCATGGAGAGAGTCTTGCTTCTGTCAATCATTTCTGGTTCTTTCTGCCTGGAAAATAACAATGTGTGTTTTCTGAGCCTTGAGATTATTCCAGCCCCTTCTTTTCCATAATTAAAACAGAGGAAGTGATGATGATTACTTGCCTGGTTTTACTTGGCAATAAGGAGCCATCGCAATCAGAAAAGGTTTGTTTTTCTGGTCTCTGAAACTTCTCCGAGGGTAACTCCCGCATCTTCCTCAGGACTGCAGGGCTATTTGCTTTTACCCCAATTCTGGATTGTGAACAGTGGCTATTTTTATTCTCTTTCCTCCTTCACAATGGAAGCAGCCCTTGGTGGTGAACGAACCATGGACACGGAGGAAGGCAAACTCGTTTTGAAACCCGACTCCATTGTACACTCAGATCCATTACTTTACTCACTTGAAAAGTAAAATTCTCCCATTCCAGAGATATTCAGAGAACTGAGTGAAATAATTCACTTAAAATCATCTAAAACGGTTCCTGCCCCACAGTAGGTGCTCAATAAATGTTTTCTTTCTATTTTTACTTAACACCTCCCTTGTTTGGGGAATTCTTTCTGGATTAGTTCTGGTTTTATATCAGGCGTCAATAAGACATTGCTACCTAAGGCTGCTGGATCTTGGCTCAAATGGCCTCAGAAGTATAAGCTTGGCAGCTTGTTATTTGCAAATGCGGGATTTTTAAGCACGTTAGTGGTTATTTGCCCACGAGAAATAAAATGTCTATCTCTTTGGCTGCGTGATGATTTAATAGTAATAATGAACACAACCAGCATTTGCAACGATATCTGCTGTGATATGCCAGAAATTGTACAAAGCACTTTACAGTATTTGCAGTCCTTACAGCAACTCTGTAAGCTACATTTCATTATCACCACCTTACAGATAAAAAAATGGAGCTTAGATGGGTTAAGGAATGTGCCCAAAGTCACACAACTATTGTAGAAGGTCTGGGTAACTCCAAAGCCAATGCTTCTTTTTCAAGATAGAAGAGGAAGGAAGGAGGAAGGGAGGGAGAAGGGTAGGGAGAGAGGGAAGGAGCGAGGGAGGAGGTTGGGAGGAAATTAAGGATAAAAAGACAGCAAGAGAGAGACAGAGATGAGAGAGAGAGAGAGAGATAGAGAGAGAGAGAGAGAGAGAGAAAGAGAATCAGGTGTTTTCTTTGAGATGGATTATCTAGTACTTGCCTTTCCTCCTACCACTAACATTCTACTCCTGCCCCCCCCCGTACCCTCCCACCACCACCCTTTCCCAGGGAAATGTCAGCTTTGGAAATAATTTAACCCAAATAATCACTCTGTTGGAATAACTCTTTCCTGGTGCTGCTGTAATTTGGCTTACAATTATAGCTAATTGAACATCTAAGTGAGCTCAGTGCTGCATGCACATGGAAAAAAAATTTAATGTGCTAAGCATGCAAAAACATGACCATAGAAGTTCATTTTACCAGCCGAAAAAGAAAGCAATTAGTGAGACACTTTTCAGCAAGGAGAAAAAACACACATACAAAAAAAACCCCATGGTTCTGAGACAAGCTCTAAGATGATCCCTGGGCCCCATTAACAGTATAGTAATGGAAAGGGTTTATGAGCTACTGGTTGGTGTCTGTGAAAAGGTTCCCTTTTTCAGTAATCAGGACACATTAGTTTCATTATTTGCAGATACCTGACAAGACAAGAGCCAGAGGGAAGCAGCAACATAAGGAAATACAGTGTGGAGAGAGGAGGTGGCTAATTAAAGAAAACAAAGAAATAGAGCCTAACAAAATTTCTCTAGAAAATTCTCCTCTATAAGAGGGGTATTTCAGAAGCCAAAGGTCCTTCCTCTGATATCACCTCCATCCAATGAGACCCTGGGAGGACACTTGGTTCACCCTAGCACTGTCCTGATTATACACACATTCAGTATTCCATATGCAGTGAGTCTTTCAGTTAAAGTAGTATGAATGTGGGTATTTTTTTTTTTAGTATACAGAAAAAAGGTTTGTTTGTTTATTTATTTATTTATTTGTTGCTGAATACTAGAGGCCCAATGCATGAAGATTCATGCAAGAATGGGCCTTCCTTTCCCTGGCTGCTGGCACTGCCTTCGCTCCAGCTAGAGCCACCTTTCCACCTTCCCATGCTGCCCAGAGGCCCAGAGTGGCTGGGGCGGTTCGGAACACCTGCATCGTTGCCATGGCTCTGTCCCTGGCCACTCGGAGCTTTTATATGCAAATTAACCCGCCATCTTGGTTGGGTTAATTTGCATACTCATTCCTGATTGGCTGGTGGGCGTCACAAAGATATGGTCAATTAGCATCTTTCTCTTTTATTAGTGTAGATTGCATAGAATGAGCTTATCCAATAACTGACAAAACTCCTATTTTTACTAGGTGGGTCTTTACACAATGTGCTTATATTTCTTTTAGAAGGTTGGGGTTTTGATGTATCCTTAGCCTCCCAAAATATGTCAGCCAGTAAAACCCCAGTGTGTGACCATTTCTTAATGTGTATTATTCACTTGAAACATTACCAGTTCATACCATGCAGATCTTTGGAGCCAGACAACTATACGGTCTATTTGCATCTTTCTCTTTTATTAGTGTAGATTTTTATCTTTTCCATCACTATTTATCATATTTATGCTCTCTTCCACCTCCATCCACCCCCTTCCCTTGCAGTCACCACACTGTTATCCATATTTATGAGTTTTCTCTTTTTTTCTTTTTGCTCAACCCCTCCACCTCCCATAACATTCACCCCACCAGAAACTGTCTGCTTATTCTCTGAGTGTCTCTCTACTTTGCTTGATAGTTCACTTTGTTCATTAAACTCTACATATGAATGAAATCATATGTCTTTCTCTGACTGGCTTATTTCACTTAGCATGAAATAAGGTCCATCCATGCTGTTGCAAAGGGTAAAATTTAGGAAGAATAGTATTCCATGGTGTAAATGTACCACAGCTTTTTCCCCCGACTGGTGTAAATGCCACAGCTTTTTCCCCCGACTCATCTACTGATGGACACTTGGGCTGCTTCCAAATCTGGCTATTGTAAATAATGCTGAAATGACAATAGAGGTTCAGATATTCTTTCAAATTAGTGTTTCCAGGTTTTTCAGATAAATTCCCAGAATTGGAATTGCTGGGTCATAAGGCAGTTCAATTTTTAATTTTTTGAGGTAACTCCATACTGCTTTCCACAGTGGCTGTACCAGTTTGCATTCCCACCAACAGTGCACAAGGGTTCCCTTTACTGCACATCTTTGCCAACACTTGTTGCTTGTGGATTTATTGATGATAGCCATTCTGACAGGTGTGAGATTTTAATTTGCATTTTTCTAATGATTAGTGACATTGAGGATCTTTTTATATGTCTATTGGCCTTCTATATGTCCTCTTTGGAGAAGTGTTTATTCAGGTCCCCTACCCATATTTTAATTGAATTGTGGTGTTTTGGGTTGTGTGTGTGTGTGTGTGTGTGTGAGTGTGTGTGTGTGTGTGAGTTGAGTTTTATAAGTTCACTAGAGGCCCAATGCACGAAATTCATGCAAGAGTAGGCCTTTCTTCCCCCGGCTGCTGGCACCAATTTCCCTCTGGCACCTGGGACCCGGACTTCTCGCACAGGCCCTGCTTCCTCTGGAAGGTAGTCTTGAAAGACATCCAGTATAATTAGCATATTATGCTTTTATTACTATAGATTATAAATTTTGGATATTAACCCCTTATCAAGATGTATCATTGGCAAATATGTTTTCTCATTCAGTAGGTTGTCTTTTCATTTTGTTGATGGTTTCCTTTGCTGTGCAAAATCTCTTTAGTTTGATGTAGTCCCATTTGTTTATTTTTGTTTGTTTCCCTTGCTTTAAATGTAGAGGAATAGAGGAGGACCTGTGTTCTTTACCCACCCCCACCCCACCCACCCTGCTTACCCTCTTTTCTGTTATTGCCAGAGGCTTTATG
>NW_006299719.1:931704-982632 GCF_000327345.1 Myotis davidii
CCTGCTTATTATAAAGCCCCTTGGCAACTGGCATGGCAGATTGAGTACCTGTGGCTATAATAATTGGGTGGGGAAATAAAAAGGCTGGGGGCTAACAAATGGATACATTTAACTAGAAGTTCCATGGTTTTAACCTCTTCCCCTGGACTCACATTGGGCTATCCAGAAACTATTCAGAGCATGTGGGGACTTTTGACTTTGCAACCAGAGGTCATAAGAAATGGTTTAGAGAGATTTAGAGGCAGAATTACTATTCTGATAGAAATGGCCCTCAAAAACCTATTTTCTTTTTTTAAATATATTTTTATTAATTTCAGAGTAGAAGGGAGAGAGAAACATCAGCGATGAAAGAGAACCGTTGGTCAGCTGACTCCAGCACACCCCCTACTGGGGATCGAGCCCACAACCTGGGCATGTGCCCTGATCAGGAATCAAACCATGACCTCCTGTTTCATAGGTCAACACTCAACCACTGAGCCACACCGGCTGGGCAGAAAACTGTTTTCTAATTGGTGGAGGGGAGGATGAAGGAACTTGCCACACACCAGGAAGGAACCATCAGCACTTCTATTCAGTTCCATTTGTAAATGAGCCCATATTAGTCAGGAGGAGGAAAAGGCAGATTTGCCTAGATGCAGCCAGAGTCAGGTTCTGTATTGCTTTTCGGGCCCCTAGTTATCTACTCAGGATTTAGGGCAGTGGTTCCCAACCTGGGACAATTTTGTCCCATAGGGCACGTTTAGAATCATCTGGAGACAGTTTTGGTTGTTGCACTTTAGGGGAGCTGTTACCGGAATCTGGGTGGGGTAGAAGCCAGAAAGCCATTAAACATCCCACGGTGCATAGAAGAGCCCACAAAGGATGATCCCCTCCACAATGTCAATCATGCTGAGATCTAGAAACCTTGGTTTAGAGGACACCCAATCTTCCTTCACTAATCTTATGAGATGTATCATTGGCAAATGTATATTAAAAGCAGTAGTCAACACACTGAATTTTTAAGGTTTCTTCCCTGTTATTTTTCTAAGTCTGTATTTCAATGGCAAAACTATTTTGTTTGGTGGAAGCAGTTCTGTCTTCTGGTTGAAATAAGTATGGAGGGCAGAATTCTCATTTTCTGAAGGCAACGGGTACTTCAGATACCCTCCCCATGCACTATGTCAGTCAGACTCTGTGTGAATGGCAGGTTTGCATTTGTGGGCCAGTCTCATGATTGTACCAATTGCATTTATGACACCTTGCTCCTGATGACAACAGGTTGACCAAGAAGAGCACAGAGAACTTGGGAAGATGTAGAAAATGAGGCTAAATAGTTGTGCTATATTTATGCAAGTTTCTTTATCTGAAGGTCATGGCTTTTTTTCTACCAATATGTCTAAAAGAAGGTATACTTAGTACCAGTCTTGTTGGAATGAAACACACTTCTGAACCAATTTTATATGCCACCAAAGAATCTTTAATCACCAAACTGGACACACTAAAAGTAACATAATGAGATAAGAAAATAAAACAATATTCTAAGAAATCAAACCCATGCCTCTCAAACACAAGTCTACATAATTCAGTCTAGGAAAACATAATTGTGCCCACCACAGATTTAGGCCCCATCTCCAAGTAACAACATACATTTGTTTTTCACTTGCAAAATTAAAACCAATTCTTCAAGTACATTCTGTCTTGGTTCTTTTGCATTTCATTCCTTGGCTACGGATCCAAAGCCCAACTTGTGCTAGGGAATTAAATAGGACTGGTGTAAACAAGCAAATTTAAGGAGATTTTAGAGGGTAAAATATTCTATTTGGAAGCAAGTCTGCAATGGTTGAAACTGCTGTGTCTGTCTGGGGGAAACACTCTCCTTAGGTCTATGCAGAATGTTGTCAGCTGCTGTCCTCAAAGCTGCCACTATTCCGGCAAGAATACAAATGCATCGGGCTCATGGGATCGGACACGTAGCCTGCGTGAGAAAAGAAGTTCAGCTGTTACTTGGCCTTTGAGTCCATCTCCCCATTATTCTCCACCCCTCACCCAGTGCCATGCACATCTGTCAGGCAGTTTCTCCTGGTTCATGGATACAGAGTCCAGACAAGGGTTGCTGGCAAGCAGTTGTAAAACAAAAGCAAATTTTAAAATAAAAACAGAGAGCTGAGACCAGAGGAACATCCATGCTAGCTGTCTGCTTTGGATCCAAGCTGGCGAGGTGGAATGTTGAGTTTGGAATAAAGAAGGGTACGGTTCAGAAAGATGTTGTATCATGGCGGCTAAAAACATGGGCTTCCATGGCAGGTAAGTCTGGATTTAAACAATGGGCTTCCCTATTTACTGGTTCTGGGATGTTTGTCAACTTAACCTTTCTAAGTCTCCATGTCTTTATCTGTAAATGGGAGAAAGAGTAGTACTTACTCATCAGGTTGGTAAGGCACAGAAGTCAGTCAGTACAGGGTCTGGTTCAGAGCGAGCACTAAAACACTATGGCTGAAAAGGGAAGGTGGAGGTGGCAGGAGGGATAAAGGAAAGAGCCATTCTCTGGAGTGGTTGGCTCTGGTTTGTTTTTTCCTACCTAAGAGCCCAAAATTCTTTTGGTTTTTCTTTTTTAAAATATATATGTTTTTATTGATTTCAAAGAGGAAGGGAGAGAGAGAGAGAGCGAGAGAGATAAAAATCTCAATGATGAAAGAGAATAATTGATCGGTTGCCTCCTGCATGCCCCCTACTGGGGATGGAGCCTGCAACCCAGGCATGTGCCCAGACCGGACCAGAATTGAACCGTGACCTCTGGTTCATAGGTTGATGCTCCACCATGGAGCTAAACAGGCAGGGCTAAGAGCCCAATTTTTAAGTGGATGTTAATGCTTAGGTCTAAAAACTAGTGGCATTTGATGCTCATGGAAGCAATAGACCTGGGTGTGTCCAGAACATAAGCTAGTGGCTCAGGATCTGGCCTCTATGTTAGAGGACTCAGGGCAAGGCAGGGAAGCAGTTACCTTTGCATTCCTAGCGAGGAAGCTATTCATTGCTTCTGGGGAAATGGGCACATTTGTCAATACCTATTGCTGCTTTCGCTCCCATTTGATAGCAGCGTTTTCAGGACTCAGCCATCTACATTTGCATCAAGACGTCTAGCAATATGCAGCTGGATAGGCACATTTATTTTCATAAGAAAGATCTCCGTCAGAATCTCTTAGGCAGCATATAAACTCTCCTTGAGGAAAGCCATAGCTGCTGCTGCTGCGGACCGGCCTTCAGTGGGGCTGGCCCCGGCTGAGATGAGGGGAAGCAGGACACACATCCCTGAGTCCTAATTCTGGGTGGACTCGAACAAAATCGACACCCTGGAGCAAAAATATTCCTTTTGTCCAGCCTGAAACTGTGACTGCATTCAGGCATGGATAGATGTGTTAATAAGGTCATAATCCTTTTATTACTGTCATCAACCTTCTGATGTACCACAAGGGATTTTACTGCCTTGCAATGCTCCATGCCTCTCTCCCCACATCACTCCAATGAAAATCTGATAGTGAGCGCACCTCCCTCCAGCGTGGGCAGGCTCTCCTCCTGGGAGGGGTAGCAAAATCAGCAGGGCATGGGTGTCGTCACTTATTATTGAAGGTGTCATTGCCAGAGTTGAAGGACAGATTTGCTGCTCTTGGGTAGCCACTCAGCATAAGGGGCACCCAAGTGAAATCTGACCACAGGCTTTAGGAAAAGACTGAACCATGTCTGCACATGTTCTGTTACTTTAGGGTGAACTCTAGCCCTGCTCTTTGGGGTGTGGTGGGGGGAGAAGAAACAGTTCATAAAGTTGCTGTTATACCACAGCGGGTTTATGAAGTAGAAATGGAGGGCAATTAAAGGGTTCTTCCTTGCACAGTCTGATGTTCCTAGGGGAGGGCAGTAAATATATCTTTTTTGTCTACCGGGGCTCCCACTCCATCTAAATACCCTCATGTTTTCTTTTACCCTTGGTACAGATAGGCATGGAAAAATGCAACTTTTGTACTATTGCATCCCTTTGTCTTATTTCTCCATCTTGCGGAATTCTACTCCAAGTCTTCTTCCTTTAAGAAACAGCTCGTTGAATCAAAGAGATGCTTCATCTTGAAACTCTATCATGAAAGGAAAGACTCCTGGTCAAAGCGTACATTTCATGGGGTACCCTACATTCTGTGGTTGTACAGTCCCATCTGTAAAAGTTTGAGAACATGATATTATATCTATCAAACATGTAACACTCAGAGAACATCTCCCCTGCTACTGGACTGGCCAACTGTGTAGTAAAATTGATGATAAAAAGCACTCAGTTGCATTCTGTGCATGTGTTGGGAGCAGAAACACAACGTTTCTTTCCTTGAATGTGTTCCCACATAGTTTGTCTGCATCTATCCAGAGTAATTCTCCCCTCTGTGTCTTAAAAGCTTCCCAATGCCTGAGGTAGCGATACTCTGCAGATGGGGTGCATTGGTGAGGATCCCGAAGCTGAGGGCTAATGTTCCAAATAATGCAGAGCCTCTCTGGCTTAGCGGTTGGAAAAAGGACGCCACGGGCCCAGCACATTCGTACGGCAGCTGATGATAAGGGCGACCCTCTGGCTTCAGGGGCCTGCATAGCACTGTGTTAACGATTTCAACGAGCTTTATTAATTCCTTCTAAAGCAGTCCTGTGCAAAATGGATCTCATCAGTGAGGCCCTTACTTCCTCTCCACCTTTTGGAGGGAATGGCTGGGTGTACCTTTTACCCTTGGGTGCTTGCTAAAGGGGAAGCACTCCCCCAACATACGATGTAAGTGTAGAAACTCATCTCTCTTGTTTTTTTCTTCCCTCCCTACATCCCTGTGATGTGGGACTTAGAGGCATGCACTCGGTCAAGTGGCAACACGGTGCGTTTGAAATGTCACGGGATGCAGGAGATGATTTTCCTAAGAAGGGTTGTACATTTTCCCATGTGCACACATGCTCCCATATACTTGCACACACATTTACACATGTATGTACACACACACTCTCACGCATTATTAATCTCAAAGGTAAATGTAGAATTATACAACTTCAAGATCGAACTTTGCACTTTTGTAATATTTTAAAAGCAACCTTCATTTCTAGTTATTACAAAATAGAAATTGCCCACCTCGTTATCAAATAGATATCACCTTCCTGGGCAGTTTCCTTAATTAGTCTGAAGAATGTGTGCACTTACCATATTTGTCAACAGGTGAGAACTGAAGGTTTCTCTTCATCTCCTCCAAAGACAGGCCCTGAGAGGAACACTGTCCAGCACTGGAAAATTCAAGGAGATGCACTGTTTGACACTGTGAAAACCATGGTGGTGGTTTGCTACGAACATTTTTATAAAACAGATTTTTTTCATTCAGCATAGATCCCAGAGAACTGGCAAACTGAAACAAACGTGTTTTTTACCAATTCAGGGGAGGGTTCAGAATTTCAGTGGTCCCCCCATATACCATACATGATTTTGCTTCCCATGGTCGCAGTGACCCATGGTCAAACACAGTATAAAAATATTAAATGAAAAATTCCAGAAATAAACAATCTATGAATCTTAAATTGAATCATCCATTTGTCCAGTACAACCACTTACCCAAGGAATATGACTTGGAGTAGAATTCCTCAGTAATACAATATATGCTACCCTCTCCTTATCCACTTAGTAGCCATCTTGGTTGTTAGATCTACTGTCGCAGTATCCCAGGATTTGTCTCAAGTAACCCCTGTTTTACTGAAATAGCCCCAAAGTGTAAGAATAGTGTAAATGTTATCATAAGTATGGATACATAGGAAAAACACATAGTATATGTAGGGTTTGGTACTATCTATGATTTCAGGCATCCATCGAGGATCTTGGAATGTATCTCCTGTAGATAAGAGGGAAGGAGGGCTACTTATTTGGAGTCAGTCAGATATAGTGTGAATCCTGGCTCCTCCAGGTAGGCTAGAATTCCCAGCTGTACCCTTGGGCATCTCACCCTTTCTGACCCTCAGTTGATTTAGATGGGATAAGTACCTAAATAATTTTGAGTTTGTTTTAATAATTGATTAGAAAACTGAGGATGGAGCAATTGAATAACACAGGTTTGATAAATGGCTCATGTAGAAGTCAAACCCAAGTTTCTCATATTCCAAAGCATGTGTGCTGATCCACTATTCTAAAGGGATTTTCTTCCAGATTCCTGGCCTTAATTAATCCTTCTTTTCCCTACGCATCTCTTACCCTTTTATCATTTTGATGTATGGCATTGCCACCTTCCCACTTCTTCAGACTCAAAACCTAAAGTTATCAAAACCCTTACACTAATATTTCATCACATCGGTCAGTTACTTAGATATCTGTCTTGTATCCATCTGTCTTATCCACATTTCAGCATTCTCAAATAAGCTGCCGTTATCTCCAGGACTACCCTCACAATGTCCACAGCAGAAGTTTCAATATCTTGTCCCCAAGCTACTTCTCTCTATCTCAATTCCTGCCACTGCATCATTCAGTTACTTAAGCCAAAATTTTTTGGAATCATCCTTGGTACCTTTCTTTTTCTCACATCTCTCACCTAAGTCAAAACGTTTTAGCTCTGCCTCCAAAATTTAATCTTAATCTATCCATCTCTCTCTTCCCTCAAGATCTAGGAGGCCATATAATCTCTTTCTTGTCTGGACTTCTGCAATTTGGCTCCTAATTGATCTTCTTGCTTTAACTCCTGTCCCCTTAAAATCCATCTCTGTGCACTATGCAGAGTGACCTTTTCAAAATATACAACGGATTAAGCTATTGCCTACTGAAAACCTTCCGCTGGCTTCCCAGAATACAATGCAAATGCTTTACCCTCCTCTACAAGGCCTCTGCAGGTACGCCACTCCCCAGCTTGTGCTAAGCACTTCTCTTGGCATCCTTTCCGTCCCATCAACTCTCCAAGCTCCTTCTCAATCCAGAGCTTTTGCATGGACTCTGCTTGGAATGCTGGATGAACCCAAATCCTGTTTGGCTGGACCCTTGTCCTACCTTCGCCCATGCCTGGCTCCTCTGCCATCCAGGCCTCAGTTGGCATGTCACCTCCTCAGAGAGGTCTTCCCTGACCACCGTTCCAAAGTGGCCATCCTCTGCCTATGGTCACTTTCCATCACATCACATCACATCAACTCATTTCTTTCTTTCAGAATTCCATAAAATTATCTTGCTTATTTATCCATTTATTTACATACTGTCCATATTCTTTTACAAAATGAGATTGAAAGCCTTGTCTACCTTGTCTCCCTATTTTCTGCTACATAGTCAACACTCTGAACAGTGCCTGGAACATAGAAGACACACAAAAAAATTAGTTTTTGAATGATTTAATTAATAGATCCTTAAGTGATGTCCTTCTCTTCAGTCACTCAACCCTCCCCTTCACAAGGTCTTCCTGTGACAAAAATCTTACCATGCACACACCTTCCCCCACTGTAGTTCCTCAGGCTGATGTTCAAATTCCTCTAAAATCCAATCCTCCTTGTATGTATCTTGCATTATACAACTCCCCCACCCCCGCCGACCTTTCCTAAGTTCAAGCTGCACTAATGGGATGTGGACTTTGCAAACATTCCTGAATTTTCCCTACTGCACGCGGTAACTGAGCTGCTCCCATAATTGAATCTACCTGGCGATGTATTTTTTTATCCCTGACAGGGAGCAGTGTGATGTTGTGGTGAAGATGAGCATTCTGGTGCCAGACTCCTTGAATTTGAATTCTGACTCCATCACTTACTAGCTCTATGGCCTTTGACAAATTCATTTAACTGCTCTATGCCTCATGTAAGCAACTATAAGATGGGAATACAAGTCTTAAAAGGTTCACCATGAGAATGAAAAGAGTTAATAAGTTTGAAGTCCTTTGAACAGTGCTGGCATTTAGTAAGCACTCAATAAATGTTATCTACTTTGATTATTCATCACAGTCCAACTCAAAGACAGCATGTCCTCAAAGTCCTCTTGGAAACCCCCAGTCTGAATCCCATGCCCTCTAGCTCTTTGCATTCCTTTCACAGTGCTTAAAAGCCTGCCTTGGTGAAGAATGATCTGCATGGGGTGCTAGTGAACCCCACTAAGCAGATACTCTTGAGGGGCAGAGGTCCTATCTAAGACCTTTGGATCTCCCACAAAGCTTAGCTGGCTCTTTATAAATAGTTAAAATCATACAAGTATGTTAAATAATGTTATTGCCAAATGTTCACTCAGAGAAGTTAGATTTCTCTAAATTTCCACAATTAATTCACTTACTGTTTTACAAATAACTCCATGTTTGGCCTCATTTTTTCTTTTTTTAAAGATTTTTTCAATTGATATTTAGAGAGAGAGGAAGGGAGGGGGAGAGAGAAACATTGATGTGAGAGTAGAACCTCGAAATATCCATCGTCTACCTCCTCATGCCTCCTACCTCTTGCACACCCTCTACTGGGGATCAAGCCTGAAACCTGGGCATGTGCCCTGACTAGGAATTGAACCAGCAACCTCTTAGTGCACGGGACAATGCCCAATGAACTGAGCCACACCAGCCAGGGTTGGCCTCACTTTCTTTTATTTTTTAAATATGTTTTTATTGATTTTTAGAGAGAGAGGAAGGGAGAGGGATAGAGAGATAGAACCATTAATGAAAGAGGAACATCATAAATCAACTGCCTCTTGCACGCACCCCTACTGGGGATCTAGCTGGTAATCCAAGCATGTGCCCTGACTGGGAATTGAACTGGTGACCTCTTGGTTCCTGGGTCGACATTTAACTGCTGAGCCACACTGGCCGGGCTGGCCTCACTTTCTTAAGCTATAAAGGAAAAATGCTGTTTCTTAGAGGAAAGCAATGATTAAAAGGAAGAATAAAAAGTATTGACTTAAAGTGGGACATGCTGTGACCTCAATCCACTTTAAATGGCAAACTACACTCAATTCTGGGCAATAGAATGTCATTCAGGATATTTTTAAAAATAAAATATACTCTACTAATACCTATAACCTCTTTAGCACCCTCGTTCCTTTTAAGAAATGTGCTATGCACAGTAGTCTTGGCAACAACAAGATAATAGAGAATAAATATTTTATCATCAAAAAGGCTATCTGGTTTCCTATGAATAAAAGCCCATCTTCAAGCTGCCTTATTTATTCAGTTGCTGAATGCGATTTGTGCCAGGGGACTTAACCTTCCTGCCCAAGAGATACCACATACTCTGGCTCTGGTTGCTGTTACAGGATGACAGACAGATGGAAGCTAAGCATGCCCAAGTCAAACAAAGCAGAAGAAATCAGACTCTGATCAATGGAACCAGTTGTCCTCCACCCGTGTGCATCCCAACGTCAGCAGAAGTTTCACAGAAGCCCAGAGTTTAAACAGAAACAGCAGGACCTCTCTTTGCTGAAGTTGTGGTCAGTGAAAATAAGCATTTCCAGGGATGCAGCTACACCATGAATTCAATGAAAGTAAATGTGAACTAATGGCAGGTAAGAAAGGCACTCAATTTTGCAGTGTTTCCATATTACTATTCAACTAGTAGGCTTCTTTATGCTAAAATGATACTGTATATCATATAGAGGCATATATGTGAATAATATATAATATTATATGGGTCATTTCAGGTATACTTTTTGTGAGAATGGAATGAAATTTTCTCTCTCAAAGTGAATAATATGGTCCTTAGATTACCTTTTGCATACTATCACATCATATTGCTATCTCTTATTTTAGTGCTAAAAATGTTTCAGTCATTTTAGGCTAAACAGTTCATATAAGCTCTGTGATGTATATGTAAAGATCAGCATAATCATCAGCCATTGTCTCCTAAAAAGTTGCACTAGGAAATGAATAATTTATCTAGAAGGAAGAACAGAACCAAAATTGAAAACATATTTCTTGCTTCTCAGTCCATGCTTTATAGATGTAGACTACCCAGCAGACTGTCTGTTACTTAGGATAGTTTTCACCCAAGTCCACATACACGATTTATACATTCATGTGTGCATGCCATTTAGGCCATGGCTTGTCAGCACAAACTAGCACGTTTGGAAATAGTCCCATGGTCTGTGAATTAACTATGCACCCTGACCAAAGACAAGGAGTGTGTTAAAAATGAAATTGTGAGGCTATTTTGGCTGCAATGAATGCAGAGAAAATGATGCTCATGGCAAGCACATTAAGCAAAAAGTATCCAATGAGAAGTAAATGTAAACTACAGAAGAGCTATGAAGTGTGGGAAAAATGCTAGAAGATAGAATATACTACAAATCTAGCATAAATTTTTCAAAGCAGGAGTAAGGCAGAGTCTATAATCTAAACTAGTGGGTTAATGTGCTTTGTAGACAAAACTTCAGAAAAAAATAAATATTAAAACAGAGTTTTTCTGTACACTTAAACAAATTACTGATTACTAGACACCATCATGGGTTTAGTAAGAATAAAGATGTCATGTTAGATTTGCTTTATTTCTTTTGGGTGGGGATACATTTAAAGGGGGAAATCCATAGGCTTGAACATACATCTGGATTTTCACAGACCCTGGACAGACTTTCCACTGATCACTTTGTAACTAAGAAGGGAGAGTTGTGCCAGGCCAACAAATGGTTAGACTGGATTGTCACTGGCTGACATGCAGGATTGGTACACACTTCAGGTAGGTGACATTACCCACAGGGTTAAGCTGAGCCTTAGACATTGGTTATAGTTAAAACAAAATAGCCCATTTCCTAAAAACAGGATTGTCCAGACACAGATTGGGTTGTTCTAAAGGGAGTACTTCCAATCCCTGGAAGTGTTCAAACTGTGTTTGGAGCATCTTATGGCCCCGGGTGCTGTAAGAAGGATGTAAGTGGTCACCTGGATGACATGACAACCCAGGTTCTTCTATCTCTTACATTCTATGGTTCTTTAAAGGTTTTCATGAACCACGTAGACTTGTGAAACCGGCTTTGATGTTTTGGAAAGGCAGAGTGAGATTTCACAGTTCCGTCTCAGGCAGAGGATTTTTTTATCTTCCTTATCTGAAGTGTGTGACATTTGGCCAGGTCTGAATGCCTGATTCCCACACACATGCCACAGCATACCTGGCCACACATGACCACTACAACTCATGCGGTGTTTGTAGCTTTTTGTGTATATGTATTCCATTTGACTTATAGGAAATGTAGAGTGATCATAGATGATTATTTTGTCCTTACTTCCTCCTGCAAATCAGACTAAAATGACAAAAACTAAAAAAGAAAAGAAAGAAACCGTAACTGAACTGTGCTATTTGCTTGAAAGAACGATCTCCTTTAATGCTCAGTTTCAAAGGAAGAACCACACCACCATTGAGGATGAACCTAAGAAAAGTGTGAAGAAGTCACTTTCACTTACATCCATCATTAGAGGTTTAAATGGCATGTTAGGTACTGAAAAATCCGGACTGCTTCACAAAGTTTGTATATAAGATTCATGTAGAATATTTATGTTGCAATGCCCGAGGGGTGGGGAAAAACCCTAAAACATGATGTTATCTGTTAATCCAGAAAGGTATGTTGTTAACCAAGGCCCAAGAGGAAAGAAGGAAAATTCTGTCGAAAGAGACGCTGAGGACTTCTGGTGCCATCTCCCTAGAGGGTGATAGCAGGCAGTTCCACAGTGAGTCCACCTGGACCCATTTCAGGCCTCAAAAGTAGCCAGTATTGTGACTTCCAAATACAGCCTGCCAAATGCTTTTGGCATTGGAGCAATGAATCATGGTTTTGGCTGTGAGATTTCATGAATTCTCAGAATATTTGCTAGTGCCATAATGGCTTCTGACTGAATTGCATTCCAGAGAAGACTTCAGATGGGCATACAGTCCATTTTTATCACATTTGTCCAAGTGTGGTTTTTGCAGAGCTGGGGACTTAGGTTTGGTGAATTGCACATGGCTTGAAAGCAAGAGTGAAATTATAGCTACTGCATAAAAAGTAAAGACTTGGAGCAATGACTTCTATCATAATGATATAATAATAATAATTTCTTAGATTTGCAGAGGGCTTTATAGCTTGCACATATTTTTCTATTGATTAGCTTAAAACATTTTTACTTTATGAGGTAAAAATGAGGTGTCTGGGAAGGCATTAATTTTACTTCCATTCTATGCAGGTGGAAAGTTGGGCTCAGAAAGTTTGAATAATGTGCATAACAGAGTAAGAGGCAAACCAGAACATGAACAAAAGATCTTCAAATTTCTAGTCCATGCTCTTTCTTCTAAAACATACTACATTTAAAAAAGAAATTTTTATCTTTAAGTATTACATATGTCCCCCTTTGCCCCCAATTAACCCCTTCTAGCCTGCCCCCACCTCCCGCCCCAGACCTTCACCCCATTGTCTGTGTCCATGGGTTATGCATACATGGGTACAAGTCCTTTGGTTAATCTTTTTCCACTCACCCACCCACCCCTGCCTTCCTTTGAGATTGAACAGTCTGTTCCATGCTTTTATGTCTCTGGATCTTTTTTGTTCATCAGTTTATTTTATTAAAACACACCACATTTAATCATACATAGCATATGTCAAACTATTGGTCTGTTACCATATGGGGAGCTCACTGACTTAGTGATAAGTTACAGAGTTTTGAGCCTTTTGCATATGAAGATGAACATTCAATTTCTCACAGAGAAACATTCCTCATCATATCAGAAAGCATATCAGCTTTTTCATGTTTTGCTAGATCTTATAAAACATGTTCCTTTCTTTCTGTCCAACATCAGCTTGCCTGTCCCTGTGCAGTGGTGCCAAAACATGAGACACTTTCTTTTAGAAAATACAGAGTGTGTGTTTTTGATCTCGTGTAAGCTTTCCTGAGCTGATCTTGCATGGACCCCTTCTCCTAAATACTGCCTTGAGCTATGTTGAACAGAAAACTGTTAGGTTACCAGTATGATTAAAGACTTCAGGCAAATTCTTCTTTCACTCAAGTTGGCCCAATTAGTTTGTATGCAGCTGAAAAGCCCTCGGGCTTCCTGTAACCTGGAAGATTTAGCCATTTGGACTTTGCATAAGGCAACATACCCAAGGCCTCACAGCTTTGTAAATATGCTGGGCGGTTTGCTGTTTCTTTTGGCCATTTGTCAAAATGATGTTACCTACATGAAAATATTAGCATGAGCATCAATGCACCCTATCCCCTTCCTTCCCCTTCCTCATGAGGAATATATCCAAGTTAGGAGTCATTTCTCTCACTCAAAAGGAAACATATACAAGTAACATTCTAACCAGAATTTCAGTTCTTTTGACACTAATATCTACACGACTAATATAAAGAAAGGTGGAAGAAACAGCCCTCTGAGATCCCTAATAAAGGTGTTTACACAAGGAAAATAAATGCCTTGTCATAGAAAAGGCTACTAGAGTCATCTGGCTGTTCCCTTTGGCATTCAGCTGAAAATAAATAGATCTATTTAAAACAGATCTGTCAGAGGGACAAATGCCTACTGAGGCTTTGCAATGTCTTTCTGTGCAGCACACCTTTCTATGGCCTAAAGAGACTCCATTAGAAATAGGATCACCTTTGGCCTAACTTTGAAATAGTCCGTCAGACTCTTATGAATAAGCATTTGTTAATTTATCAGCTAAGCTCAATATGTTTTATTTATTCATGATTTCATTCTGGCTGTTTTCAAAACATTATTTTGTCTTTGTCAATATTCCCTACTTGATAATGTCCTAAATTAAAACAAATTTATTGCTCTCATTACAGTGAATGGGCAATGGCCAAAGTATTTAATGGGGTCAGAGTTCAGTACAAAATATCTCTTTCAGGAAAATCAAACCCATCAGCTTTCTTTCAATGGCAAATGTCCCCAGGCTATAAAAGGACTAAAAGACTTGGCAATGGGTCACAGCCGTGTTTGAGCCATTAGGCAAACATCCAAGGTCTCAGCTCCCCCATTTTTAAAGGAAAAAGCAATTAGGCAAAGAATTATGAATAAGGAAAAATGCAGTGAGAATTGAAAATGTGTGTTAATTCCTTGATGGCTCATAAATTATTAATATGCTCAACAGTAGCTTAACACCACCAACACTTCTCAAGTTACCTATACTTTAAGCAGGTATAAATGAGTCAATGGTACGATCCAGCATAAGATGGACTTCGCATGCCTTGACTACTAAAATTGAGGAACATGCTTTAAATTCTTAACCTTTACCTTGTGTACTCATCATCCAAAAAAAAGAGAAAGCATTTACAATTTTAGAGCTCTGAGATCTTGGTAGCAGGATGGTCATAAAGCCCACTCCTCACTCCTTCACTTTTCCACATCTCACTTTACCAAGAAGCCTTGTGTAGTAAAATAACGTATCCAGGTTCATCTATCAAGTTTACAGTGAAGTCAGGAATATAACCTAGAGTCCTGAACTTCTAGTCCTCTTTGGTGGCTTTTATTCTTATTTTTAAGAGGGGGAAAGAAACTAGAATCTGCCATGTATCCGCTAAGTGCCTTACAAACTTTATTACATTGGCTCCACCTGACAACCCATTTACATGTGAAGGAAAGCAGGCTCAGAGAGTTTAAGTCTTGTCCAGGGTCACACAGCTGTAACTCAAACCTAGGCCAAGCAGCCTCCAAATCTCCTGCTTCCCCCACTTAACTCTGTTGGCTCTAGAAACGATTTCTATAACCTCATCTGTCTTTCTCTCTCCAATGTTGTTTGTCAAGCACAATGTCAGGTGCTATGCTAAGTGCTAAGGGTACAGATATGAGCGTGATGAGCATGGATTCTACTCTCGGGGGTAGATAGTGATGTAAGCATGATGTGAGCATGTACAGATGGATTTCAGTACCTGGGAACCTGGTACTTGCTCTAAGAGGTACCTTCTCACACATAGGAAAAGGACAAGAAAGAGTCCCCAGGGAAGGGGGTTCCAGGGGACAGGGGCAGGGCTACATAGAGGTATGTGTAAAGACCTAGGAAATCGAGCAGCTCTCCCTTTGAGATACACCCATCTTTCCCTGAGTACCTCTTTACTTTCCCACATAAGACGTTCCTGGCTTGTTTTGTACATTCCTTGTCCCAACCTTGGAATCTGCCATTTCTTCAAAACACTGTTTCCTTTGGGTGGGGAATTTAGCAATCACAATCTAGGTGCTTGGTGTGCTCTTTGCTGTTTGAAGTGTTGCTGCTCCCAGGCCTTCTCATCAAGTAGGCAAAGCTGGACAACATGCATGGATATCATCCATGTGTAAACATTTTTAGATCTCTCCCTCCTCCCAAATTATAAATTCATACCCATATCTCCAATTCCAATCAACATCACAGGGTCCATTCCAGTTTTCTCCCTTTCCGTATCTATACGACTCTTCTCAGATGATTAGAAACCTGGTTCCCACACCTCTTAATGTATTTACTTATTTAATCGATGCCTCTGAATGTACAAATCTTCCACTGCTGTCACAATCCCATCCCTCAACACACACACACACACACACACACACACACACACACACACACACGGATACCTCCTTTATCCCACGCGGGCTCCAACATCCCATACCCACTGTTTCCAATATGTGG
This sequence comes from Myotis davidii, assembly GCF_000327345.1. NCBI lineage: Eukaryota > Metazoa > Chordata > Mammalia > Chiroptera > Vespertilionidae > Myotis > Myotis davidii. Next base: position 947,234 of record NW_006299719.1, read on the forward strand.
ATGCCTTTCTTGCCCCCCTGTGTTCTAACACCCTTCTTTGGTCTATTCCCCACCTGCCTGCCCTCCTCATCTATCTTGGGCTCCAGAACTCAGCACTGAGCGATGTTCCTCATTCTGCTCAGGTTCCTTGCCGTACCTGGATTCTAGAACCTTGGCTGGGCAGCCCCAAGCCCCTGTGGAGACCCTTTCCTCTTCCAGCTCTGGCTCCAACACATCATGCCATGTAGCTGCCACCCACCATCCTCACCATCCTCATAGATATTCTCTGCACCTGCCTCAGAGTCAGATATCCTGTTCTGTCCCCCATGGGGAGGCTGACCTTGCCCAGCCGTCTAATGGCTTGTGGACTAAACTGTTTAGGAACAGAAGAGAAGGAAAGAGAGAAGAGCAACAAGGATGAACTTTTAAAAATGTTAATCAGTCCTAGCCAGTTTGGCTCAGTGGAGAGAATGTCTGCCTGTGGATTAAAGGGTCCTGTGTTCGATTCGGGACAAGGGCACGTACCTTGGTTGCAGGTTCCTCCCTGGCCCAGGCCTTGGTCAGGGCTCCTGCAGGAGGCAACTGATTGATGTGATTCTCTCACATCAATGTTTCTCTCTGTCTCTCCCTCTCTCTTCCACTCTCTCTAAGAACCAATGGGAAAAAAAATATCCTCAGATGAGTATTAACAACAACAACAAAATGTTAATCACAACATGTTATGTCCCTGCTCACAATCCCTGTGACCAGTCAACATGTATAGAACGACATCCTAATGCTTTGTCTGGGTTGGTAAAGCCGTTGTGGTCTGGCTTCTTGTCTACCTGGGACTTTATTCTGTATGACTCTGCCCCTGCCTCCTACCCTCTGTTCACCTTCTATTTCTTCTCTTTGTTCCTGCCATATGAACTCTACACTTGCTTTTTAGTTCTCCTGAATGCTTTTCCCCATGGTCTTCCTTGTTTTTTCTATTCTACCCACCTCATCTAAGCTTGCCTTTCAGTCACGGTTTATCCCACCAACCTGTTTGCCTTGTCGGATAGCATTTATCACCATCTCAGGTTTCTTATATATGTATTCATCATTTGTCACCTGTGTAGGCAGATACAGTACTGTTTATAGACCTGAACTACTTCAAAAGTCACCTTCAGAGGTTTCTATACACCCTCATTGTTTCCTGTGTCTCTATTCTTAAAGGAGGGCAGAGGGAGCTAATGTTCCTTTGACAATTCTAAGGCATGTTCTATTCCCCTGGGGGTTGCAAAATGAGGTTAAGCCTGGGTTACCCATAGCAGTGGCTTATTCATTAACATACCCCTTATTTACTTTTCTTCCTTCTTCTTCCTTACTATGCTTTTGAAATCATGTCCCAAAAAAGCAATTTATGCTCAAATCCTTGTTTTTGGAGGAAGTTAAATTAAGATGGCCCGCCTCTCCTGACTCAAATATCATTTGTATAACAGCATCTTGCTTATTAATGTACCTTGATCCCTAGTGCATTAAACTAATTGTCATGTAGTAGGTACCAAATACATATGTATTAAATAAATTACTGAATAAATGAACGACGAAACTTTCTTCATGTTTATCTTTGTTTATTTGCCTATAATTTATTGGCCAATTTCCTTCCATTTCTTTTCTTTTGTTTGTTTTTTTAATCCTCACACAAGGACATTTTTTTTCCATTGATTTTTTAGAGAGATGGGGTGGGGGGAGAGAAACATCAATGTGATAGAAACACATCGATTGGTTGCCTCCTACACGCACCCTGACCAGGGTCAGGGATAGAGCCTGCAACCAGGTATGTGCGCTTTACCGAGAATCAAACCTGAGACCCTTTGGTCTGTGCACTGATGCTCTAACCACTGAACAAACCGGCTAGAGCAACCTCCTTCCATGTCTTTAGCCACTCTCAGGGACAAGCTGTATTCTATGACTGTTGCATGCATTAGAGCAGTGAACTCTGCAGAAGTCTACCAGTTCCTATTCCCTGTCCAGCCCATATCACCTTCCACATCATTGCCAGGGAAATCTGAGAATGATTCTCTGTTATAGCCTTCATCATGCATCCAGTGGTTCTCCGGGCAGTCTTACAGATAGGAAAGTGAAACCGAGCACAGTGGAGAGAGTCTCTGTTCAAACTTCACCTCTTCTGTCAGAGTGATGGCCCCGTGGAAAAGGAGGCGCAACCACAGTGGCCTCAGTGTTGACGCAACGATTTGCTCTCATCATTGGCACAGAACTTATCTCATGATGCATATTCATCTGATCCACAACTGGACTCTGGATTGTTCATGGGAACGGACCCTTATTAGTCCTTGTACTCTCTGGGACCTCACTCAGCCTCTGGCAATGACTAGTCAGAATAAATGTGTTGACTCCTGGAAGGTAGCCTTTATATTTTTCCATGGGGAGATGAGTTTCCAATGTGTGCAGTTTTAGAGCTATGTGACTTGGAGAGAATGGATGTTTTATGTTTCTAGAGCAGGGGTCAGAACAATTTTCCAGGAAAGGGTCAGAGAGTGAATATTTTAGGCTTTGCAGATTGTATGGTCTCTGATGTAAGTATTCAACTCTGCTGTTGTAGCACAAAAGCAGACATAGACAATGTGTAAGCAAATGAGTGAGGCTGTATTCCACTAAAATAAAATAAAAAAAACAAACAAACAAAAAAATCAGGCTGGGAGTTGGATTTGGCCCATGGGCCATAGTTTATCAACCTCTCCTTTAGAGCAACAGGTAAACCCGATATGGGTTCTGCCCTAAGGGGCCTTCCACTTTGGGGCCAAACAATTCTATCTTAATGGAAGTAGAATCTCCACTCACCTTTCAATTTGTTTCTCCTAGAAGTTGAATAATAAAGACTAAAATGAATGTGCTAACAGCAAAAGGAAAAAATACATAGTTTACATTTATTCAGTGTTTACTGTATATCAGACATGCACAAATTGTATTCTCACTTAATCCTCACGGCAACACTATATATTCTTATTTTCATCCTATAAATGAGATATTTGAAGCTTGGAGAGCCCAACTAACTTGCCCAAGCTCACATGGCTTATACATGGTAGAACTTGAATTTGAATTCAGATCCATCTAAGCCCAAGCTTTTAACTACTACTTTATAATAATGGCCACTGTGTGGGTACATAAATGAAAATCAAAAGTCCAATTTTATTGATTAAAGATAAAAGTAGCAACTAGATAGGCACCTATAAAGGAGTACATATTCGTTTCTCCTTTCGATTTGATGAAAGTTCAAAGTCCATCTTTGATGATGTTACATCTCTAGGCTCCATTGTGTGAATTCAGATCCCTGCAAGAAATTCCATGTTCTTTTGTTCTTTATGACAGGCCAGTCTGGATGGGAAGGTTGAAAACTCCCTAAACTCTTTGAACATGCAGAACATTGATCTTCACAAACCATTTGAAAAACCCTAAGGAGGTTACAAATTACCAGCAATGTTTGTTGTAATGTTACAAGTGCATGTAAGCCAAACCTCTGGGACCTTTCGCCTCATCACACACCACCAAAGCTTTCCCCTTCTCCTCTGTGTATTCTTTGCTGTCAGACCCTGAATAGCAAAATGGTATTATGTTGCTAAGGTGCCTTGCTCTCATGGAAAAAACTCTTCTCCTGCCAATAAAGGGCAAGGGGTGGGGGGGATACATTCCTACCCACTCTGTTGTGACGTGCTGTGTCCTTCTTTGAATTCTGGGGCCACCAGGGGTTGGTATTGTGTTGGCAGGAACATGACTGGGTTCTGTAAGAAGTGCTCTGAGCCTCCGCACTGCTGGGCCTCCATGGTCAGTTTTGCTTTGGTATTTATTAAGCCTTGACATGTGGCACACCAGACTGCACATTCCTTCAGAATGGGAGCTATGCTTTGTTATTGATCTCTGTAGCCCTGGCATTTGAGGCCCGGCACAGAATATGTTCTCAATACATTTAAATAACGAATTTGGTAGAACTGCAGTCCTGGTCATTTCTCCAGCTTCATCTCTCAGCACCGGTCCCTGGGCAGGTTTGCCAAGTGGTTAGGAGCACAAGGTCTGAGTCAGACAGAGTCAGGCTTCCAGTACTGGCACCTGCACTCCCAGCTGTAGCTTTTGACCAAGTTAATTAACTTTCCCGTGCCCCATTTTCCCTCTCTGTACAGTGGTGGATAATAATAGTACCTATCACAGATGTAGGATTTGGGGTGGATTGTGCAATGATATACATGAAAATGATGTAAAAGAATCCCAAGACATATTACTCCCATTCTCATTACCAGTTCTGCCTAAAACATTCTTCCTTTTTCTTTTTCCATTGAATAATGGTACTCATTTTGCAGCTTCCTTCTTCCCAACACTTGGTTAGCTGCCCTCTTCAGGATGTTCTTGACCACATTGTTGATCACTGCTTTGTTCGCTTCCTCCCCCAGTGCTCAGCCCACAGCCCATGTTAAATAAAATACTTATTAAATAATTGATTGAGAGGGAAGCAGGTTTAAAGAGCAAACTAATTGCCTACCATACCTCTCAGTGCCGTAGAGTACAACGAGTAGAATGATCCTTTCAGAAAGCAGCCTAATCCTGTCGCTTCACTGCTCAGTTCCCTGCAGTGGCAGCACCTGGGCCTCAGTAACTGCCCAGGTCCTCCCCATGGCCTGCACCTCCTTCACAATCGGCCCCACCCCCAGGGTTTCTCCGCTTTGTCTCCTATTCCTCTCCTCTATGGTCACTTTGCTCCTTCTGGTCTCCCGGCTTTCCCCCTAGTTCACAGACTTCATCTCGCCTCAGGAAATTGGTGCTCACTGTTCCCACAAACTGGAAGTTCTCCCCCAGGGGCCTGTGGTTTTCTCCTTCACTGTGTTTACATCTTTGCTCAAATGTTACTTCTGGGTGAGGCCTTCTCTGACCATGCTGTTTAAAATTGCAAGAAGCACATCTCTTTCTGCGCTCCTTTATCCCACACCCCTGCTTTAATATACTGCATAATTTACTTTAAAAAAGTCTATCACTCTTCTCCTCCACTAGAACAATAGCTCGGTGAGGGCAGAGATTATTTGTGTATTTGCTGCTGTATGACAGAGCCTAGAAGTGCAAGATCTGGATAAGTATCTGCTAAACAAGTGAATTTATTAAATTAAAGAATGCGCATAGCCTCCAGACTGAGAATAATGGGAAATCTTTTATGAGCTTCTTTCTAGAGAGATTGTGGCTTTTTGATAATACATTTTCTTGTACAATTTTTGAATAGGAATGGCTTTGTGGAGGCCCCTCAGTGAGTCACTAATATAAACCACAGAATTTATATTAGTTCACACAAACACTCCATCCATGCTTTTGTTCCGGCCCTCCGGTCCAGTTTAAGAACCCATTGTGGCCCTCGAGTCAAAAAGTTTGCCCACCCCTGGTCTAGTCCCAAATCCTCTTTCTGCTTACTGGCTGCCTTCCTTACAAGTCACTCTCTAATCCTTAGCTTCCTCATTTAAAAAATGGGCTCTGGTTGAGGTTGCCACTATGAGTTATAAACAGTAGATCATATGGTCAACACAGGTACTTACCTAGGTGGAGCCCTCCACATAGGTAAGTGTGCATCACTTAGTCCTACCACAGGTCTTGCCACAGCCAGTGGGACCAGGCAGCAGCCCTGGTGTCCACACAGTGCCAGGTGTAGCGGCTTTGCCCCTCCTGTTGGAAGAGCCCGACATTGTTGATCGTTGCTTTGTTTACTTGCTGTCTCCCCCAGTGCTCAGCCCACAGCCTGTGTTAAATAAAACACTTATATAATTAAATGAGCGGAAGGTCCACACGACATCCCCTCTGCCGGTTCCCATCACCAGCTCAATGGGGCAGAGATCAGGCTGCCTAAATACCCAAGGCTCTTCCTCGTGCTCCCAAGTACTATCTGGGGCCAGTTACCACATAGTTACTGTATGTTTTAAAGTTTTTTACATAGAACAATTTACTGGAGCTTTGTGGACACTGCAGCCAAAATTACTTGATTGTAATTGTGGCTTGGCCACAGTGGGCATATGTCAAACTTTTTCAAAAACCCTTCTCTAGTGAGAGCAAGAATTCCAAATTCACCCATGCCTTTGGAACCATGGCTTGAGAGAAATGCCTTTGTCCTCTGAGATATATAACCCAGTGAATATAGCAGGACGCAATTACGGCACTTACAATTCTGTAATACTGTCCTTACAAAGCCATACGTTTCACAGCAGTATCAGTTAGGGTAACGTCTATAAAAATATATTTTTTTAAATCATAGGTGCTGGAATATCTATTTCACATTAATTTAACATTTAATCTTCCCGGTAGGTGGGATGGGTATTATGATGATGATGAATTATTGTTAATGTGAAGAAACTGAAAGGCACAAAGGTCAGGTAATTTGCCTGAGGGGGATGACCTGGCCAGGAACAGGGAGGAGAAGGACTGGAACCCACAGGGGGCTCATTGTTCCTTGCTCTGCAGTGTCCCCGTGTTACAGAGAGCCCTGTGATCCGCTGGAGTGAAGGGGACACATGGGGTTCTTCCCTCTCAGTGGGAATTTGGATTTTTCAATCTCTAGTGGACAGCTGGACCTGATGTTAGAAATTCGTGCTGCTGGTCATGAACCTCTTGAAGCTTTGGATCATGCAGTGCTGGGTCTTATGGGTTCCCAGGCTAATCTTGAATTCCCTTTACAGTCAAAGTTTCCACTGAGGTCCGGAGCTAAGGTAAGAAGAGAACTCATTTTGGACCTGTATAAACACCAATTTAAATCCAGATTTGAACCACACAATTGATATTCCAATGTTATTTGAATATTTGAATAAAATGAATACTATTCTTGGATTGTCTCCTTAGACATTTCTGTCTCTGACTCTGTCTGTCTGTCTCTCTAACACACACACACACACTTAGGGGCTAAAAAAATAAACCACTTATATTTTGGGAACATGAAGAAAAAGGACAGGTTTCCCTCATTTTCATGCTACTCTTAAAATGTATAATATCCTCAGGAGTCATCCTTCCATACTGTGTTGTGAGAATTAGTCATGCAACTCCAACTACAAATATCCCCCAAGCACCACTCTGGAAGTGTACCCCTTGGTCTCCCTTTTAATATAAGACACCCAGCTGAAAGGAAGCCGTGTCTAGGGAACGGGTAATCCGAACTGCGGTGGGTTCCCATAGGAACGCTGGGAACACGCTTCTTCTATTTATGTGCTTTTGCAGCAGCTGCCTCCTTTGGATTCTGGCTGTTAGCAAGTGCAAGCAGCAGCTCCAAGCACAGAACTGCCCTAAATGTCTCTCTTTGAAGCCCTTGAGTCTACAGCCTTCTATTTGTGTCTGGCCCCGATTCATCACGGGCCTGAATGCTTCACCTGTTCTAAGTTTCCAATACAGCTAAAACAGATTTAAAAAGAAAGAAAGAAAGAAAGAATGAATAAAAAAAGAACAACCCCTGGCCAGTGACTCTCAGCAGGAGAGTCGGGAAGGGAGAAGGGTAGGAGCTGAGGCAGATGATAATTACTTTCTGCTGCCTATGTTTGGAAGGATCTTGATATATCTCCCTCACCTGGATGTTTGGCTCTGTCTGGAATCCAGCTACCTGTTTGGAAGATTAACAACAGGTGGATACAGACTTATAATCACTCTGGACTTTGGAGTAGTTAAGATTCATAGCAGAAATCGCATATGTATGGAGGAGCACAGATTTTGAAAGAAACTTTTACTTATTCTCAAGGCTCTAAACACTTAATATTTAAGTAGAAATACATCCTTCACTCACTTCATTCATTCATTCTCTGATCTTGTGCCCCTCATATAAATTGTATCATTTTTTTTTTTGCTGAAATGGCCTATTCACCAGCTCTGTGGGCCCATTTGATCACTATATCCCTGCCCCCCGACTGAAATACAGTGAGTCCTTATCAATGATTTGCTAATCCAAAGAAGGAAGTTTTAGGGGGGATTGAAGAGACCTAGAAAGATGGTGGCAATCATGGGAAGTGGTCTCGAGTTTTTCAGCAAAGTATGAGGCAAGTGAATTCTATAAGTATATTTAAATGTCATGCTGTTATATTTTTACACTAGAGATCCTAGTTCAGAAAATTTTGGGGACAAAACAAAATGTCATTCATAATCCAGGTAGAGATAACAAACATTTCACAATAGAATGGTGAACATTATAAATGTTAATCTTTGGTTTATCTCAGCCATAATATATCCTCTTTCTGGATCTCTGCCTTTATTTAGGAAAAATTCCATGTATTACATCAAATGTTCTTTTAAAGATACATTCTGCAGGATTGTTTTGTAGAACCATTAATTTTACAAAGAGATTTTCAGAAGTTTTCTTTCCTATTTTTCTAGCTTCCTTATTATTTTAGTTTAGAAAAAATCAATTTAAGGACTTTTAAATATTGTACTGTTTACGTAATTTGTTTTAAATTGAAAACTAAATATTTCCTCAAAGATGCATATTGGTAAATGGTGTTTTAAAATCCATCCATACTTTATTTATGGAAATGAAATTTCACAAAAGCTAAACATGAGATTTAAAAAATACAATAATTTTGAACTTAAAAAACAGATATTATTTTGAACGCTGTTGATGATGGACTATGAGGCCCCCGTCACTGACAGTGTGCTCCCCAGATAGGCTGCAGGTGCAACACAGAAACCATAAACTTAGTCGTGATTAGCAGATTCCACTAAGATCCTTGAGCAGAGCATGAACTTCACTGCCATGCCGGAAAGGAGGCGTTGATGGGGGATGTTGAAGACTTATCCTCTAGAATAAGGACAGCTTCTCAGCAGAGAGCAAATGTCTGTGGTTGCCTTTTGGCTACATCAGTCCCATAGGTAGAGAAGAAGAAGGAAAATGCAGTAAAACTCTCACAAATAAAAGCAATAAATAAAGGGAGCAAATGGTAGGAAGTTATGTGGAAACCCGAGACACAATACACAAGAAGGTAGATCTCCCTTCTGTCCTCTCAACTTCTATGAATGGCTCAACAATTCTTCTAGTCACCTGGGCCAAAAAGTTGAGAGTCACCTGCAATGACCCCTTTCTCCTCAATCGATCAGCAAATCCTCTCGCTCCACTCCACTGAGCCAATATTTCTCAACATCTATTCCCCTCTCTGTTTCTACTTGTCTTAGCTGGGAACCTCCTGCGCTGCCATCTGTCCTCTCATACCCTATACAAAGCTGCCAGATTAATCTTTCAAAAGCAGAACTCTGGCCAGGTCACCACTGGCTCAAAAACTTTGAATGGCTTCCTCCTGTGTGTTGGACACAAAGATGATGGCATTAAGCATCACTTAGAGCAGTGGTTCTCCATGTGTGGTAGCTGGGCTATCAGCCTCAGCATCCCCTGGGAACAGGTTAAAAATGCAAATGTTTGATTCCTCATCACACCTACCCAATCAGCAACTCTGGGAATGAGCCCAGCAACCTGTGCTTTAGAAAGTTTCCCAGATGATTCTGATGCACACTAAAATTTGAGAACCACTGGCTTAGTGATTGAGACCGTGAACTCTTGGCTTCAGATGGTCTAGTCCCAAATCCTCTTTCTGCTTACTGGCTGCCTTCCTTACAAGTCACTCTCTAATCCTTAGCTTCCTCATTTAAAAAATGGGCTCTGGTTGAGGTTGCCACTATGAGTTATAAACAGTAGATCATATGGTCAACACAGGTACTTACCCACGTGGAGCCCTCCACAAATATCACTATTGCTAACTATTATTATTAAAGGCTAGCCCTATACATTCTAAACTACTTTCCACAGGCTGCCTCAGTTGACCCACTCTTCATTCTTGGCAGGTCTTGTACCACTAACATAGTGGTACAATATTTGGGCTCAACTGACATATGAATCAGTGAGCAGCAGATGTCATAAAATTCTTGATACTAATTAAGTGCCTTAGGGAAGGAGCTTAGTTTGAAATTGAATGGAATGAAATTTTTAATGAATGTTAATGAGGCACTGATTTACTATCTGACTTGAGAAAATATGATAAACCAGTTGCTTGTATTCCCATCTGTGAAATGGGATTAATGTTATTAACCTCCTTTAAAAGAATTACCCCCACAGATTCATTGCACATGGAAAGTGCCCACAGGTGTTATAATGACTCCTGAGATACATAATAATGAGGCACATCTGCAGAAATGGGGACAAGCTTTGAATAATCAACATCAACCAAGTTGGGGACAATGATGTTTCTGTTTTGTTTGAAATTATTATCAGTGTTCACTCATAATTCTGCTCATGGGAACATACACTGTAAATATTTCTTTTAGACTTCTTTCATATTTGGGTAGAGGTTGCTAGGGAAAATATTAGCTATCATGTGGTTAACAATTACTGAGATCATTTGTGAGAATTGCCGATAAGGACATGTCATCTATAGAATATTCTAAGACTGAAAAATCCCAGAAATTAGCTGCCTTACTCTGTTATAATAGGAGTTGGGGAAAGAGGGTGGGTATATTAGGGCATGTCCATTATGGTGATAATAAAGATTATTACTATATTTATATGTTATAGTCTGATATATTTTATAATATTTATCGTAATAAATATATTTTAATAATATTTATAGTAGTAAATATTATAAAAACAGCTGGAGAAATAAATGTTTTGAATTAGTGTTGGGGAATATGTAATACCACCTTCATATATGAAACAAGTACCATGTTATCATTTGTCACCTGTAATACTCCCCATGACTTGTCATTCCCCTTTTAAAGCCAGCAAGATTAACTAAAGCCTGGTTCTGACAATATTATAACTGATTTCTTCGTCCACTGGGAATCCCCCTTTCCTTTTTAGGCCACAGCAAAGCTGTGGAAATAATTTTCCTATAAAACAAGGCAGACCATGCCTCCTACTGCTGAGGTCCAATGGCCAACGCCCCTAGCATCAGATTTAGGTCTACTCCTCCAATCTCATTCATATATAGGCTCCACCCCCGATGAACTTTCTCACAGTTTCCCTCACCTATTAAGCCTCACAGTAAAGACCTGCTCTCTCAATTATAGGCACTTATTGTACTAAATTGTAGGGATTTGATAAGGCCTTCCTGAGTAGACTGCTATCATCTTAAATCAAGAATCATATTTTATTTTTGTCTTTATTTTCATCATTCAGCAAAATACCTGTAAAGTTGGACCCTCTTCCTAGACTAGTAAACTAATTGAAAAAAAATGAGTGAATGGATTGGATATCAGCATTCACTGAGTCGTCTCAGCATTAGCTAATCTTTTCTCCAGCTAGTGGAAAATTTCAGAACAAAAGAAATGGTCAGATTTTTTAATATCTTGAAATACCGAGGTTATCATCAATAAAAATGACAGATATGGATGATTTTCACTTCAGATTCATATTCTCGTCCCAGTTCTAGCTCCAAGATCCCCAGAGGATGACTCCATCAGTCAGTAAGTGGACCATTTCTCCATCCCCTCCCTCTGAGGTTCCAAAAGACATCAGTGCTGCTCCCCATTCACATCCTGTGAAAGGCGAGCTCCTCTTCCTCAGCTGAGCCAGATATCAGCATCTTGAGGAATAAGGAAGGTCAACTGGCTCCACAGGGGATTAGGATGTCCTGGATAAGTATAGTCCTTCTAGCAACTTGAAGATCTCACTCTAAAGAAAGAGCCAGTTGAAGAAGACTAAGTTTCTGAAGATGAAAACCTCGGGTTCACCTTGGATTTTGCCATAGTTTTTGTTTGACCTTGTTCAGATGTCCTTGTCAAATGCAGCTTTTAATTATTTCCATCAGTGTTCCGTCTCCAGCCTTCACCTGTGGTCTCTGCCCGCCTCTAACCTTGATCCCCTTAGTTTGACTGCATCAGATGTCAGTCACCTGCCTGACATCAGTTGTGCTTGACCTCCATTACCTGCAATCTCTTCCTGACTCCTGCCCTCATTTAGGCCTTCGCTGTGCCTGTTATAGGACTGGTTGCCAACAGCAACCATCATAGAGACACCGGTGAAACCTCAGCTAAAACATCCTCTCCCAGTGTCCTTGTGACACATATGGGCATTATAAAGTGTTAGAATTTATAGCTCTAACTTTGGTTAGTCATATGCATATATTTTTTTTGAGAAGGCACCAATAATATGTCCTTCAAATATCATATTGGGGTGAGTGTGGGTTTTCTGAATAACCACAAATGATGAAGGAAAAGTAACGCGTGACTATGGCTCCTCACGCAGGGCACTGGACTCAAATCAAGTCTTGGGCTTGTTTTCTTCCTGGGCTCTAGAAAGCCCTATTATCCCCCGTGTTAGCGTTCTTTCTAGGGCTGCTGTAAAAGAACAGCTTAAAACATCAGACATTTATTTTCTCACAGTTCTGGAGGCTAAAAGTCCAAAGTCAAGGTGTTGGCAGGGTTGGTTCCTTCTGAGGGGTCTGAGGCAGAATCTGTTCTGTGCCTGTCTCTGGCTTCCCCAAGGCCTGGCTTGTAGATGCATTACCTCTGTCTCACAGTCTTCACATGGCTTTCTCCAGGGCGTCTCACTCCTCTTCTTATTAGAACACAAGTCATATAGGATTAAGGGCCCATCCTTCTTCAGTATAACCTCATCTTAACATCTGCAACAATTATATCCAAATAAGGTCACAGTCTGATGTAGTGGAGGGGGGTGGGGTAGAACTTCAACAGATCTTTTTGGGGACACAATTCAGTCCATAAAGTCCCCTTACATTTTTACCACAGCCTTGACTTTGTTTTCATCATGAGTCCCAAACAAACTTTTAGGCTTTCTGGAAAGAGTACACGTGGGCTTTCGGGTCAGTCAGATTGGGGTCAACCCAAGCATCCCTACTTACTATCTCAGGGCACATTTCCTAATTCTTTTGACCAGTTTTGCTACCTTTAAAATGGAGAGAATATCTACTTTGCAGGAATCTTAAATTTCTACCAGCTAAGAATATTAAATTAATGTACAGTAAATGTTAAGTTTTTAACACATTCTGGTGAGAATTTGATTCTTCAGTGAATGATTATTAAATAGCAGAGGAAAAATTTCTATGGAAATAAACCCTCACGTCAATATTTCTCTTGGAGTTAATAATAAACATTTTAGCCCCACCAATTGCCAAAAGCATCATAAAGCCCTTTCAGTTTGTCAGCTTGTGAACCTCAAACAAAAATATAAAATTGTGGGTGAATGCTTTAAAAAAATTGCTCCCAACATTCTGGTAAGAATGAATTTATTAGAACATATCTCCTATGTGACTGTGAAAATAAGCAAGGGCATAAATGATCTGGATTTGAATGTTCTACAAAATTTGTCTTTTAGTTCTCCACTCTATGATTCGTAAAGGAAGCTTCTATTTTGGTAAATCTGACTATGAAAACTTTTGATTTAAAAAAAAACACATAGTTATGGTCTACTGATTGACAATCTTTTCAAGGGAGAAGAGGCAGGCACCACATCACCAAGATAACTTTATTTAAACTTAATTAGTTCTTGGAAGGTTATTTACTCCCCTTTGTGTATAAAAAAACAAAGGTCTGTCAGGACCAGGTGCATCGGATTTTTGCAGATGTGGTGTGGCTCCTGAAATCTTGAAAGATTCATCTTAAATATGCTCCCGGGTCTCCCTTTTGTGAAACTTTGACAGCATAATAGAATTAGATTTGCTGAATTTCACTAAACTGTAAAGTAACGTGTCATCAGCTTCACTTACTTCTCAAAAAATATTTCTCTCTGGCAATGCTCATCAGTCTAGCTTTTCAGCCCCTAGACATGAAACTCTGAAACAAAAAGGATGACTCCATCAGTTTTGCAAGTGACAAGATGTTAAACATTTAACACGCCCACATTGGAGCACCAGCTGCCTCTGGGTAATGCAGACTTGCTTAGGTTTGGTTTAGAGAAAAAGGAAGGAGGAGAAAAAAAAAGAAAGAAGGAAAAGAAACTACTCTTGCAGATATGTGTTTGCTGAACAAACATTTTCTCCTGAGGGAATATTACAAGAGAGTCACCATCAGGTTGTCAACTCCTAGCAGTGCCCCCATTTCTCTACCTACTCATAGACTCACTTTGCTAAGAGCACTTAGTGCACCGGATTACAATTACTTGTTCTTTAAGGGAAAGGATGGGGCTTCAGTCAAACACATGCCCAAATCTCACTCTGAGTGCTCAAAAAAATTTCAGTTGAGTGAATGAACTGGAAAAGCACTAGTGGCCCGCTAGGTCATGCCAACTCTTTCTCCACAACCAGTCCCTCACCCCTGGCACCTCACTGTTGTCTCATGCCAGTCAAGCAGCATTTACTGAGTAACCTGTGTACTCAAGGGATCTAACAACAAATTATTTGGACAAGGCCTTTGTTAACAATCCAAAACTAGCATCAGCCTTAAGGAGCCAAGAGTGTTTTTTCCCCTTGAAATATCTTGTCATGCGTAATGCTCCTTGAGATGGCAAAAGCCATCTATGGTTTTCCACGTTGAGCCATTTCCCTGGATGAGAGGCAGCAAAGGCCAACTGTGGGTGCTCACAGTCTGGTCTAGTCCAGCGGTTCTCAACCTGTGGGTCGCGACCCCTTTGGCGGTCAAACGACCCTTTCACAGGGTTCGCCTAAGACCATCCTGCATATCAGATTTACATTACGATTCATAACAGTAGCAACATTACAGTTATGAAGTAGCAACGAAAATAATTTTATGGTTGGGTCACGACATGAGGAACTGTATTTAAAGGGCCAGAGGTTGGGAACCACTGATCTAGTCATAAGGCTTGTCAGGAGAGAAGTTTTCCATATGGAGGGAGGCATGCGGCAGTGAAATGCCCATTTTGAAGAACATAGTATGAAGCTCCCAGCAGGGAAGACAGAACAGAATAAATAGTACTCTGTCAGTGGTAGGTGTTGGTTCTTCCTCTCAGTGAGCTGTTGATAAGGAACTACCATGTGCTAAGTGCTATTCGAGGCACGAAAAGATGAAGGCAGATGGGAGTGAAGATGTATATAAAGAGAAATAAGGCATATGGCTGAGACACTGGGCAGTTAGCTCAGTAGGTCTCAGGTTCATCATCCACCTTTCAATGAGGAGATTAAACTAGAAGCTGTGAAACCTCTGGGTAAGTTAAGTCCTTCTTTTTAAAATCATGATGTCAGTTTCTTTGTATTTTTACTTCCCTTTCCTCACTATTGAAAGAGAGCCCCATAAACAGATGACCATGTGAGTGATGTCATCAATACAGTATTAGCTGAGTGCCAAGAGCCACACTGCAGTGCTGTCTGGTTTGCACAGTCCCAGGGGTAAATCTGGGGTTCAAGGCAGAGCTGTACTGTGTCTGTGTCATTCAGGACTCACCTGTTTCACCAGTTTGTCTACCCACCTGCGTCTTTCCAGTGACCCATTCTAAACACAGCTGCGGAAATCATGCTCATTTATGGTTAGTCAGAATTTAATCATGACCCAGCGCACTTTCAACAAAGATGACTGGTTGCTATAGCTAGTCCCACCAGAGCCATGCATGCTTACCACCTGGGTGAGGAGTCCGAAGTTTTAGTGACTGGAAGGGAAGCTGCATAAAGGCAGGCTGTTCTCTTCCTTCCAACTCCCCTTGGATATTGAACTCACTTGTCTTCATGTTCTTCTCATTTCTACTTCTTCCCACTTTAGATTTCTATGCATAGTACATTTCTGTTCTAGTAACACCAATTCTGCAGCTATTCTCCACTATTCTCCAGCAGTGCCACACAGGTTTCCAGCTCTCTCTGCCTTTGCCCCTGGTGCTCCTCTTCCCTGTATTCCTTCACGTTTACCATAGTTGGAAAACAACAACCAACAAGTTCATTAAACTTCTTGACATGAAGTTTGTTATCAATTATTTTACTTTTATGATTCAATATTTTTACTCTATGTTGATCTGATAAAAATAGTATTGAAGAAAAGCGTGGCCCTAACTGGTTTGACTCAGTGGATAGAGCGTGGGCCTTCGGACTCAAGGGCTGCTTTTTAAAAAATATACATGAAAAAAAATGTTCATTTGGGTAAAACCAATATCTTACTATTATTATTATTATTATTTAGAAAAAATGTATTTAAATTAGTTGTTTCTCAGGCACTTGCAATCCTTTTTATTCTCATGTAGTATGCGAGCATTTAGCAGGCACATTCACAATTAATTACAGTTTTCTTTTCAAGGATTACAAGGGGAGAAAAATTGAATCCTTGAAAGTCATTTCTCCTGATTCCTGTCATTTTCATGTAAATAGCTTCTTGGTAGAAAACATGCAGCAACTATGACTTTAATCCAAATGGTAGCTTTCAGGGAATGGTCAACATTGTTGAATTTGCCAAACAAGTTGTGTAGATAGGTGAGGAAAAGCTACAAGAAACACCTGGGTAAGGCAGTTATTGAAGAGAAGAAGGAGTGTCCTAGTACCTCAGAGAGAGTAAGTGATAGAAAGGAAAAGAGCGGTTGAATTCGGATTCTGAAGTCCAGGCAGGCATAGGCTTTCTCTTCTCAGCCTCAGGAAGGTGTTTATCTGTGAACAGTGGACTGTCTCTAGTTTAAAACAGAACAACATAAACTTTCACTGGGTGATACTAAGTCTTTTATATGTATTTTCTCCAATCCTTGCAAAAACCTATGCAGGTAATCTTATGATATCTCTTTTAGTAAGCTCAGGCAGGCCCAAGTTCACACTGCCCCTAGGAGGCAGAACTGGGATTTGAACACAAATATCTCTGGCTTCAAGGTGCATACCCCTTTCCAATGTAGCTCACCAACTCTCACTTCTGTGACCAGAAGATCATCCTCCTCTTTCTCAGCCTCTCTCTCTTTTTAAAAAAATATATTTTATTGATTTTTTACAGAGAGGAAGGGAGAGAGATAGAGAGTCAGAAACAACAATGAGAGAGAAACATCGATCAGCTGCTTCCTGCACATCTCCTACTGGGGATGTGCCCGCAACCCAGGTACATGCCCTTGACCGGAATCGAACCTGGGACCCTTCAGTCCACAGGCCAACGCTCTATCCACTGAGCCAAACCGGTTTCGGCTCAGCCTCTCTTTTAAGGGACACTTTTCCTGGCCCAGGTTCTGACAAATTAAGTCACTGTCAGAAGACCTTTGATTTCCTGCTAAACAGATATAGGACAGAAAAACATGTTGGTACACAATAGTTCCCTTTGCCTTCTTTAAACGGAGATACAATAACTGGAGTTGTTGCAGTCATTTAAAAAAATTTTTTTTATTGATTTCAGAGAGGAAAGGAGAGGAAGAGAGAGAAAACATTGATAGGCTGCCTCCTGCATGCCCGACACTGGGGATCAAGCCTGCAACCCAGGCATGTGTCCTGATTGGGAATTGAACCATGACCTCCTGGTCCATAGGTTGATACTCAGCCACTGAGCCACGCCAACTGGGAGGTTGCAGTCATTTTAGCTGCGAACATGACAGAGACAGACCCACATGCTGAAGACAGTGAAGGAAAGAAAACGAGTCTGTCTTCTACTGTCTGACAAGCAGCAGAACCCTTGCCCTTGACTATCTCCTTCCAAAGTTCTTATTATGTGTGGAAAACAGCCACTGTTTTATTAAACTATTCATTGAGTTTTCTGTTACTTTCTGCTGGGAACTTTCCTATAGGATACATTAGTGTTAGCTGAAAGCTGATTGAGTAGGTGTTAGATAACTAATAATGTATTGAGTAGGCAAGGAAGAATATGCGCTCTCCCCTTCCCAATTCCTATTCCTTATCTTGACAAATCTGACGGCCCTGAAAGCATTTCTCACTCCCCTTTCAGACGGATAGGAAAGGGCTGGCTCTCTGGGTCCAAGATACAGAAAAGTCAACTCCAGAGACTTTCCCTTCCTAACAAATCCAGTTAGGAAGTTTTATCATGAAATAGGTTCCTAGATGTTCCATTTTCCTTTTAAATATAATAGGATCCTCCTATAGCAGTGATGGCGAACCTATGACACGCGTGTCAGAGGTGACATGCGAACTCATTGTTCTGGTTGATTTTTCTTTGTTAAATGGCATTTAAATATATAAAATAAATATCAAAAATATAAGTCTTTGTTTTACTATGGTTGCAAATATCAAAAAATTTCTATATCTCACACGGCACACAGAGTTAAGTTAGGGTTTTTCAAAATGCTGACACGCTGAGCTCAAAAGGTTCGCCATCACTGTATAGAGTAGATCATTCAGAGGGATTACAGGAGCTCAGGAAATTGTGTACAGTTGGATAATTCTCCGTTTATAACTTTCTCCCATAAACCCTGTTAAATTTACACCATGTGCCGTTAATGAGCCCATGCCCAACTAGCTTTCCTTATCTTTCATTCTATGTTTCCAGTGTCTTTCCTCTTCTGCATGGATTCATTGCCAGACAGTCCATAGCCAGCGTTCCTCTTCCTCCTTAATTTCACAGTTCTTTCCAGAGAAGGACAAATGGGTGACTTTTGGACCTACCTCCACAGAAGTCAGACAGTGGGTCAATGGACTATCTGGCCATAATCAGTAATGCCTCCTTCTGTGCTTACATGACCTGAGAGTCACATGCCCATTATTGTATGTATCAAATTGTGTTATAAACAAAGTTGGGGTCTGTCATTCATTCTAGATGACTTAAAGAGAGGAAAGGTTATACTATGTATTCTCCTTGACATCTCCAGTGTCTAGTGAACTCCTGGCACTGTAGATATTTGTTGAATGAATGGTTGTCTGACTTACTGAGAGAGGAAAAAAGCAAAAACTGCTTCAATTTTCAACCTTGGGCATCCCAAAGGTACTCGAGTTTCTAAGTCTCAGAGTCCATGTGCCTGGATGACTAGCTCATGTGACACTAAATCAAAGTACCATATTGGTAGGGAATGCCAACATAGCTGAAACAAGTATTTCTTAAATCTCACCACAGAACTGTGTTTCTCCATGTCCTTGGTGTCAGTGAAACCTAACATAGAGCAAACAACAACAACAACAAAAAGACTTTGCATTAAAAAAGTTTGCATTGGTTAAGCCCTTCATTCATTCAATATACATATATCTACCAACTTCGTATGTGCCAAGCATTGTGATAAATATTAAGACTGCAAAGATGAAAGACAGAAGACTTCAAGCAATATAAAGTGTGTGTGTGTGTGTGTGTGTAAGGGGGCAGGTGACATAATTATAATGATCATAACATAGTTTCTATGCCCTGCTGTGATATGCACAGGATAAGACAGCAAAAAGCATGATGAGTGTATAACCAGGTGTGAGTATCTAGGAAGACTTCCTAGAGGAGGAGATTTTGAAGTTGAGTTTGGCCTTTATTGAATCTTTCGTGTATTTGTGTGTTAAAAAGTTGGGGGCAGTGAAAAAGTCTGACAACCACTCTTGTCATGTGTGCTACCTGTAAGTTTCTTTGGAAGCACATTTAAAGAATTCCTGGAGAGTGCTTGCTTTGAAAAGTTCATAACGGGTGATATGGGACCTTGCAATCAGAGCCCTATATGACATCTGTAGCTAAATTAAGATAATGTCTTGTTCAACATTTCTTTAAACAGATTTTCTTTAGTATAATGTACCATGCCAGCTGGTGTAGAGGTATAAAATTATTTTACATGGATGGGTCTCCCCCTCAAGGAACATATACAGCACAGACATAATACTAAGTCAAAAGTGGTAAGTCAATTAAAATGAAGAGAGAAAAATCTTTTATCAGGTGGGAGGATGAGATTAGGAATCCTTATGGGGAGCAATGATTCGACATTGGAGGAGAGGTTGAATCTAGAAATACAGGAAGAAGAGGGGCAACATTCTAAATATATTTGAGCTGGAAGGGGCAGGGTCCATAGAGACTGGCCAGTCCTGTGCTGCTTACATTTTAATGTACATTCACATTAGTTAAAATCCTGTTAAAATGTGGGTTGTGATTCAGTGGGTGCCTGTGGGACCTGAGAGTCAGAGTTTCTAACAAGGTCCGGGGTGAAGCCGAAGCTGCTGGCCCATGGGCTGCAGCTGAGTAGCAAGGATCCAGCTCACATGCTTCCGTGTAGATGAGAATCTGAAACCCAAGGCAGG
Source organism: Myotis davidii (assembly GCF_000327345.1). Classification (NCBI taxonomy): domain Eukaryota; kingdom Metazoa; phylum Chordata; class Mammalia; order Chiroptera; family Vespertilionidae; genus Myotis; species Myotis davidii. The sequence goes on from NW_006299719.1 coordinate 967,243, forward strand.
AAGGGCCGTGCCCACACCACACGGCTGATTACCATGAGAGCAGCTCTCTCGGGCTGCAGCAGCTCAGCAAGCAGTGCAAAGCCCTTGGGCTTTGGAGTCAGGCTGATCCAGGCTCAACCATGGCCTTGCTGCTTACTAGTTGCAAATCCTTTCAGTGCTCCAGTTTTCTCATCTGTGGAATATTGATAAATAAATCTTACCTTGTAGAAGACATGGTAAGTCAATAATATGACTGGCATACAAGAAATGCAGAGAGTGTCTGAACATGTCCTATGTTTTCTTTTGGGTGAGGTTAATATTGCCACTAGTGCAGGTGGTCTTATCTCAATCATGTCTCGTCTAGGGCCTAGCCTGTGTTGGCATTCAGTGACATGTAGGGGGGCAGTGAACACAGGTGCCCAACTAAGGCCAAAAGAAAGAAGATTTCCCTTTTTTCGATATCTCTTTGGAAGAGGATGCAGGAAGGTAAACATATCTCCACGAGTGAATTTGTACCTCTTTGCAACTGAGGCCTTTAAAACATCTGTTCATTAATAGAAAATACTCAGCTAATATTATGAATATTAATGGTGGATGATTTTCATTCCACTTTAGTTAATACAGGAATTATGTTTTTTCTGGGCCCACACTTTTTTTCAGGCTGTATTAGCTTCTTACCTAAATGTCAAACAAACAACAAAAAAACACTTCAATCTGTTAGTTTCCAAGGAAAGAATAAGAAACTATGACTCGTGGAACGTCTTCTTTAACAGGAAACTTCCTGTTTCCAACGCTAGCAAGCAAAAGGAAGGATGCTGCCATTTTTGCATTGTATGAGGGTTGGATTGAGTCCACGTGGGAGCTACCAAAGGAGAGAAGAAAAAAAAATCAACGAGGAATTAAACCCGTTAAACTGTGTGGCGCCATTGTAAGAGCTGCTTCAGGAATCTATTTAGAAATCATTGCTTTTGTATCTGAATCATTACAGAGACACAGCATCACCTACTTCTTATTACTGCAAACATAGCAACAGTTGCCATGCTGGCGAGAGATTCACAGCACAAACACTGGAGTGAGGAGGGAGCTGGGCTGGGCGAGCTGGAGCCAGGCTGTGGAACAGCGCTGGTGCTGCTGCCTGCACAGATTTAATTAGGCCGGCTGTTCTCTTGGTTCCCATGCTGTGTCCTGTCAGACATTTCAGTCAAAGAGAAGCAGTCTCAAAAGCAGTGTTTTCGGACCAAGTCTTACTTTCAGTCTACATAGTAACAGTCACTGCCAAAGGCAGGATCTGTGTGCTTTGATGTGCATAAGAGTGGGTGGTGTAGGCCCTTGTTTTGGTTATGAATGGAGGAAGGGACATGGTCTCTCCTCATTTCTGGGAATGAAAAACTCATAAAACTCTCATCATTAGAAAGTCAGGCTACTCTTTGTCCCAATGTCATTTCATCTAATTGGAAACTGAGAACTGTCACCATTTATTTAGTCGTTTGCCTCTGGCGAATCTTTGCAGGTTTCGTTCTTGTGGCTGGGAATTCGTTAATTAGTATTACAAAATGCTTGAAGAGGGAAGTATACTCTGGCTGGCCCTTTGGGTTATGAGCGAGCCCATTTCAGGTTGCTAACAAGCACTACTGAAGGATAGAAAAGAACAGGAAATTATAGCATCCGAATAGCCGTGGCAAGAGCTGCATCTCATTCTCTCTCAAGTGCATATGTTGTAACCTAGATGTGTCACTCACACACTCTTTGCATGCAAAGCTTTATGCTACAATAAATGCAGGTCCTTAAAGCTTATAAAAAAGGTGCCACTTTTACACACAGAGGGCTCTTCTCATATCTTCATTTTTATTAATTTCCCATTTTTCATTACTTTCTCTTCTGAAGAGAAGTTTGTTTGATGTTCTTCTATTTTTTTCCTTTTTTTTTTTTCATGGAGAAAGCCTGTTTCAAACTAAGGGTGGTTTTAAAAGTCAAAGAACTGAAAAAAAGGAATGACATTTTCCACATGCCCTAACTTTAAGGTTGAAAGCCTTTGTTCAGTGTGAAATCTCCAAACCTTTCTCCTTTCTAGAGCAGTCAGAAGGGCTGGAGGGCCCACATGAGATTTGTCAACTGGTTGCTAGGTGGCGCTAGAGAGCAAAGCAACCAGAAAATTGCCATGATATTGCCTTAGGTCTACATCAACTGAAAGGGAGTTCTTACATAGAGCCCTGCAGCAATTCAGCACAGATTATTTCCAATTCTGATGATGTTTAGGATACCAGCAGCATGAAAATCAGAGGGCACTAGCAATCAATTTATAGTCTTCTTTTTATTTTTATTTTTGTGTATATGTGTGTATACAGGAATTCTTTGCTTATTTCACTGTAGTGCATCTAGGTCTGTGATGAAGAGATTTTATGTAAATATAAATAGATAACTATGCTTAATTTTTGCCTCCATGCAAATAGTTATAACTTCCTGCAAGATCCCTTTCCACTTTCCTTAATTTACCCTCTTTATTAGCTGACATTAAGGGACATAATGAGAAGGTGTACCAACTTCTTTCATACCCTCATATCAAAATGAATAGCTGTTTTCTGTACCAACCCCATATTCCATGACATTGAGAATTTTTCTGCTTTTGTTCATTAGAAAAAATTATGGATACCTCAAGAAGATTTGAACTTAAAAAGAAAGAGATAAAAGGCAACTGGCAGGCATTATGGCATTTACTTAGATTCTCACTGCTTTCCTTTTGCTTTTATATTTTTCCAGTGCAGACCCTTAATGACCTTGATATATGACCTTCAGCAGGTGAGTGTCTCAAAACATTTTACATCACAGAGGTGATAACTATCCCAGGATAAGAGCTGTCTTGTTCCTAGATTAGGCAAACCATGTCTAAGCCCTCCTCATTATATAAACAACTAGAGGTCCAGTGCACAAAATTCGTGCACAGTGGGTGGGGGTTCCCCTCAGCCCAGCCTGTACCCTCTCCAAGCTGGGACTCACAGGGATTGGGCCTAACCCGGCAGTCGGACATCCCTATCACAATCTGGGACCACTGACTCCCAACTGCTCGCCTGCCTGCCTGCCTGATTTCCCCTAACCATTCTCCTGCCAGCTTGATCGATGCCTAACTGCTCCCCTGCCAGTCCCATTGCCCCCAACTGCCCTCCCCTGCCGGCCGATTGCTCCCAACTGCCCTCCCCTGCCGGCCCTGTCACCCCTAACTGCCCTCCCCTGCTGGCCTGGTTGTCCCATGCAGCCTGCTGCTCAGTCGTTTGGTCATCACTCACTAACCCCCATGCCAGCCTGGTCACCCCACACAGCCTGCTGCTCAGTCGTTTGGTTGTCCCTCACTAACCCCCCCGGCCTGCCTTGTCATCCCACTCAGCCTGTTTGGTCGTCTGTTTGGTTGTTTTGGATCTGATGGCCCCTGGCTCTTTATATATAGAGAGAGATGTGAGTAAGGCCTATATAACTTAAGTGAGTTAGTAAGGCAACATGTTCTACTAGCTCAGAAGACATTGTTGAAGGAAGAGTTTGATACTAATTTGATGTGTTAGTACACACTGGGGTCTTTTACAAAGTCTACAGATGTGATATTTTTTAATAAGTATTTAATAAGTAAAGAAACAGTTTAAAAAGCCAAAGATGCTAAGTTTTTAGTGTTTCCTTAAATTTATAAATATTAAAATTTTTCATTTGCAGAATCATCTAAAAGACTCTGGGCTTTCCTTATGTTTACGAGTTAAAAATTGAAGTATTTTTCTTTATTTCCAGGTTTAAAAAACTCATGACATCCTCATTATTAGACAGTCTATTTGTTGCCCCAAAACATCAGCTAGAAGGTTATTTTAAAAATACAGTGAATGTAATTGACTCCTGTAGCAGAGAATATATTTATGAGCAAATGGGAAAAAGTCTAGTTTTACTATGTGCTTCATAAAGAAATCAGACTGAAATAGAGTTAGCCTTAAAACTCGTCCTCAAGTGTCTAGAGGGCAAGAGTTTGTCCCTTTATATATTATAATTGTTTTTTGCTGTTTTGGAAATATGGCCAGGGAGTCAGGCTAGCTTCCAGAGACATGATTAAAGAAGATGAGAGGGCAGGGTTAGGCCACGGTTTGCTGGCGAATGAGGCAGCAGATGTGGTTTGTTGTGCTCAGGTTAGGTCTCTGTCAGTGCCGGCAGCTGACTATAAATATCTGCTATGGACAGGCATAAGCTGAGGTACAGTGGCTTGTATCAGAGGTAGTCAGAGTCAGAAGGGAAATATTCCCTGCATAGACTGAAAGTGCACTGCGCTCCATTGGATGGGGCCCAGCTTTAGAGTGAGGTTCTTCAGCACTCTGGATAGTTCCCAGCTGATTCTCCCAAAGCCAAAACCAGAGGCTAGAAGTTCCTGCTTCTTATGTAGATGTTTCAAACGTGGTGGTTAAGCTTATTCTCCAGAAACAGTGTGGTATAATGAAAACACTACCAGGCAGACCCCGAAGCAACTATTAACTACCATTTTCCACTATATGATCGTATACAAATTACTTAAATTATTTGAGTTTCACGTTTTTCTAACCTGTAAGATGAAAACCATGAAGCTTACTTAATAAGATTGTTGTGAAAATTGACATGGCCATAATGTTTGTAAGGATTTATCATGATCATTCATTTCTTTCAATTATGTATTTAGCAGCTATCATGGGCCAAACAGTGTTCTCAGTATGGGAGATACAGCATCAAAAAGGAGAGGAGTTCATGCCTTCCCTATGTTTGCAGTTCAGTGTAGGTACCAATAAAATGGTTGGCTAAAACGATAATTCCAGATGGATGTAAGTGCTATGAAGTTGCTCTCCTACCGAGTCTTGTTGGTCTAAAGCTTGAATTTTATTGGACCACATGGGGAAACACAGCATGGGCCCAAGTAAAGTGGGAGGTCAGATAAGAAATACCAGTATAAAGCAAAAGTTCTCAAAACACAACCCCAGGGTGAACCAGGAAAAATTAGATCCATTCTAAACACAGAGATGCAGAGGATAAGTGTCCTACTTCATTCTCGGATTCAGAAAAGGTGAGAAAATTAGAAATAATGTATTTATCCTGAGAAGTTTCATCCACAAGCCCACACAGATACAAGCTTTAGACCAAAAACATTACTACACATGTTTCATAAGACTCCAAGTTGAAGTTTGAAAGTGTTTCTGAGAAGCTAGTTTCCCTAGATAATCAGCAAAAGCAAATTATTTGTGAAGTCAGGTACACCAACTAAGCAGGAGGGAGAAGGGGTTGCCAGAGATAAAGTTTGAAGAAACATGAGCTCAAAATACAAATGAAAATCTCTAAATACATTATGAAATGAGGAGCAAGAATGAGCAGAAGTAACAAACTAAATAATTAGATTTATAAAGACTGCAGTGGTTAGAAATATCAGATATTCGAATATAGAATATAAAATAAATATATGTGAATAAAAAAGCAATTAAAAGCACATGGAAAGAATAAAACATTTTCAAAACTGTCCAATCAAGTTGCAAAAAAAATTTAAACTTCAAAAATAGTAATTAGAAATTAATTGAAATCATATTAGATCTAACTACTGAGAGTATATGTGAACTGGAAGATAGATTTGAAAAAATTATCCAGAGCAGCATATAGAAAGTATAGGGTAGGAAACAAATATAAAAGACATTAATAAATTTGAAAAATAGAGTAAGAAAATATAAAATACTAGATTTCCAGAAATAGAGAATAAAGAACATGGGATAAAGAAATATTAGAAGAGGTAGTGGCTGAATATTATCCAGGATGTATGAAAGATGTCAATTCTCTGATTCTATGCACCCAACAAATTTAAAGCAAGAAAAGTAAATTAAATCTATAATTATTCACAATATAGTTAAATTGTAGGATATCAAAAATATAAGTGCTTACAGCAGTTAGAAAGGGCAGATTGAAAACAAATAGAATCACAAGTGAAATATTAATAAAAACAAGTCAGAAACATGTGGGATGGATCTTGAAGGTGCAAGTCAGAAGTAATTAAACACCTCAAATCCTATATCAACTAAAATATATTTCATGACAGGAGGAAAATATGTTTATTTTTTTTAATCCTCCTCACCTGAGGATATGTTTTTTAAAAAGAGAGAAAAGAGAGAGAGAGAGAAAGAGAGAGAGAGAGAGAGAGAGAGAGAGAGAGAGAGAGATGTGAGAGAAAAATATCCATTGATTCATTGGTTGCCTCCTGTACATGCCCCAAACAGGAATAGAATCTGCAATCTAGGTATGTGCCCTGATCAGAAATCGAACCCACAACCTTTTTGGTATATGGGACGGTGCTCCAACCAAATGAGCCACCTTGCCAGGGCTCAGATGTTTACTTCTAACAGAGTTATGTTAAATAAATATTTTTTAATATGTTTTATTGATTTTTTACAGAGAGGAAGGGAGAGAGAGAGAGCTAGAAACATCGATTAGAGAGAAACATCGATCAGCTGCCTCCTGCACACTCCCCACTGGAGATGTGCCCGCAACCAAGGTACATGCCCTTGACCAGAATCGAACCTGGGACCTTACAGTCCACAGGCCGACGCTCTATCCACTGAGCCAAACCGGTTATGGCTAAATAAAGGTTTAAAGGTACATTTGAAAAAAATGAAAATTATCTAGGAGGAAGGTGTTAAATGAAAGCATAGTTATTAATTACATAGTAAATATGGGTCAGTCTAAATAAACCATAACTGTATAATATAAGTAAATAATATCTATGATGTGGAATTTTTAAAAAATCATGATTAAAGTAAGGACAGAAATACAGAATTCAAGAGGGAATGATGTGCAACTAAAATGTTCTAAGATATCATTTTTGTTTGGGAGTAGAACAAATATACTGAATATAGAATGTGTTAAATAATGTGTTAAAGTTTCTAAGGTACCCACTAAAGAATAGAAAAATGGAGCGCATATTCAAATAATCCAAAAGAATACAAACAAAAAAGGATAAGGTGAGAAAAAAATACAGAGAATAAAATAATATGGTAACAATGAATTCAAATTATTTCAGCAATCACAATGAATATAACAATCACTATGACAAAAGGTGTATAAGAACCTGTAAGAGAATATTATAAAATTTAACTAAAATATGTTAACGAACATATTAGTGTCAAAATAGACTGTATTCATGAAACAGGAAATTCAATATAATAAAAATGTCAGATTTTCCTAAATTGATGTATAGTTTTAAAATATCTAATCAAATCCTTTTGTATGTGTGTCTGCATGGAAAATGCAAGCTGATTATAAAATTTATATGGAAGATGAAAAAAACAAGAATGGTCAGGAATAGTCAGGATGAGACCTATTCTACCAGATGTCAGGACTTGCAATTAAAAGTGTGCACTATTGGCATAGGGGTAAATAAATATCCCTGTGAAACAGAATAGGAAACTGAAAACAGAGCTACCTAAATGTGGACCCTCGATATAGGAAAGAACTACTACTACAGATCAGTTGGGAAAGGAATGCCTATTCTTTTTAAGAAGAAAGGAAAAAATATTCATAAGCATTACTTCATGTTTGTTCTTCATCCTGTTCTCTTTATATCTGAACTACATCTCCATCATCTGCCTCTTCTTTCTTAACTATCTCAACTCAAAGCAACCTCTCCTTTTATAACCCCACTGGGAATTAATGTCAGTCACTTCTCTTCTCACACATTCTATACTTTTCTTTATTAAAAAGAAATAGGTGGACAATACGCCCTAATGATGAGAAAGTGGGGTGGAAAGAAGCTTGAGTTAGCTGGTGGTTCATTGTTTTTGGACAAAAGGAGATTTGAAATTGACAGAACTGTAGGGATCAAAAACTTTCATAGCCCAACTAATGATTCTCCTAATCCTATATAATAAAAGCCTAATATGCTAAGTGTCTGGTCAGTTGGTTGGCCATTCAACCAATCAAAGCATAATATGCTAATGATATGCTAAGGCCACTCAACTGCTCGCTATGATGTGCACTGACCACCAGGGGGGCAGGCGCTCCGACTGGTAGGTTAGCTTGCTGCTGGGGTCTGGCTGATCGAGACTGAGTGAGATGGGCCGGACACACCCTGGACCCCTCTCAGGTTCCTCTCAGCCCCGATCATGCACCAGTGGGGTCCCTCAGCCTGGCCTGCACCCTCTCACAATCCAGGATCCCTCAGGGAATGTCAGAGAGTCAGTTTTGGCCCAATCCTGCAGGCCAGGCCAGAGGGACCCTACTGGTGCACGAATTTGTGCACTGGGCCTCTAGTTTATTATAAATTAAAAAATTTAATATTTACTACATACAGTTAAATCATAAAGAAGATATTGTAGGCATCTGAATAAAGCAGAAAAGAAGAAAATTTCTGTCCTTATTTATGAGTTAATGAGGAATTAAAAATAATTACAATATTAAACAAAATAATGTAAGTGCATAAAGTGGCACAAGGTGCTGTGGCCCTTGGAAAGGCCCAGGTGAAGATGAGGTAGCCCCAGAAAAAGCTCCCTCATTAAGCTGATTGAGCTAATACTGAAGGCTGATTAATATTTTGACAAGGTAGAGAGGGGATTAAGATTTAAAATTAGAATAAAGGAATAGGTTGGCAGTAGGTAAAGCATAGGGCCTGAATGGAAAATGGTAGAACTTTCAGTTTGCCTATAATGTATGTCACCAGGGATTCTATTGTTATTTTGTGCAGGAAATTCTTTATTTTGTAGAATTGTCCAAAACATTGTAGAAGTTCAACACTCTGTCTCCAGGGCCGCTAAGCATCACTAGCACCTTCCTAGTCATTGGGACTACCAAAAATGCCTCACACGGTTCCCAAAACCCCAGAATGCATTTGAGGAATGACAGTGTCCCTCTTTGACTAGCACCAGTGGAATGTATGATGCTCTGTGAGAGTTAAAATGGAAACGTGTATCATTGACCCTTTGGGGTTCCAGGAAGAGAGACTTGCACTTAAATTTTAGAGGCAATGGAGAATTATTGATGGTTTTAAAGTAGGGTAATGGCATACTTTAGTTCAATAGAAGTAAGAATATGCTGTCAGTAGAGGGGTAAGTGGGTTAGGACATGGGAAAGCTGGAAGGGAAGAAGAATTAGAGACTTCACAAAGGAAGCAGATCAGTCACGGTCAGACATATCTGGGGGTTAACTGTGTGCATGAGTGATGGATGTGTGTATGGTGTGTGTGTGTTAGAGGGAAGGAGGTGGGAGAGAGAGACAGAAAAATAGGACAGAGTTGAAGCCATGAAATCACAAGAAAACTCAAGAAGGGAGAAACAAGACAGGAGGAGTTTACAGAGATCATGAACATGGTGCTGAAACTTGATTGTGGTGAGCTGGCAAGAGAAATAAATTTGAGATGGAGGAGGGTTTGGAAGGAAAAAGAACATTTAAGGAGGCAGAGGGAAGTTTCAGTACAACATAGCACATAGGAGAGGTGGTATTAAAAAGAGGAGTATCTGACCTTCGGCGATAAGGAGGAGACACTACTGGTTTTTATTTGATAAATATCTGCTCCACAACAGCAAATGGGCCCAATCCTCTCATGACTGTTTTCTTTTTCTTTTTCTTTTATCATTCCTTCTAGGAACATCAGTTTCATGATGCTATCGTCTTACTCATTTGCTGCGTTCCGGAAAAACTGTGTGTACATTAAAATTTTATAACTTATATTCAACTTTTATAAGTTGAATTGAATTTTAAGTGCACTATGCAAGGTTTCTATTTAAAGGAACCCTTTGATGGGCCCTTTTGTAATGTGAGAAATCAATTCCAAATGTATGTGTTTTATGGTTCCAAACTCTGCATCTCTGGTTTTCTTCTCCTGGACAGCTAACTAGGTCATAGCATTCTATTCTCAGAGCCCCAGCCCCACACAAACACTAATTGGTTTTCGCATCTGAAAGGTTGTGTATCACTTTGCCATTTCTAAATTTACATGATATAATCCATGTACAAGATGGGAGACTTCAGACCTTGCGGGAGGAGCAAGTGCCACATGCTTAGTTTTCCAAATATATCTAGAGACACAAAATATTTTAAAAGAGGCAGAACTTCAGGCATGCCTTCCTCAATCTCAGACATCACCAACTTGTCATTTCAGCAAGAATGCCTGAATTCCTTCTTTTTTTTTTAATCCTCACCTGAGGATATTTTTCCCATTGATTTTTAGAGAGTGTGGAAGGGAGAGGGAGAGACAGAGAGAAACACCAACATGGGAGAGACACATCGATTGGTTGCCTCCCGCACGCCTCCGACCAGGGCCGGGAACCTGCAACCGAGGTAAATGCCCTTGACCAGAATCAAACCTGGGACCCTCAGTCCGCAGGCTGATGCTCTATCCACTGAGCTAGACTTGTTAGAGCAGAATTACTGAATTTCTATTACCTGTGGAGCAATATCTGATACATTTCCCATCTTGACATTTATTTTATAAAGGAAAATAATCATCACTAAAAGCAAATATACAAACAAACAACCAAAACCCCCCATCAAATAAAGAATTCTATAATTATAGGCTGCAAACTTCATAACCAAAGTTGTAACACATAAATGTACTGTTTTAAAGATAAGTGTTGAAGGCTCTGAGACCCGAAACTGGGAACATACATTAGTGAGAACTCCAGGCCAAATCTTGTCCTCATTTTTTTAAAGCATGATGCCAGGCTAAAAATTACACTTTGTGTGATTTTAATGAAAGTTAGAATGCCTCTTAGATCAGAGGTTACTAGTACATTGCAAGGACTTTTGGGAGAGACCGCCAGGTAATCAGCCTTCACAATGTTCTCCTTTGGTTCCAGCTGCTGTTTCACCTGGGCTCCCACTTTCCTCTTCCATTTATTCTATCAGTTGCATCCCCTTCCCACAGAGTGACTGGCAGGCTAGCAGTGTAGCATTCTCTCCTCGCATGTGTCTCATACTCGGATGTATATTGGAATCACCTGGGGAATTTAAAAGATTCTGGTGTCTGGGTGTCACCCCCATGGATTCTGGTTTAATTGGTCGTGGGCATTGGTGCCTGTAAAAGCTCCCCAGGGATTCTAATGTAAAGCCGAAGCTGAGAGCCACTGTCTTCCAGGCTGTTAAACTCCTGGCTCTGCTGGAGTTAGTTCATCAGTTCGTGCATCCTCAGGCTCTTTGACTTTAAGAACCTATTGATCTCTTGTCTCACTTGCTCTGTCTTTCATATACTACACAAGCTGAAAAGGCAGGCATGGGAGGAGTAGCTGAATTCTTTCTCTGACCCAATTCCAGAAGAAACTGGAAGAAGTCTAGCAGATATAAGTACTGGGAAAATACATCAAGTATCTGCAAAGTGCCACTTCCTGTACCAGATAAATTCTGAAAGCATAGGAGAGTCCTGGGTGAGAATTCCCACTCTGCCTCCATAATCTTAGGAAAGTTGCTTACCCTTTCTAAGCCTCAACTTCCTCATCTATAAAAATTGGAATACTGTGCTCCCTAGGGCTCACTTTGATGATTATTCAAAGTGTTTAAAATAGTACCCAGCATGCAGCAGATGCTCAATAGTGATAGCCACTTAAATGAAACAAATAGAGAAAACAGTTAAAGCTTGTTTACTGATTATGCCCCAAATTAATAATAATTATCATTTATAGAGATAATTTATCCAATTTTTTATAAAACTTAACATTTATTATATATTGGCTTTATGCCAATCACACTGCAAAGTACTAGGGATATAGTTATGAATAAAAGATATTCTTACCTTGGTGAATCTTACACCTTAGCTAAATGCTTTACATATTCTGGAGTTAATTATAAGCAGTCCAAAGACTGAGCTTGCTATAGGGAAGGTACAACTAGCAAACTGATCTTCCATGCACACTCACAGCAAATGCTTAGAATGTACCAGGTTGTTAAGAGAAATTTGAATCAAGTAGACAGACAAACACTTACTAGAGTTCCATACCAGTCGTGAAGGAGGGTATAAAATAGCTTATGAGACTATCAAAAGCTGCATCTTAAAAAATGTAATGGGTTTTCCCCACCCCATTCAAGCAGTTTTATGAGGAGTGGTAGACCTCTCTGGGTTACTGAAGGTCAGAGAATCTGTGTTCCCTCCAGCACAAACTCACCCAATTGGGATTGCTACTGTGTCTCCCATGCTGTATAGTTGTCTACGAACTGTAAGTTGTTTGACTTGCTTGTATTATAGGAACTTGTATTCTTTGCTTTGGTCTTCTGGTATCTTTCCATCGATCACTCCTGTGACAGTACTGCCTCTCCCAGTAACAATCCTGAGAGCTGGTAGGTACCTTTGCCCAAGGTCACTGAGCTGGTAAATGGTAAGGTTAAGGCTGAACCTCCGACGTGTCTGATTCCACTGCCCATCCTCTTAACCTCCGCCTCAAGCAGACAGACCTCAGCTCACTGTGCTTTGGACATATCAAAATCTGACTGTTCAGAGGATTAATTTTAAAATCACAAGCAAAGAATAAGAAGATCAGATGGAACTAGAAGACGATATTGTGACTGAAACTAATCTAATCTTGGCCTGTGAGCCCCTTATGAAATTATGTGAGAGCCTGGAATCCAATAAAGCCTTGTGTTCAGTATGCCCAGTTTTCAATCAAACTTGCTGATACTTAATCTCATGACATTCCTAGATTAAAGGCTTCATGATTCTCTTCAAAGCTGCAGCTACAACTCTTTTGTTAGACCGGGAATATAACAACTGCGGCTAAAGAGGGAACAGTAGCTGTTTGTAGATGGTGTCAGGTCCTTGCTAATCTTTCTCCACCTTAATGATAAATATTTGTACTCTGATGACAGTGTGTGTGAGTGCACATAGGTAACAGATCATGTGTAAATGCTCTGGAGTTCATGTGGAAGGACGGAGATTTTAAGCCAGTCTTTTCTGATTTTCCATGGGTTCTAGGGTATCTGTTGGGCTCACAGTGATTGCCTCTTCTGTTTCCCATCCAGAACAGGGTCCCTGGCCCCCATGTTTATATTCATGAAATATGACCATACCTCCACTTCAACCACATTTGCTTAGACCAGAGGTGGCCATTATATCCATAAAGGGCCAATCACAAACTCTAGGAACACATGAGCAAGAAATAAATGCTATGGTTATATATCCTTGAGTTTTGGCTGAATAATATTCTGTTGTATGGATACCACATTTTGTTTATTCATCTGGTGATGGATGTACGTGTTGTTTCCATCTTTTGGCTATAGTGCTGCTATAAACATTTGAATACAAGTATTTGTCTTCAATTCTAATGGGTATATATATATATATATATATATATATATACCTAGGAGTGGAGTTGCTGGGCCATGTGATAATTCTAGAATGCTGACCTTTCTATGTTCAGATCTGCAAAAAGAATTCTTAGTTCTTACATAAAGAATTCTTCATTGGATTCTGTAAGATAATCCCAGAATATTTTCAGTAATTTTCCTTTGTTGCTGTAGCTAGACAATTCTTGCTTAAGCTAGAGTTAATTGCTGTTACTTGAAACTTAGAGAACCTAAACTAATATATATATTATTAAAGAAATGGGCTCAAAAATTCCTCTTTCAGAGTTTGCCACAAGGGTGCTAAATCCCCCGTGACACTGATCAAATTGGGTGACTAACCTGATGAGATCCCGGAATCTGACTTGCCTCTCAGACTGTTGCTTAGATGACCCCTTACCTTTGGGACCAGGCGGCATAAGACCTTGCGTTTAGAGCATATTCCAATTCAAAACGACTCCTTAAAGCTGCCACATGGCTCCGGCCAGGTCCTCCTTTGCTCACCAGACAATCAGAAGAAGAGGAAGGAGAGAGAGACCCGCTGCTGTTACTCGATGCAGGAGACATCAGCTGAGTGAAGGAGGAGCAGTTTCAATTATTTAATAAATCCAAGAGGCTTAAAGGCATAGGAGAGAATATGGCTTTATTTTAACCTTCTATTCTAGGATTTCTCATATTTTAATTTTTATTCCTCTCAGCTTGCTTTTGGCTTTCCCTTTTGGCCTCTGATGGCAACATCTGGCTAGCTTACTTTACTTTTGTGACCTAGTTCTATATTGAGAGCTGGCCCATTAAATGTATGCTCATTTTCCAGAAAACAGAGTAGGCTCAAATCAGATTCATGAAATAGATATTTCAAAGGTTATTATTTAATGGTTAAAAGATTTTCTACATTTTTTACAATGGTGATAAAATTCATGGCAGAGTCCTTTAAATTGTAGCTTAAAATTACTTTTACATAAAATTATTCCCTTTGCATAAAATGAATTTACACTTTTCCAAGAATGTGTCCATTTTATAAAATGAAGAATAATGTCTGGTAAGTATGAGGACTAAATAGAGTTGTGAAAGACTTTTTAAAAATAGTTACAAATAGCCAAAACCGGTTTGGCTCAGTGGATAGAGCGTCGGCTTGCGGACTGAAGGGTCCCAGGTTCGATTCCGGTCAAGGGCATGTACCTGGGTTGCGGGCACATCCCCAGTAGGAGGTGTGCAGGAGGCAGCTGATCGATGTTTCTCTCTCCTCATTGTTTCTAACTATCTCTCTCCCTTCCTCTCTGTAAAAAATCAATAAAATATATTTAAAAAAATAGTTACAAATAGTTAAGCATAACTAGAAAACAGAAAAGTATGAGGAAAGAAAATGAGAAAGATAAGAGGAAAAATAGAAGAGTAGTTTTCTTGAGTTTTTTACAACCTTACTGCCTTGCTGTTTTTTCATTCTACCTAACCCAGCTCAGAACATTAGTGCTATTGACATTATAATTTCATAAGACATGTAGATGGTAGACTTTGGTTTAAAAAAATAACATATGTAAATTCTAGGCTCTTCATAGTAGCCGTGACATTTCTAAGTAAAGCTCTGAGAGTCATGTGATGTTGGTGTTGAAACAAACCTTCAAACTCTTCAATGATCAAATTTCTTCTGTGTATCATTTTTAAGTCAGCTTGGTAGGCTGACAGGGACCTCCAGTGATGAGGAACTCACTGTCTCCAGATTTCTTTCTTTATCTCAGGAGAGCTCTAACCATTAGAAAGCTCTTTCTCAAAATAAACCAAATCTACTTTTGCACTTCATATCCATATGTTGGCCCAAAGAAAACAAGGCCAATCCCTTAGCCATATGATAGTTCTTCAGATATTTAAAGACAGCTGTTGGGCTCATCCTAATTTTTTCTTCTCTGGGACAAGCATCCCAGCTTCCTTTAATTGGTTCTCAAATACATGATTTTCAACCTGTTCACCACTTTGATCTCTCTTTTCTAAAGTTTTTGTTCCAATTTTAATTATCTTTTTAAAAGGACATAACTGGGTATTATTTCCTTTGGCCATCTCAGAACAGAGAAGTCTCTCTCAACTTTATTTTAAATGAAGATCTGATGAGCAGTGCCTTCTTGCCCTTGGTCT
>NW_006299719.1:982845-991743 GCF_000327345.1 Myotis davidii
CATTATCCTTTAAGCCAGCAGTCGGCAAACTGTGTCTCACAAGCCACATGCGGCTCTTTGGCCCCTTGAGTGTGGCTCTTCCTGAGCCTTAGGAGTACCCTAATTAAGTTAATAACAATGTACCTACCTATATAGTTTAAGTTTAAAAAAGTTGGCTCTCAAAAGAAATTTCAGTCGTTGTACTGTTGATATTTGGCTCTGTTGACTAATGAGTTTGCCGACTACTGGTCTAAACCACTGACTAAAATGTTGAAGAGCAGAAAGGATAGAGCCCTATGAAACTTCCATAAGTCAAGTCCCTTAAAGCTGATTATGTTCCATTAATTAGTGTAACCCAGTCCAGCAAATTCTCTTTGCATATTGTCCATAATTATTCATCTTCTCCACTAGAGGAGATTTGTGCTAGGAGGCTTGGTCAATATAATAAGACAAGCTAATTTAGCAGATCTTAGTATTGTTCCTGTTTCTGGAATCTACCCTATGATCTACTTGAATATATCCCCAGGCTTGAAGCAATCGTATTTCAAACATAAAGGTTCAAAGTGAGAGAGTACTTGGAAATCTAGGCATCTCTCCACACCCAAGGCCTCTGGCTGATGCTTTTGTTGGTGGGGCATCTGCAGCCCCACGAAATATATGACTTCTCCCCACATTGTATGTGTCAGGACAGAGGAGAAGGGAAAGGACGTTTTATGCCCAAAGACTGAAGTTTCCTTCTACTACGTAAAAGGCTACCTCTTTAAAGGAACCAGTTAAGAGCCATGAGCCAGAGTCATCACTGCAGATCACAGCAGGCAGCAATTGTAGACTAGAAAGCCTTTTCCACTAGCCTAGATTCCAGTGACTATGTTGAGATTTTTTGGGGGGTGAAGGGGAAGAAAATATTCTTTGACTAGTTCCACTTCGAAATTTAGTTGTGCAATCTCAGGTTGATGCTATTTCCCTCCACTTCATGCCCCTTCTCTCCATATGTGCATATATATGCAGGCCTGTATGTGTGATGCTCATTCTCCTATTCTATAACTCTCATTTGCATTTGGGAATATATTATTTTTGAATTAGTGCTCATGTTTTACTTCCTTGCCTATTTTCAAATGCTATCTCCTTACCAGGTGTATAGAAAATTGAGGCAATTATAGAGAAAATTAAAGCAAGCAGCTCCTTGATATTAAGGGAAGAAAATTCCATTAACCTGATTACCAACATATTTCACTTTGTGCAATATATGTGTAGCATAAAAGCAATGCCTCCCAATTAATGTATGCACTAATTATAGTGATAATTTTTCCTTTTCTCATTGAACATAAATGAACAATGGCTTAATATTTTAGCTTAAGTGTCACTATACGTAGGAACACGTATATAAAAGATTAGTTTAAATAGTTACGTTCTAACATATTTGTTATTATTTTCAAATTTCTACATATCAATATTTTTAACCTGGGTATGCCATTTGCCTGCCTGATTGTTGTTGAAAGGGCCCCCAATTGACCCTGGATTTGCCTTTGTCCCCCTAGATGCAGTCAGTCTGCTCCACCCTGGGAGCCTAATTAACAGGGAGAAATAGAACGAAGTTATGGACCCTCACACTCTCTTTCCATGAGCACCATTTATCCACATTCCCCAACATCCTTGGACAGTCAGGGCTTTTTTAATGAACACATTTCAGAAGCTAAATTTCTTACCTCAATATTGCAGAGGCACTCTTCTAACTTGGTAACAACTTCAGAAAATTCAGGTCTTCCCTGTAAAAGAAAGAAAGGACTTGTCTCCCCAAAGAATAAAAGAAAGGCAACACTGCTTGGATTTTAACATAGGGTATTTGCATTTGTAAAGAATGAGATAAACAAAAATGTATATTTTTATTTAAAATACACTTGTATTGAAGTGTTAATTGAATGTTCCTTTGCTGTTCAGGGAGGGATGTTGAGTCTCCAGATAAGAGTTTTAAGTCAGAATTTGCAACTACATTCAGATAATAAAATAGTGGAAAAGCTTTAATTAGCTTTGCATGTTTTTAAATGGCAGGTTTTCCTCTTCAAAAGGAAAGAATAAAGTGAATGCTAAAAACTATTAACTATTTCTGTGCCTTCTACTGTCCAAGTCTCTATAGGAAAAGAATTGTTAAAGCTAATTTCATAATTAGCTTCACTTTTGAAAATACCATCTCAGATTCAAAGCTAAGATCAATAGAAAACTCATGACCATGTCCTATTTTATGGCTTTAAGATAAACTTTGTACCTTCAAAAAGTGCCATTAAAGACATTGTCCACTATGAACCTCCATGTCTGATGAGTTTGGTTAAACAAACATTTATCATAATCTGATTATATTTCATGTTTTGTTCTAGTTGCTAGGATTAGAAAAGTGATTAAGAATCTATGAAAAAAATTCTTGGAATTTTTGAAGATGTTGGTCTCTTCTGAAGAAATTATATACTTCCTTTGTCAGATCCTAAGGACTACATAACCTATCATTTCTCCTTTTATGAAACTTTCACTGCCGGGAGGAAGATAGCCCAATTTAACATTCAGGTGCAATAACCAACTAATTTAGATTTTTAGTAGAACAATTTCTCCCTTAATATCTAACTCTCCCCCGAGGATACTGCTTCTCCACAGCCCTCCCAAGTGGAAGCTGTTTTCTCTTGCATATTCCTTGTACCTCTAGGTTGGTGGGGGCTGGGATGGGGCGAATGTGGGTCTTTGTCTTCCTCACTTTCAAATGCTTTCTCCTCTAAAAACTACCAGGTTTTTCAGTTATTCTGTTGAGTCACGCTCCCTCATTCTTTGAAGGTTTTAATGTCACTGCTCACTATCATGCTCTTAGTGTTCCATTATCCACGTAGATAATTATGACAATGGCCTGACCTCTGGGTTCCTTGGTCTCTTCTTTTGCAATGATCTGATCCTCCACCTTCCCATCCCTTAGCTCCCTTGGTAATGCCCCTAGGCCCTGTTACTAACAATGATGGCTAGCCCTCTTTGTACTCTGTCCTCTCAAGCTTTCTCAGATCACTCTCTAGACTCCAAGTCCTTTCTTTCTAATTCACTTCTTCTGGAATCACGGTGCCAAAAATCTTTGACCACACAAACCATCTTATCAGTTAAAAAAAAAAAACCCAAATTTTTATTACGGCCATTTTCAAATATATCCTAAAGTAAGAAAGTAGAGTACAATCCCCCCCCCATGTATATGTTATTCAAACTTAAAAACCATGTTTCTGCTAATATTGTTTCATCTAGCTATCTATTGTCTAATCTATATTCCCTGTTTTTTATTGTTGTTGTTCATTTTGCTATCTTGTCACTGTCACTCACTCACCTCATTTTCTCCCTTACTTTGCTTAGATTTCATTGACAATCATAATCAGTTTCTTCCACACAGCCTCAACTCCCTTGCCTTATCATTTATTTTGTTCACTACTGGAAAACTCTCCATGTTAATTAACTACATCTTGATTGGTCTTACTTCAAAATCATGACCCTCTAACTACAAGTGGGCCCTCAGTACAGCCTAGAGAGCCTTCTACAAATTTCTAGCTTACTCTCTCACACTACACATGGCTATTTTGTACCTTCCCCTCTTTCCTCAAACCTCTAGTTCCCACTCCTATATTATCTACCACCTATGTCTAAACCCACATAATCTACTTTCACTTCTATTTCGATAGATGCACTTTGCCTACTTCTATCCAATTCCTTCACTGTATACTAGTTCTTACCGCTTCTAAAGGACATTGCTTTAACAATAATTCTCCCTTTTATTTTTTTGCATCATTGATCTTTCCTTTCTATTATTTAATCCCATCAACACACAGACATACTATAAATTTGCCCTAATTAAAAACAAATAAACGACAATATGATAAAACTCTTGACTCCACTTCTTCCTCAAGCTATTACTCCACTTTTCTGTTTACCAAGCTTGCTCTAAAGTCTTGCCTAAATTTATAGTTTCCTATTCGCCTCCTTCTATTTGCCCTCTACACCCAAACAAGCTTTCTTCTATTACACTCTGCTGAAACTGCTCTTGTCAAAGACACAAAGACCTACCTCCATATCACTAAATGTAATGGCTAGGTCTCAATGCCCATCTTACTTGAAACAGAAATAAATACAAATAATCATTTATTTGTCCCTGAAATATCTTCATTTGAATTTGAGATCATTACTTTCTTATCATGCTTCTCCTCTCTCACTTGCCATTTCTCAGTCTTCTCTTTTGGTTTCACTTCCCTCTATCTTTAAATTTTGGCTTGTACCAGGACTCAGTTTGGAGGTCTTTTTTCCTCCCTCTATTTAGAGTTAGTTGAAGATTTAATTCAGTCTCATGGCTTTATAAAACAACTCCCAAATCTTTACATCTAGTCCAGTATTCTCTCTTCAACTCTAAACTTACACATGCAATTTCTTGTATTCCTAATCTTCCCTACTTCAGCAAATGGGAATTCCATCCTTTCACTTTCAGAGGCCCCAAACCATAGGATAATCTCTGAATTCTCTCTACTATACTCTTGCCTCTAATCTACTAGCAAACCATACTCACTCTGCTTCAAATGTATGCAGAATCTGAACGGACAAGTAGTATATACAGTGGGGCCTTGACTTACGAGTGTCCTGACTAAGGAGTTTTTCTAGATACGAGCCGACTCTCGGCCGATTTTTTTGCTTTGAGTTGTGAGCTAAAATTCAGGTTGCGAGCCAGCTTCAGATACCCCACCGGTAGTTGGCGCAGCGAACATCACGGTGAACGCCACAACATCAGCCCAGCATCATGTGTCTCACTCGTTCACTTTTTGATTTGACATACAAGTAATTTGAGTTACGAGCTCTGTCATGGAATGAATTAAACCATAAGTCAAGGCCCCACTGTATATTGAATCAACCTTACCCCATACAAGTATAAACTCTGGACAAAATGCAAAAGATAGCTACCTGAAGGCAGTAGAGTGAACAAACACAGGTAGAGTCTAGTCAATTGGAAGTAATATATGCCTACATCACAAAATATTGTAACAGATAAATGAAGTGCTCTAAGTGTTTAGTAACTGTTAAATCTCACCATTATTTTGATGCCCTTTTAATCCTCTAATGAAATGTTAACACCATTGTAATTTGATGTTTCAAAAAAGGCCATTCACCTATAACATTGTCACTGATTGATTAAAAAAACTTGAAGCAAATTGTAATAAAAATCCTCTACCCATATGATAAGATAGTTTGAAATAAAATATAAATAAAACACAAAATCATTCATTTTTATCATTCATTCAATAAGTATTTATTGGAAAACTTCTGTAGAACAGGGACTGACCAAGGCACTAGAGATAGAGCAGCGGAATACAATAAATCCCTGCGCTTATGGGGCAGGCATTCTATGAGGGGATATAAACAATAAACAAATAAATATAAAAGTATGTGTTAAGTCACTGATGATAAGTTCTATGGAATAAATAAAGCAAGAAAGAGAGTAGACAGAATGAGCTTGGGGGCTCTGAATATGGTGGACATGGTGAAGGTGAAGACACTGGTCAATCCATGTGGAGAGAATGGCAAATGCCAAGTCCCTGAACGATGGTGTGCTGGGCCTGAGGAAGTTGGCTGGTCAAGTACTAATGAGTGTGTCCTGGAGGTGAGCTCTCTGAACGTATGGTCATATGCTTTCATAGTCTGGTTTAAATTCTATACAAATTAGGGATTCTAGCCACTTAGTTAACATCTTGTGAAAACCCACGATGCTCTTTGAAAGGAAAAAAATAAAATAAATGCTTCAAAAATTTAAAAACAATGCTTCATGAGCTAAATATATTGAAATGATGGATAATAAATGGCAACATTATGATGTGCATTATTCTTTGCTTTCAGGTGGATGGCTCATACTCTTCACCATCATGCTGCGGTTGGTGGCGGCTTGCCCTGCATCATGTTCGGTGTGCACCAAAGACGTAACCCTCTGTCACCAGCTAACCTATATAGTAGGTAATAACACCAATGACTACAAAGCAGTGTTCCGTGTACCTGGCAAATTCATTGCCATGCTTTTCAATGTACTAACTGCTTTCTGGGCTCAGCCTAAAGAGGTAAACTTTTAAAGAGAAGCCATTCACAATGACTAAAGACTGATAACATTATTTTATTTTCCTATTCCCGGTGGTTTCAACCAAACTAAAGGCTTCCAGAGGTAACTGAGATATTTGGCTATTACAAGAGAATACCACCATTCCATATAGTTACACTTTTCTTTCTAAAAGAAAAAAAAATAGATCACTTTAGTTATATTTTTGTCCACACTTTGTACAGATTTGAACTCCACCACTAGCTGGAAGAAACATCAATGAATCAGAAACCTGAAGTGCAATTGTTCAGCATTAGTAAGATTAAGTGATGTACCAGCAAAATAGATTATTATCAAAGTGCATCTAATTTTGAAAGTCTGGTCTTTTTTTATTGGTGGTAAATGAGCTGTAGAAATGCTAACAAGATATGCTGCCTGTATTCATTACATATTGCTTGCTTAAGTCAACAATTTAATAAGACACCTTATTAACAAATTTGAGGAGAATGTGATTTACATCCTGATATCCAAGAAGAGATAAACAAGTTATAAATTCCACCAATGAAAAATTTTCAGGAATAAATCTGAGTTAAGATTGAGTGGAAGAAAATGATTTCTTTCATTTCTAAAATGGGAATTAAGAGGTAGCTGTTATTGCTATTCCTGACAGGAGAGAGAGACAGTTTCAAGGCTAGTTGGTTGGACACTGTTTCCAATCGGCACTGAATACATTTAAACACTAAACTCCCACCCTCTCAATTGGATTTCCTGACTTCACAAATAAAAAATATATATTTTACCAGAGATCGCTGATGTCTATAAGAAACAAATAGTGCTCATTTACATTGCTGCACCTCTGTATCATCCTTCTTATTTACAGAATGCCAAAACTGTGAAGTTAAATTTCATAAACAGAGAAGTAAATGGATACCTTGTGCGTGGAGCATCCAGCTAGTCAAGAATTAATTGACAGAAGCATAGTCTGTTCCCTCAGAGTCCACAGATCCCTAGAGGACTGAGGATCCATAGAAACTAAACTCCTTCAAACCAGATCAAAAACAATGATGAAACAAATGCCAAACTGGCCAGAATTAATTAGAATTCAAATAATCAGTAATACATGCTTAAAAAAACCCATAACTTAAGGTTGTTTCTGCTGCAAAGATGGGAGACATTCTTACAAAGAAGGCACCGTGAAAATCCTTTGTCTTTTACATTTTTTAATCTCTTTGTTTCAGGAACACAGTCTGAGTTTCATCAGGGAATTGTGACTTGCTTCCCTCATGGTTGATTGTTCTAATATCACCTGTAGACCTCCCAGGGACAATGGACCCTTCCATCCTTATGACACTGTCATTTGCAGTCAAAACAATTTTAGCATGATAAATATGTGTTACAATAACTCCTGATTATAATATATCTTTATTGAGTTAAAACGCTTTGATTTCTAATGACAGAGCAGTGATGACTCAGAGGTGATTATGGTGAAGGGATTTAACAGTTGGAAGCCCTGAGTACCACCTGTCATCACATGACGGACTTTATTGGAGGGAACAGATATTAGACAGGAGGCCAAGATGGCCCGGACTTATAATGAGAACCCCACTGACAGATCCTCGGGTTTGTCTGGAGAGAATATAGATCCTTTACCAAGTTGCCAACGTTTAGCCTGGAGCTAAAAAAGCAGACACCAGGGCTCCTTCTCACCCCCCGCCCCCACCCCCCAAAGCATACCTTTGTGTTTGAGAGAAAACAGACTGACTTCACAGCATAAATATACATTACCGGGGGGAAAACTGGCCAGCAAGCTCAGACATGGCCTCGGCTCTTGGGTGAACCAGCACTGGGCCAGCGGGCTGGGGCCGTGCTCACAGGGAGGAAGCCTGAAAAGCCACCTTCCAAAAACCATCCACGATGATAATCCCCAACAATGAATTCACTTTGACATGTAAAGCAACAGATGGGTTTATGCTTCTCAAATAAACATGTCACCGTAACAAAGAATATAAAAATCCATCAATCTGATAAGGAGCCCAGCTTCCCCTTCAACTGAGAAAGCAGAGCGCCGTTTCCATGTTGTGTGTTGTGCTGACCCAGGTGATAGATCAGATTGCACACAGGGTGTTGATTATCCTCGCTCTCCACTGTCCTCCCCGCCCACTTGGGTGGATCTTGCCTCTCTAGCCTGTGCTTTTCTCCCCCCACAGCAGCCCCTGTGACCACCAGAGTTTTGATCAGCACGGATGGGTCCCTCTCCTCTATAGAGAGCGCCAACCTGTCCCTCTTGTTCAACCTGGCCCTGCTCTCCTTGAGCAGGAACAGCATCCAGGCTGTCCAGGAGGATGCCCTGCAAGGCCTCTCCAAGCTGCGGACGCTGTTGCTGGAGCACAACCAGATATCCAGCGCTTCGCTGCCCGATCACGCCTTCAGCAGGCTCCGCAGCCTGCAGGTGCTGGCCCTGAGCAACAACGCCCTCCGCACCCTGCGAGGGGCCTGGTTCCGAAACACCCGGGACCTGACCCGGCTCCAGCTGGACGGCAATCAGCTCACTAATCTGACAGACGGTGCTTTTGGAGGCACAAATCTGCGCAGTCTCAGGCATCTGGATTTATCTAACAATTTCATTTCCTACATTGGGAGCGATGCCTTCCGGCCCCTGCCCCAGCTGCAGGAAGTGGACCTTTCCCGAAACCGGTTGGCCCAGATGCCGGATGTGTTTACCCCACTGAAGCACTTAATCCTTCTGAGCTTGGATAAGAACCGGTGGAGCTGCACTTGTGATCTCTACCCCCTGGCCCGGTTTTTAAGAAGCTACATGAAGTCTTCTGCTCGCAAGCTCA
>NW_006299719.1:991792-1006003 GCF_000327345.1 Myotis davidii
CGCTCCCCCGGCTGTGGCCGGTGCAAAGAGTGTGCTGAGGTTGTCGGACACCAACTGTGATGCCAGGACTTCCAACCTCACTCTGGTTCTAAAGGACAGGAGTCCCCTCCTCCCGGGGCAGGATGTGGCCCTGCTGACTGTCCTTGTCTTTGCAGGTAGGCCAGGAAGAAGTATACCTTGCTCTCCTCCCTCCTCTTGTCCATATTCTTTCTTTTTTTAAAATCATCATTTATTTATGCCTAACATGAATTCAAAGCAAGCATGCAATTTCTTTTCCATATTCTTAACGTACACTAAGTGATGCCGTGCCCAGGCAATCAGGAAAAGCAGGGCTTGTGGAAGGGAGAGTGTATCCATAGATGTAGGAGGATGTTAGCTGATCTGGCACAGGTTACAAGAATGTCCTGTAGCAGAAAAGCTGTCTAACATAAAGGAAACAACCTTGCACCAAAATTCAAGAGCTCTAGCCCCGGTATAACTAGCACTGTGATCCTGAGTAAGTTACCTTGCTATGGAGACTTCAGTATTCTTGTTTGTAATGAGGGAATAGTATCTATAGTTTATCAATTGTCCATATGCCAAAGGGGACTGGTGTATTATTAAGATGCTGGGAAAGAGGAATTAATAAAATTATGAGACATAGTTTCTTTCTTCAAGGCACGCACATATGTGTGCCCCTCTGTGTTGTGGTAAGATTCAGTGGGCTTTACCTAGTGCATGAGGAGATGCTATTATGACAGTCATTGCACCCTGCTCTTCAGTGGTCATACAGCACAGTGATGAAGCACATGAGCTCTGCAGTTGGACGGCCCAGATTTGACTCCTGGCTCTGCTCTTACGTGCTGTGTGGCTTTGGGCAAGTCATTTGACCTCTCGGTACCTTGGATTTCTCCTGTTTGTGGTTTTGAAATACAAGATTTCTGTTTGTCTCTTTCTAAAACTTGGCCCATACCTTCCCAGACTGATGGAGAGGAAAATATTCAACACTGTAAATTTTTATGGTAATTAAAAAAAAACTTAAATCATGCATCAGCTGTCATTACATCTCACTGAATGAAGGATATACAGTGATTCTTGGTGTCATTAGCGGAAGACCAAATCTGCGTGAAATTTCTGGAGTTATCTACTTCACTGTGTGTTTTCCCCCTATGCTTGCAGTGCATGGTAAAACTCTCTGCACCTTTGGTAACCATGGTGATGAGACGTGTGTGTGTGTGTGTGTGTGTGTGTGTGTGTGTGTGTGTGTGTGTGTGTGTGTGTTGGGAGGAGGGGAGGCGGGCTCTGCAAATCTGGAATACCAGGGACCTGCATCCAGGACTGGTATAATGTATTTTGAATATGAACTTTAAATAATCATTCGATAGCAGATTTCCAGCAAATTAATTGAACATCAGGTTTTTAACTTCTAAGTTATACTTATAATCAGGAGAGATGGAGACCAGCACCAGGTCTAGACAAAGGAAGTACCACTAGCAGCAATCAAACTCACTCAGAAGTCAATTTAAATCCTCTAAGAAAGATAAATTGTTTTAAAAACTATGCAGCCATGTCAGTAATTACGTGTCCTAAGAAATAATTTACTATAAAAGAGAAACAGTAGGGCAGTGGATAGTTTTTCCTTAAATGTGCTTCTTAAAATACTAGTTCTAGAAGATAATTAATAGATATTGCAATAAAAAACACACAGATGCACATATAAGCACATATGTTGTGGGGTTTAAAAAGGTTTGGGCAACACTGGATTAAGCAAAGTGCAATGGGCTTCTTTTCTGCAGCATTTCCCATGGCCTTTCCTCTGCTAACGAGCATCAGGAACCTAACAGGAAGATATAATGCAGAGCATTGCTCAAACTTATTGACCATAAACCCTTTTTGTCACAGAGAATTTCACTGAATTATGTTTTGTAAGACATCATGTTGGAAATATTATAACAAGGGCAATTTTAAATATCTTTTAAGTATCTATTTTCAGAGAGGATTTTGCTAAAAGTTAACAACTCTGCATTAGTGTAGAGAAAGATACAAATTCTAAGGATTCCAAAGATTTTGTCAAAACGATAGGCAGCTTAATATGCATGAATAAGTTTGGATAAATTGTAAATATAATTACATGCATGTTGTGTTATAGTGTGAAATTATAATAACATAATTTCCATTGAGTAATTGTTAAAGATACTGTATTGAAAAGACATTCTTATTTTACAAAACTCTGACTTTTGAAATCAGTTTATTCCATTAAGATTCTAGTCCTTCTGAAGTAAAAGTGTGGTCACTTATCTATACCTCTAGATTGTGGCAAAAAAGACTTAGAACGCTAATTTGGCCTCTGATTCAATTTTCTTCCTCAGTTATAGATAAATAATCATAATTAATAAAAATATAAATAATAAGGCCAGTTAATTTAAAAGCAATAGGTGGTTATTTGGCACCAAACTCTGACATCTGGACACTTCTTATTCTGTCTCCTGATGGGTAAACAGAGAAAGCTTTCATGAAGCTGTAGGGTAGTTTTAATACTTTAGTGAGAACTTATCATTAACTTTGCTTTTTATTTTGTTTCATTTTTCCAACTCAGAAAGATTGTCAGAACACTTTTTAAAAATAGCAACAATGCCCATGGCAATGAAAACTCAACCATCTTCTTAATATCATGTTCAGTCTGCCTGCAAGCTTCATTGGCTGCTCTTGCTCTCTGCACAAACAGAAAATAACCATACCTGTCCAGTGATGCAGCACTAACATCAACCATGCTTCCTTCGCCAATCAGACACAATTAGAGGGGAAACTTTATCCTATAATCAGATTATGGCTATTCCATTTCAATGTCTGATGTACATATTTAAGACAATTTAGGTAGTTATTTTCTTTTGTTGTTTGGTTTCATACCTGCATCAGTCATAGTCTCTTTATGATTTGTTTTTTAGATTTTTTTTTTTTTTTACCTAACAGCTGACTGTTGTAGGACATATAGGGTAATACAAAACTCAAATAACAGCAGCAGCAGCAATCGTCAGCATAAACCACAGAGGCTATTCATTGAACTTTACTATATGAAAACACTGAAACATGCCACATATATTATTCATTCAATCTCTGGGTGGTATTAATTATCCCCATTTTTCAGAGGAGGAAAATAAGGCTCAGAGAGGTTAGAAAACTTGCCCAAGGAAAGTGTCAGAACAAAGCTTTGAAGCCTGAGTTTTCTTACTCCATGTGAGAGAGACAGTGTATCGGAAATTACATCATATTCATACATTTTTAACATCTGAAAACCGAAGCCCTCCTTTGGAATAAATCAAACTCCAGGAACTGGCAATAAAAATATTCTGATCTCACTTTTGCTACTACTTTCCAAAAATGTTGTGTTTTTAATAGAAATTAAATTATTTCAATATGTTCTAGCACTCTCTGAGACTGTATTGTCAAAGAAATTAAAATGCACGTACAAGACCTCAAGATCTAGTAAACTACACAAAGTTTGGAGGATTTTATCAGAAATTGCCATTCTTTTTGGCTAATCTTTATCTTTAACAGAGAAAAAAGGAAATAACCATGTCTGACACCTTCCTTTTTCTTTCACGTTAAAAAAAATATCAATATGTTTCCATTAAAGTTATCTGCCGTGGAGAGAACCAGGCATGATGCAGTGAGCTTAGAGTGCTATCATTTCATTCACATCTCTATCATCCATTCATCTGGAAATATCATTTACAGAAAACAGAATCCTCTGGGGAAATTGACTTGCCCAAGGTCACACAGCAAGTTATAGTCAGAGCTAGATTTAGGATACGTTGCTCCTAAATCAATCAATACTGACACCATGTCCTCCTGATCACCATTTTGGGGATTTGTAAGATTAGACCACTCATCATTTTTCATTATCAGAATTCATAAACAGAATTCCTCTGTTTATTTAAGAATATTCAATAAACATTTCCGGAGTACCTCAACGGTGCCAGAGTTATGAACACTGGAGATATAATGTTGAATAAAATAAAATGTTCATTTTCTCATAGTGCTTAATTCTATCAGGGAAAGACAGACAGTGAACAGGAAAAAAGTGAGCAGAATAATTTTTACTGTTTTAGATGCTAAGATTAAAGGAAATCACTGTGATATAGAGGGAGCTGAGGTATAACTCAAAGGCTTTGGTTTGAACATGTAGGTGGTTGATGATGCCCTTTGCTGAGATCGGAAACAGCAAGGGAGAAACAGGTTAGACTCTACACTTGAGTATGAGAAACATCAACTTTAAAATTTTATTCAGAGGAGAAGCTATACCTACATAGGACAAGAAATGACTGTTCTGGGCTTTCTAACTTAGATGTTAATCATTTTGTTGTGGAAATTCATAGAAGGGAGGGATTTTTGCAAGATTATAAAATCGAAAACATATCAATACATTTGGAGGTATTGATTTAGATTTTAAAGGGTAACTAAAATTCAAATAAATAGAGGTAGGAGAAAGTATCACAAGCATCATCAAGAGCATACACAAAGGCTTAGAAGCACATTTTAAGACTAATAAATTGAAGAGTTTGAGAAATAGTGTCTGAATGTGAAATATAATGAGACACAAGGCTAGGAAGGGAGGCCATAGCCTGTTGCACCAAGTCTTGAATGTCAAGGAGTTTGGCCTTTTGTAGTTGGAAGCCAATGAAGGTATTCTGAGCTAGGGGTGAATCTTTAGGGATGCTCAAAATACAACAGTACCATTTAGAATCAAATTTTCTTTTTGAGGAGGAGACCATGGTATATGATCATTTCAGGGTATATCCTTAATGTGGACTACTTTAGGGATTGGCTATGGGATTGAGAAATAGGAAATTTGGAATTAAACTGGTTTCCACAGGCAGGAAAACAAGTCTAATGCAGGAATTATTTAAATCAAGTGAATTTTAGTCCATGTAAAAGCCTTTTTATTTTTTTGCCCAGCCAGCATGGCTCAGTGGTTGAATGTCGACCTATGAACCAGGAGGTCACGGTTCAATTCCGGGTCAGGGCTCCTGCCTGGGTTGCGGGTTCGATCCCCAGTGTGGGCTGTGCAGGAGGCAGCTGATCAATGATTTTCTCTCATCACTGATGTTTCTCTCTCTCTCTCCCTCTCCCTTCCTCTCTGAAATCAATACAAATATATATATTTTAAAAAGCCTTTTTTTCCTACCAAAGGCATTCCAGATGGTATTGTTTTGTTGTTGTTGTTGTTGTTTTTTATCATTTTAAATAGACACAAAGTAAAGATCCAAATGAGAAAACAGAACATATCGATAATATCACCTTTGTCTGAACTGACATTTTTCCACATGGTGATAGATCGCCCATCCACTCAGATGCCCTTTAGGCCATCAACCTCGATATCTGTGCATTTCACATTTGGTGACTTCTATGTTTCTTCCTATGATGTTATCTTTTAATGGTCTCTCTATTTGTCGCAGGGGCTGTTGGTCTCACTTGCCTAGGCTTAGTTGTATTTAACTGGAAACTCCAACAAGGCAGAGCAAATGAACACACATCAGAAAAGCTTTGTTGCAGAACCTTTGGTGAATCCCTGTGTGCTCCTGAGGCAAGAAATTACCACGCTAAGGGATACTGTAACTGCCACTTAACTCAGGAAAAGGAGATAAAGGTCATGTCCATCGTGGGGTCCAGAAGGGAAATGCCACCTTTACAGGGAAGCAGCCATCAAGCATCACTGACCTCTGAGTCCACAGCCCTTGATGAACCATTTAGAAACCTGAAAGGGAAGGATCAGGAGGCCGGCAGCACTTTCCTTGGCCTCGGTGGCAGATTGCTGCAGTCAGGCTCCTCAGCACCTCCTGGGAACACGGCAGTCGTTAATGAAGCAGGCTTACTTACAAGACATTGTCCAGAGAGAGCTGAAAATATAAGGGACCGCGAGCCTGGGGAAGTCCAAGCTCAGACGCTCCCACAGCACGTAACAAGAACAATAGGTGAGTTGTCTGGTTTGAGAAAAGCCCATTCCATTTAAATTCCTCTGAAGCAGTAGCCTCTTTGAATTTCCTCCACAGGAGAATAAAAATCAACGTAGCACAGGACTATTCCTTTTCTAAAAAACCTGTGTGTCTGTGCATGTGTGCGTGCATGTATGTGTTTGTGCATGTATGTGTGTTGCTTGCATGCATGCATGCATGCATGTGTATGCATTTGTGCATGCATGTGTGTGTGTGCATGTGCGTTTGGGGTGAGAAAACTCCCCACCCTCACAGCAGCTGGGAGTACTTCCTGTGCCTGTTGTAAAGAGAACTTCTTGATCCAACACCTAACAATGTTAAAAAAAAAGAACCCTTTTAAATAGCAATAGTGCTGTTAAGATTTATGGGATGCTGAATATTGGCTTCCATTCCAACATCTTTCGAGCTCTAATGCCAATTCTGCAGTAAGCAACCTTCCCAGAGCATGACATGTTAGAAGAATGGGCCTTCTCATGCTAGTGATTCATTTCAGGAATGATGTCAAGACACATACTTTGCTTGCTGAGCTGTCAGCGATGATAACTTCCCGGTCCAGGGAAAGTCAGGACTTAATTCATTGTCCCATGTTGGGAGCCAAGTGAATCTGGCCATGACATCTCCCCACTGTACATGGGCGATGTCAATATTTAGGTGGAAGCAATGAATTAAATGTCTTCCTTTTTCTTCCTGAATAGTAAGGCAATGCTTTCAGGCTCAGCAGTGAAAACTTTGACAGCTGCTCTGTAAAGAGGCTCCTGTCATTTATCTGAATTGGTTTACAACAAGCAGAGCTTTCTCTCAGAATCTGAATGACAAGGTACTCGGTGCACCAAGAAATTCCTGCCATGGGGACCTGGGCCTAAGGATGTATTTGGGAACAATGTGAAAAGTAATAAAACTGGATGTTATTTCAGGTGCAGCATAAGGCAGGGTGTGAATTTATTCCATTGCATTCCCAGATTCTAGTTTTTACTAGTTTCTGGGGACCGATGATTTGACTCAAAAGAGGAATGGCTGAGGAAAGAAACATCTGCCATAAAAATCAGATCAGATTGGTTTATTTTATAAAGAAAATAAGCTCTTAGCCTTTTGATAGAATCATACCTTAGCCATATGTTTCATTTTAGCTTTGCCCAAGGCCTTAACTTCTCTGTGGGAAAATCATACCTCAAAGGGAATATGGCCCCTTAATCATTTAACACCCCGTCCCCTGTTTCACACAGAACACTGGTTGGCCAGACCAATATGATTACTTTTAAGAAAGATTTGAAATCTTGTTACATGCCAGGCCTTGTACGAAAGCTGGAGAAGACAGGTATGTGAGGAGAAAACAACCAAGGCCATCCCCACCCCAGAGCAATAGGCAACATCACTCTGATGGTGCCTTCTAATCTGGAAGCAGAGAATTATAATGTTTTAGGCGCAGAGGAGACTTCAGAGAGGATCTAGTCAGAGTTCTTCATATTTATCTCCGAGTCATAGAACTCTCGTTAGAATGTGATAAAGCCTCAAACTCTTTCTCTGGAATAATTTTATACCCACATAAATTTTACGCCGCATAAAGCTATATCCACATAAAGTTCCCATCTAGTCTCATCTTCTGATATCCAGACAGTAAGTGGCTTCTCCAAGGTCACCTGGGAAGCTGAAGGCAGACCTTTGATAATATTAGATGCTAGTCTGAGGCGTAGTTCACCTCCTCCTTTCTATCAGTGAACAGAAACACTTCTTTCTTCCTCTGTATAAAACCAACAATCTCACAAAATTGAAAAAGTATACTGATAAGATGCAGTTTTAAACTTCATATGCACTGTGGTTAAGAGGATAGGGTTTAGTCTCGGACAGACCTGGGTCCAGTGGTGCCCATATCATTAAGGTGACATGTGACTGGCAGAAAACATCCAACCTCTCCAAGCTTTTCTTTTTTCTTCATTTGTAAAAGTGATAGGTCAATAGGATTTGTCCAATGGATTAAGATTCTCTTGATTATTAAATGAGATAATGAATGTCCAATATTTAGCACAGTGCCTGACTCTTAGTAATGTTTTTGTCATTAATATTATTTAACATGTGTCATTAACCTGCACCATGTAAAAGTCTCAGACAGAGATTTTTGTAACACAGATCAGGCTATATTCTAACATTATTATTCACGTAGCAAATATTTAGTGAATACTGCATTAAGTGTTGGGATATTAAGCAGTTTTTGATTGATCCAAGAGCATCACGAGTATTTTTCTTTTGTTGTTAAAACTTAAAACTTCAACATTACTCAATACTGTATTACATTCTTTCTAATATTTCGTTCCAACTGAGAAATGAATGCAGAAAAAAATACTACAGCTATTTGAAAAGGATTTAAGATGTAACAATTATTTGTATCTAAAAGTGACTTAACAACTAATTAAAAGATGTACAACTCTGAACATTTTTATTTCTAATTCCACAGCTTTTAAGTCAGCATCCCAACTGATTAAAATGTGACCATAGAGAATGCCATTGCAAACACACCAAATTGCCATATGTCCTTTGTGGGTTTGGTTAAAATTAGAATATATTCAAGAATTGCCATAATCAGAGGAATAATTTTTACACCTTAGATAAGGTTTCTAAGCATCTGTTTGGTTGGGTCATAAAACTCTGCTCAGTGTTAAATTCCTGCATTTATTGTTCCGCAGATATCAGCAGTGACATATTTAGTAGAAGATATGCAACATCCGCTTCAGCCTTGGCAAGAGAAAGTCTTGAAAAGCGTTTAACAAATGAGTCATGGCAGCCTCCAATAGAAAAAGGAAACAATGGCTTAAAACCTCACAGGCAGCGATATTTTATTACAAGCTCATCATCCCAGCCTTGTGAGCCTGAGGGACACTATGTACAAAAGATTTTACACAAACATAGGTCAAAATACGACGATCCTTGTGAACTGTTAAAACGGAGCAGGCTTAAGTATTTTCAGCCAAACAATTCTCTTCTTTGTAAATATGTGCCTTATGACCAATTTAATGATTATGCAAAAGAAAGGAAGCCAAATCATCGAGAACATTCAAAGTCTGAGAAAGAGCAAATCCAAATTTATAGAGCCATAGAAAAATTCCTCATGAGTGAAGATAACATGAAGTTAACAGGGTTATCGACAAACATCAAGAAAACATATTCCCCTAAGCATGTTAGCTCCCATGATCCTGGTTTAGTTGAAAAAAATAGGTTGGTGATATCAACCGAAGCATCAACCCATTTGAAACAGCAGAAAATTCAAAGTAACCACCTGACCAACTTGAATCTCAAAAAATCTAGCAGTCCCCGAGAGAGAACGGAAGGAGGAAGATGGTTTACTGATGGTCAGATTCCGAAAAAAAAGAGACGCGATCCATCTGACCCCAGAGGGAAAAATAAAAAGCAAAACTTAAGGATCAAATTAAATTTACACCCTTTTAGAAAAGTCAGAGTCCATCCAGAAAAGTCCTTGCCGGAACTTCCAAGGAAATGCAAACAAGTACTGCCACCTGCTAATAAACTATCCAAAGCTTCTGAGAAAGGAGCCAAAATAAGCCTCCTGTCCTCTGCAGATTCCCCCCACCAGCCAGAGAGTAACGATTATGTTGCAGTCACTTCAAAGAGGCTGCCTCTCCAACAGGCCCCGGATCAGACCCCCTGTTACAATAAACACACCAAAGAGGCTCCTCTTCTCAATGCTAACAGCTCATCTGTGGTCCCCCAGAGCTCCGGGGAAGGCCACTGTCAGCCTTCTGGTCTCATTGCTGATGGAAACCCTGTACCAGGGCCTGGGCTCACACCCCAGGCTGCTGACCATAGTCACACACACTCCCCATTCTCAACTGAGCAAATGGAGGGTGCAACTCACCTCACATTGGTAGCTTCTAGTTATTTACCAGCTTCTCCGGAAAATACAGGACGTGATCTTTCAGCATCTGGTCATCCCAGGGGGGCTGCCGAGCAAGGGGCAGCAGAGCCCACAGAGCACGCAGAGCAGGACACATCTATGACCAGGGAGCTAAACCAGGTTTCTTTGTCCTCAGAGCATCAAACACAACTTGTCGGTGTCCACAAGACTGACACCTACACGGAACATACTGTCGATCAAAATCAAATGTTACAACATGCGGTGCAACAATCTAGTAATGAACAACTTGGAAACGAAGAACAAACGTTACTGACAAAACCACAAATATCACATCAGATGATGGAGAGTTGTGTTATGGATGAGGGAACTGATATAGAAAAAATACTGCCTAAAACAGAAACGTATGATTCCGCTCTCATTCCCCAGACACAATCCAAGGACAACCTAACATTTATGAAGACAAATTCAGTTTGGTACCAAAATAGACTAGAACTTCCCAAAGATGTTGGCCCATCTCTTAGAACTCAAGGCATTTGGCATCTACCCAATAGTAGCAAAAAAGACACTGACCACACACATGCATTGCCCAGAGATGATGGAATCGAAGCGCCAGAGATAAAAATAGTAGGGAGAGAGGAAGGAAAAATGCATGATAAAAGCAAGTCAAATTCTAGTTTGTTAATTCAGACCAGACAGAATACCTTAAAAAGCACCACAAAAGAAAAGTAGCAAATTTGGGAAAATGGAAAAAGTCAAACTCTTGAATTACATGGTTCAAGTTCTGTTGAGATGACAATTACAGCTGAGGATTTGAGTATCATGAGTTCCCATGAAACCAAAAATAGACTATCTCCTAGTGAAATAGATCTTCAAATAAATAGTAACATGCACGGTTTGAGACAGGCTCAGAAAATTCATCCAGATAAAGATAACAGTGCACCCAGAGAAGGCGCGGTGACAGTGGAGATACATGAAGCACATCCCCTCTTACCACAGTGAAAAGACATTTAGTTCTGAGGCAGAAAATGAGGTGCCTCTAATTCCTAGAAGAATAAATGAAACTGAAAACTCTGCTCTAAAACATACCCTGATCCACCATCTGCAGAATATGCCCATACATCACCTTTAGAGGCAGAACAAAGTGAACAAAATAACTCAAACAATAATCATGTTTTACCTTAGCTTTCTTCAAAAGGACATGCAAACTCCCCAGCCTTTGCATGCATTTCAAATGCATTATTTTGGAGGGGGAAAAAAATCCTCAGTAACTCTGTTATCAGTGAAATAACAGTACATGCTTAAATAGAATGCAAAAATCAAAGATGGAGCCACAGGATGTGTTTGACACAATTAATTGAGTTTTCTCCTCTAAGGAATGGGAAAGTGGGAAGGAAAAGTATAGCCTAGTCCTGGAAAAGAAAGAGAATTAAAAAAAAAAAAGCTTTAAGCAAATGAAAGATTAAAGATGAAAAAAGTACTTGAGCAGATTTACACTTGATGTTTATTTTATGGAAATCACTATACACATCTCAATTAGCGGTATTACAATATTGCTTTCTACAGAGATGATTATATATTCATATTTGCGCCCGATCTGCTTTCCTAATTGTGGTATGAAAATAAAAACTGAGCTTTGCTTGTTAACTGTAGTCGAGCTGATATGCATATTGGTATACTTCAGCTATTGGTGACTGCTCTGTTAACAACTATGGTAGGTCTTAAGTAGAAGTCTTTCAAACCTGTTAATTCTCTAAGAGAAAAAAAAAACACAAAACCCACACACACTTAAGGATTTCTGTAACATCCTTTAAATCCACTAGGTGGAGATCTTGGCTTCAATCATTTTAGAAGAACAAATGGAGCTTCAAGATCGACACAATGGGTCCTGAACAAAAGGAATTTTAAGGGGCTTTATTGCCAATTGTTGTTAACTTAAGATTTGGAAAATAAATAACCCATTAACATATAAGTTTCAAGGTTTGATTTCTTTAATTTAGCATGCCAGTATTGTTTGGTGTGAGTACTCCTTCTTATGCACAGAAATTAAATGTGCTTATAAATATTAGATTTAAAAGTAATGGCAGAATAAGCATCTCTCATTCAATGCCACATTTATTTAAAAGATAGAGGGGTACTCAAATATCCCAGTAAACTGTTGAAAGCATATCGTCAAGGCATAGACTATTTTACATTGCATATTGGGGAAAAAAGAAGGTTGCAAAGGCAACTAACGTCCTTTTCACCTCTATATTTGTCTAGGTCTCTATGTCTAACAGTTGGCAATATTATAAAGCTTAAAAGATGATTAGGACCATGTAAGTAATGCTTACATGCCCCACCTACCTTCTGTTTTCTTTCCTATTCAAAACTGCCAGCAAATGACAATTTTCTTATTTTGAAAGTCCCTCACTTTACGATCTCTCTTCTTTCTCTTTTCTACCAGGATCCAAAATTTTCTTGGTTATAACTTCCAACTCCTCTCCCCTCTATTGTTGTTCTGACTCTCTGCTTGAGCTCCCATCCTGGGCCATCTGCCTGCCTCCCCTGTTCCCACTTCATTTTGTTAAGCACCTTAAGGTGAGAGGAGCGTCTCTGCTGGCTTCTTGCCCAATAACTTTATTCTAATTGACAGCTCCCTCAGTTGTGTAGAACAGATTAATTTTTTCCTTGTTAGCTATCTTTTCTTTTTCCTTTGCTTATATTTTTAAGCACCTTCACCTTAATGCAGAGCCCTTGGTTTTGTTCTCCTCTTGCTGCCAACAATATCCCTGATATCTATGGGCCTAATGAGTGCTCTGGTCCCTGGCAGCGTCTCAGAAGTCCGGGATGACAGTGCTTGGACTCTTTTCTCTCTTCCATTTCCTAAGTCCAGTCTTTCACCTCCTTATGATGTTCCATCTCCTTTGAAGTAGTTCTCAGGTTTCCCCCTGCTTCTGAATCCCCATGGTAACCATTGTAGTCTTTGTGTTGTAATCAACTGGATTACTGCACTAGCAGCCTCGCTGGATGCTCTGACTTCAGCGTCTTTTGCTTCCGTTCAGCCCACTCGTTCTTTGTCTTTATGGAGCACAAATTACCTGGGGCGCTTGTTAAAATGTGAGTTCCCACTCCGTGGCAGAGATTTGGTTCAGTAGATTTAGAATAGGGCCCAGAATCTTCGTTTTAACAAACATTCCAGGGTACTCTGGAGCATGTGATATGCAGCCCACACATGAAGAAACAATGCTTAGCTCTTCGAAAGCACACTAGCAGGTAATGCAGTGCCTGCCTCACTATGGAGCTACATACACTTCTTCAAATGAATAAATATCTCGTACCAAACTGAGATGAATTTAAAAAATGACCTTTTAATCATGTTTCTTTCACTGCTTTCGAGATAAAAATATACTTGCCGATAATTTCAGGTCCAGATTTCCTATGCTGGTTTCCAAGGCTTTTTTAAAATCTGATTCCATTTTACTATGAGGACTTTCTCCCACCTCTCACTGTTTTTCAATAAGCATTCCCATCGCCAATAGGCTGGCATTCTCATTTTCTTTTATCTTTATGGATCTTGATTATGGTTTATCTTTATGGGTCTTCACTAAGAAGACACACACGCAAAACAGTAAGGTGCCTTGAATTCAAGAATTGAGGCAAAAATAGACATAAGAGAAAAAATGAGTAGTGAAGTTGATGATCTAAAAAATAATGACCAGGACAGCATGATGTTACTGTCTTAGATCTAAAGATGAATTGTTTCACATGGTGTCTGGTATAAGCCTTAACCCCTCAGTGGCTACCATGTTTCAATAACTGAGTCTCTCCCCTGTCTATTCTCACAACAAATCTGCACATGTTCCCTTTTTGGGGGACTGTTTTTTTGTTTGTTTGTTTGTTTTTGTTTTTATCTCTCACCAACCACCTTCATTGAGCAAACTACTGTTTATGTTTATGATCTCAGTTCAAATGTGGTTTCTTCCAAGGAGCCTTATCTGACCTGCACTAGCTCTGTGTTCCCCACTTGCTAGTGTTCTTTTTTTTTTTGGTTTTCTAAGTGCAGAGTGTTCATTTTTTTAAAAATATATTTTTTATTGATTAAGATATTAGGGGGAGAGAGAGAGAAACATCAATGATGAAAGAGAATCATTGATCGGCTGCCTCCTGCACTCCCCCAAATAGGGAATGATTCAACAACCTGGATGTGGGCCCTGACCAGGAATCGAAACCTGACCTCCTGGTTCATAGGTAGATGCCCAACCACTGAACCACACAGGCTGTGCTTGAGAATATTAATAATAACAATTGAGGGGTTAAATTGTGCCTGGCAAGAAGTGTTTTCCTTGTGTTCTCTCATTTAACTCTTAGGAACACAGAATGTGGGGGAGAAAGTAT
>NW_006299719.1:1007639-1038678 GCF_000327345.1 Myotis davidii
TCTGCACTTTACTTCCGCAGCTCCTCTGGCTCTCAGTGTGCTTTTCTTTCCTTCTAGTTGTAGAATTTACACTCAGCCAGCCTTCCTGTAGTTCTGGATGATGTCCGTTTTGTGTTTTTGATGTATTTTTCAATTGTTGTGGGAGGCAGCAATTTCCCGGTGTTTATCTATGCTGCCATCTTAGTTTCTCCTGCTAGTGTTCTTTAGTGTGTATTCTCATCTAATCTTTTTCCCTCTATCTTAGCTTGTACTTTAGAAAATATTCATATGCTTATCTGGTTAATCTTCATTTGACCGCTAGGCCTTAAACTCCATTGAAAGCATATCTCCATGGAACCCCAGCACCTATTCCTGGGGCTGCATACAGTAGAGACTCAATAAATGATTGTTGGAGAAAAGAACAAAAACTAGCCCATTGTTCCATTTTTCTTCACTAACAGTCTACTGACATGGTGAAGACCGTACTGGGCCATGTAATGATGACTCAGGCATGTCACATACAGAAGAAGATCAATTTCATAATGCTGAAGAGGATACCATAACCAACCCAGAGTCCACCTGAGTGACAAGCCCAGATGTTGCCAATTGGTGGCTTTGATTTCCTACTCTGCTTTCTCCTTATTCTCTTCCCTGAACCTCATCCCCAGAGCCCAGACCTATGTTTGAAAGTCTTCACTACTTAGCAATAAAACATTTCCACTAAGTACTTGATTTTTGGCTTCTTAGTGTATATGTGTGTGTTAGTGTGTATAATATATTCCCTCTTTTGGCCCTATTCTGGTTCTCTTTATCATTTCCCAGTCTGTTACTTAGGCACCCAAAATACTTTTAGAAGCTTCCAATGACTGGCTTTTATCCCCAAATTAAAACTTTCATATGTCCCTTACCTATAATCATGAAAAGTCAATTCATAAAAGCAAAAGGGATTCCCTGGACTGTTATTTTGTGTTATACCTTGGGAGAGCTCATATCCCACATACAGAAGGAAATTCTGGAGTAGGTATCTGGCATATTTATTTCTAGAAAATATATCTAAAGTTCATATGGAGAGACAAGGAAAGCTTATCCCAAACTATCTTAAGTCATGTAATTTTTAAGACATGATTTTCTGGACATCAAAGTACAGATGAGATGATTGGAGGCACTGATAAGCAATAGTGATATTCATTCATTTACTCAACAAATGTTTTTGAGCATCTACTAGGTATGGTTCTGGGTGCTGAGATTATAACAGCAAACAAAAGTAACACACAAAAACAAGTCCCTGATTTTATGAAGCTAACATTCTGGTAGTGAGAAAAGATTCTACACAAATAAATGTGTAATCTGTCAGATTAAGTGGTCAGGAGTAGAAGTTATTTCTTCTGAGATACTCAATTCATGTCCCATAATAGTCTTCATTTTTCTTCATAAGAGTTCTCTGTGCACTTGTGGGATTGCGTATGGACTTGGTCTGGGTTTTGCCTTTTGAAAATGAATAGGAAAGTTGCCTTCTCCTTCCTAACATCTGGACTGGGGCTTCTTCTATTTCTCCTGTGGTGAGATGCTTCCTGGGATAACAATAGCCTCCCTCCCTTTTTCTTCTCCTTTCTTTGTCAAAGAGAGATAAAGTGCCTGGGAAGGATCAGAAACAAAGACCTATAAGAAAAAGACAGCAATAACTAGGGTGGTCGGAGCTGGATGAATAAGGGCTGTTAGGCCTTTCTGTATAAGGAGCTCCAGTGTGAAGAATGTGAACTAATTCTCTCCACTCAGAAGAATCAATGTGGACTGACGTCTAGACACAAGGAATTCAATCGACAACAAAACCGACTGTCAGAGGGACTCTTAGACACTGGACTAAACTGTGCTCTCAGGAGAGAAGTTATGGAATCTCCTCCTTTGTCAGTCTCTGAGGACAAAGTAGACATTAGTCTGCCTGGTACAAAGAAGAATCCTTTCCTGCAGACAGATGGTCTGCAATTTCATTCTGGGATTATGTGACTATTTCCTGCTACTCTCTTAGATCAATGATGATATTTTAAAATGGTTACATATCGTATTTTACTTATTCCTTCCATAATATCAATCCCTTCATTTGAACTCTAAATCTATGCTCTTAACCACTTTATCACAGCCACTCAGAGAAGGACGAGGACCAGTCTGCTGCCTCCTTCTGGACCCAGTGCAGTAGGGCCCTCTTGTCCCGGGGCCTCTGCCCCAAGGCTTGCATCTCGGGCTAAACTTGTGTTTTTGTTGTTGTTGTTTTTGTCTTTTTCCAGAAAATGACTAAATGTGGCTGAAGCGTAGTTAATAAAATTGCAGCTGAGATGAGAGTGTGAGTCATCTGTCATCCCCTGGTTTTTCTTTTACTAATCAGCTGTGAGAAACATTTCAAAATCAGAGAGCAGCAGCAAAGAAATATGAGATACTCAGACTTCTTGAGGCAATTAGTGATGAAGGAGCAGAAGGCAGATCAGTCTTCCTGCCTCCACAGCCTGAAAATACACCCTGAAAGAAGACTTCGGTGTTACACTATTTGTGACAGATTTTGACCATAACACATTTTCTAGGAGGAAATAGAAATGACTCACTTCAGGACATGCATTCCACCCTCGCATCAGCAGAGATGAGATGGGCTTGGGAATCGAATAGCCAATGGGAGGTCTGATGTGGTGGTAAGCCATGTCTGCCGCTGCTGCCGCTGCAAGCCAAAGGATCACGTCAGTTTTGAAGCTCACAGATTCATTTCAAGAAACATATGAACAAGCAACAGTCATCAGGGATCAATCTGTACATCATCAGGAGAGAATCAAAAAGAATCCTATGATTATTTTTAAAGGGTAAACAAAACATTGGATAATTTGATACTGACAGTGTATCTATAAATTCATTCATTTGGTTGTTCAATCAACAAATAGTGAGCAGAAGGAATATAAACAGGAGCAAAGGAGCATACAAAGGAACATGCAAATAGCAAGTGATTGAGTGTGTGTGTGTCTGAAGGATAGGGTAGGTACATAATGTTATAGGAAATAACGACTGGAAGGCAGATTGGACCAGGCTGTACAAACCCATAAGTCTCAGGCTAACGAGCTTACTCTATACATAGCAAGACATGGGGTGCCACTGAACTTTGCACTTTGAATAACTTAGGCAATATAGGTTATTTTTTAAGCTCAAATCCCTAGTTACAAGAATGTTAGGATTTTAATTTTTAATATTTACAAATATTAAAAATATCAGAGACTTCAGATTCATCTTTTTAGCTAAGACCACTCATTGATTGAACTCCCTGGTGCTGCCTGCCTGTTTGGATTTCTGAATATTGCTCATCACGAACTCCCCATTACTGTGTTATGATTCTTGGGACTTTGCTGCCGATTACTGATTGCTGATTATTTTTCTGTCCTGCAACCAGTGATTTCTCTACTCCCTTGGGAACCAAGCTGATAGCTACTTTTATTAAATACATTTTGTATCAGGCATCATGGTATTTACAGACACAAGCTCTTCCAATCCCTCTAAAAACTGCGCAAGGTATGGTGTGTGTTACTGTTATGGGTGGGGTGTGTGTATATAATAAGTTTTCAATTTAGAAAAAAATTAAATATCACTAGTAGTTGCTGCAGCCCATAGTTCTAGATCCCATGCTCTCTTCAGCCACTTCACATTGAAAATACTTTGTGAACAACACATGAAGCTCTTTTATTCCCTAGAAAGTCTGCTCTGAACCAGTGGGAGGCTAAAGATCCAGGCTATTGCTGCTTCCTGTCTTCTAGTTTGTGATGTCATAAGCATCTGTCTATGTCTTAGTGCCTTGAGGTCTGACCTCACCCACTACTTCTCCATCTCAGTTTTCTCCAATTAAATTCTGTTTATAGATCTGATCTAGTGAAATTATATGCAGTGTAACTTAGTATTTATGGGTCAGTCAGAATTAGTATCTAATTTTGACAAATATAAAGTTTATACTTATTCTTTGTATAAGAGAATTATAAAGGATAAAATTTTATTCAGAGGAAACAAGTGCTAAAATATTTTGAATACTTCTTATATAATATTTATATAATTGCGTTTGTGTCTAATATACAATTATGTAATACTTCCCCCCTTAAATTAAATATAAGC
The DNA here is from genome assembly GCF_000327345.1 of Myotis davidii. NCBI lineage: Eukaryota > Metazoa > Chordata > Mammalia > Chiroptera > Vespertilionidae > Myotis > Myotis davidii. The sequence continues at coordinate 1,011,750 of NW_006299719.1, forward strand.
ATTTACAATGTTATTAAAATTCCATGTTAACTTATTTTTAATGACTCTACATTTAGTGTGATTTGCTTAATCATTCCTCAGTTTTAAGTTGCTTAAATTTGGCTGCAAACACTTCAAAGAATGTCTTTTCAATATGACTTTCTTGATTTCACAGATTACTTCTGATATTTTGAGAGGTGAAATTAATATATCTAAGAGGATAATTAAAGACATTTAATACATCCTGTTCAACTGTTTTCCTGAATAATTGTGCCATATTACAAATTCAATACCAAGTGTGTAAGAAGGTCTTTATTACACCTGCACCAGAATTAGGTTTTCTCACTTTATGATAGACTCTGCTACTATGAGAGGTAAATATATCAGCTCATTTGCAGTTGTTTAAATTTTGTTCTTTGGTAAACATAAGGCTTAGTATTTTTCCAAACATTTATTATTTGTCTTTAAAGTCTCAGTTCATGCCCTTTCCCTGCCTACCATTTTAATAGTTCATTTCAACAGCTGTGCTAATCATACAATGGTTTCAGATAGAGGGCAGTCAAAAATTTCATTTCCTCTTTTCTCTCCAATTCCTTTGTAGAATAGTAGCAGTCACATTTGCCCACGATTTCTAGCACTATCAGATAGAGTTATGGTTGCTAACACTGAGGGGGGAAAAAGACCAATCAGATCATATGCAGCAAACTTAACATGACATAAAATGTGTCTTTTGTGTTACAAAAAACTAGGCATGTTAGGCTCCTTCCATCAGCTACTCTTGACTATCTTTCATTATTTTTAGAATGTGGTAAATAAATAAGCAAACAAACTGATGACCATTTGGATATTGTTGAGCTGGAGCAGCTATAAGCACATAAACCAGTGTTGTGCACATATTTAAACTAATTATACACATCCTAATGGGTGGGGAGGGACTCTTCATAAAGTGTGTTAAACTCAGATGCAGGTGCCAAACGTCTCCTCTGAAACTCTTTTAGACTCTGATATCAAGCATATAAAGTTACTTGTTTGCTTCTGGGCACTGCGTCTGGAAAATCAGTTTAAGATGAATGATATTTAATTCTTCATTATTCAAAGTAGATTCTGCAAGGCCTTGGCATCTCCTTCTCCTTTTGCTTTATGCTCTCTTGGCAGTGGTACTACTCATTAGCCCCTCCGCCATAAAGAGGGCAATGCTACATGAGGGGTCATGGGATTGAAATTTGTCACCTTTGAGATTCTCTGTCAATCTTGCCTAAGTAGCCATGCTACACTAACAGCTGGGAAATTTTCTGGTATTCCAGATTCAGAAAAGTTACTGTAAGCTCATTAATCATATTTTACCTTGATTGCTACATGAAATATGTTAAATGATTTATGTAAATCTTGGTTTTTACTTTCACAAAGAAAACTTTGCTACTAAAAGGGAATAAGGCTACACTAAAAATATCAATAACTTTGTATTGAGCACCTATTCTTTCATCAGCACTACCCTGAAATAATTATCAATAGTGAAGTAAAGCTTACAATCTAGCTTCTAGAGTAGGGCTGTTGAATAGAACGTTTTGCAATGATGAAAATGTTACTCTGCGCCATTCACAATAGCATGTGGCTATGAGGCACATAAAAATATGGCTAGTGTAACTGAGAAGCTGACATCTTAATTTAATTTAATTTTGATTAATATAAATTGAAATAGCCACGTGTGTCTGATGACGTCCATATCAGACAACACGATTCTAGAGCATCATTGTCTCTCACTCCCATTATCCCCAAAGAGGTTGAATTAAACACAATGTTGTGAGCCTCAAGGGTTTACACAGCACTGCTGTCGATCTGTGGATTCCTGTGCTTCATTTTTTTAAAATCAAAACATTATCAAGAAAAGCAAAGCTATGGATGGAGATTGCCAGTGTTGTCTCTCAAAAGAGGCCAGTGAAGAAGAGACCAGGCATTAAGCACAACATGTGATAACCTTCATTCATTTATTCATGTGAAAAAATGTATTGAACATTCTATGTGAATGATAGTAGGCTAAGAAAAAAAATAAAGTGTTACAATTTTCAATAAAATATGGTAAATAGATGCTTAATTAATGTAGAAATGAGCTACTGGATTTTTCCTCTGTTTTTCATGGTTTCCTTGGGAAATGTGATTTCTTTTTCCTGGAGTCCTCTTCCCTTCCCTCTTTTCTTGCATTACAACTACTGTCACTTAAGTCATAGTTTAGATGATCTCTAAACTATGGGTATCCTTCCTGTGCCCTGCCACAGCACCCGGTACTGCAATGGCACATAATGCTTTACACTGCATCACCTCTTCACTTGTTTGCCTCTGCAAATACATCACAAGTTTCTTGAGGTCAGTGACTGTGTGTTTTCACCATGGTATCTCCTGTGCTCAGCACAGTGACAGGCAATTACAAGGCATTCAATAGATATGCACTGAATGAATCAATAAATGCGATAGTTCAAAATAAGGGTTCACTGAAAATAACATAAATCATGGTAAATAGAAGTCAGGAAACAGTATTTGTACAAACAAGTGAAGGTGAAGGATTAATGCCAATTAATATCTTGCTCATTATTATGTTTTTAGGACCGAGAATAATTCCTATTCACCAAGAAACATTGCAGAATGAATATAATGTTTAGTTTAATATCAACTTACAATATAATTAGGTCAGTTGTTGAGATCTGGCAGCATATTTAGTACATAATACTATCTTTTGTTCAAAGCCTTTGGGGAGGAGGGGCTTCCATAAACGGAAGCAGTATGACTGTTAAGAAATGCTCTTAACAAGAAAATGTGGAGACTGAATTTCCAGTCTGGCTTTACTTTGAACTCTCTGGAAGATCCTAATTAAGCTAATTTGCTTCTGTGCGTCTTAACTTCTAGAGAGCAGTTAGGACATAGTGTAATGGTGACAACCATAGGCTTCGGGGACAGGGAGCCATACACTTAAATTTTGGCTATACCTCTTACTAGCATGTGACACTGAGCATATATCTTACCCAAATAGGATCCAAACCACAGGATACCCTTGGAATTAGAAGAGACAGAGTACATAAAGCATCTGACACATGGTCGGTCCCACATAGGGTTAGCTGCTGTTGTTGCTATAATTATTACCTACATCACCAAGGGTCTTTCTGATTCCTTTTATCCTGAGCCTAGAGAACTGTTGTATGTTTTCTGTCCTGTCTAGACCAGAAATCTTAGTTCCTTTTGGGGTTTTCTTTGGGCATGAACACCAAGTAAAACATTGCATTGCCTTACTGTGAATTACAAGGCTATAAACCACGGCCATTGTGGAGAGGATGACTATGCAGCTCTTCATGATGAACTTAATTAGCTATGCATTGCTTATGGATAAATTGGTACTAGATTTTGAATCCCTAAAGTAATCAATCTCTTATTCTCATATGTTTTATAAGAGGAAATCTAGGCATGCACATTTTAAAAAGGAAAGCAATAAAGTACCACGTTTTGTTTCCAAGTTTTGACTAAGAGAAAATTGCCAGAATGTTGTTGTTTTTTCCAATTTGGATTGTGTGTACGTGTGTTCTAAAAAACACAATTGATTCAGCTTCATTGTTTTTAATGGGCAGGGTGTGGTGAAACAAAGCACCAGCATTCTACCGTCTCAGCAAGAGCGAAGACATTCTTTGTTGAACTGACACTTTTCAATGATATATCACCAGAGCGTAGAGCATCTGAGAGAGACCATGAGATTGCAATCTTGAGATTGTACTAAGAATGGCTTAATTTTTTAAACCACATCCCATTCTCATTACAGACTGTCAGAAGAATAGATTAATTTGCACCATTGTCTGTTCTCATTGCAATCTTTGTCAGTGTAATGAAGTATTGGAATGTTAATATCAAGCTATATTCATAGAAATATCACCATCCATTGGACCGATTTGATCTGTGTAGTTATTGGCTGGCTCCGCTCTTCTCAGTGAAAAACTGATAAGGGTTAGTGCGGCAAACATAAGATTTCAGAACTTTAGCTCACTCCTATTTTCCTATAACTTGACAACACACAGTCCACATCATCCGTGTGCTTCTGCCTTTTGAGATTATTATATGTAGAATGTTTTAGGATCCGAATCATCTATGGAGAAGAACATAATCATCAAATATTTAAGCATGGGTATCAAATGGCTATAAATATGAGACCTATGACATAACTGCATCTCTCAATGTACTTCAATTCGTATTTTTAAAAGCCATATGTGAAGCATAAAAATGTCTGCAAGCCATATTTGGTTCCCGGACTGCAGTTTGCAACTCTGAGTTAAAGTCTCAATATGAAGTCTCACCCAAATCTGGCTAGAATAAATTGGCAGATGTTCTTAATTTGCTGTCACACTGCAGACTTAGAGCCTGGCATTAAGGAATCCCAGGGCACAGAGTTGAGTCTCCTCATGAACCAGCTGGCACCACACAGGAAAACAAAAGGAAAATGAGAGGCTCTCTTCTTTGGCCCCAAACTCTAATCTGAAAGTGATCTGCAAAATTGGTTACCTGGTTAGAAGAAAATGGATTGGATACAGTTTATATTGATGGATTAATTCATCCCAGATTTCTTCTTTAGTTTTTCATGACATATCAGGGGTGACAGGCTCAGGGGAGAAATCAAATTGGAGAGGCAGGTGTTGGTTTCTTTCTCTGACGAGTATCCAAGACAGTTCTTGATTGCCAGGTCATACCAGCTCCTTTTTTATTTTGCCTGGTTCTTTCCTCTCTGCTTGGCTTCAGACGTTGGCTCCTTCTCCTAATCTAATCATTTCTCTCACAAATTTGCTCTCTTCCTATATTCGTCATGCTCCTGCTGGCTAAGCCAGAAGTCTGTAAGTCATATTCGACTTCTTCCATCTCCCCTCCCCCAATGGGCTCCCACCTCAATCTATCAGCAAGTCTTATTAAAATCTTCTGAAGCCAACCTCTCCTTTCTCTTCCGAAGCCTCTACTAGTTAAGGTTTTATACATCCTCTTCTTTATTACTTGATTTCCTTGCCTATGCTTTGAATCTCTCCAATCCAGCTTTTGCTTTGTAGCATTTTAAAAATAATAATATAATGGCACTATTACCCTACGTAAAATCCCACAGTGTCTTTCATTATTGACACACAAGGCCCTTCTGCCACCTGGCTCTAGTTTTACATTTACAGCATGTCTTGCTCCTGATCCCCTTTTAGTCTCTGATTCATCCCTGTTGTATTACAGTGGAACCTTTTTTCTCAAACTTAATCCATTCTGGAAGGCCGTTCAAGAAGCGATTTATTAAAAAAATGAATCATTTTTTTCCCATTAGAAATACTATAAATGGAATGAATGTTCTAGACCCCCTAATGATTCATGTTTTAACCTTTCTTATATGCAGTACATGTGTACTCTACTGTTTAATCTATAAACAAATACTTCTTTTCTTAAATTTATGAGCCACCCCCTACTAGCATTAAAGGAATCACTTTCAGCGCTGGGTTCAGGGGTGTCTTTCAGCAGGTCAGTGTACAGCATCTGGCTTGTTCACATATCACTGTCTCAGGGATGTTGTCATCGGCTAATTGCTTTTCCTTTATCCAAATCAACAACAGTTGTTTTTTTTAACTCCTCAGCTGCCTGTGATCATTGTTTCTTTTACAACCTTAGCAACATCAGCATTCTTGCTGGCCTCTTTATGTTTTAAAATTGTGCTAGTCATCCATTTCACCAGCAACTAACGCAAAAACAAACAAAACGAAAACGAACGAACAAACAAACCCACAAAAATATTCACAGCACAATTTCCTGTGATGTTAAACACAGGAGGGTTAGTGGTAAATGGACTCACATTCTGTCCTTTGTTGCTTGAGGGATGCTTTTTGTCAAGCTGATGTATCAGCATGAAGGGGTTGTCAGAAAGAGAACCTAAATTTTGTTCCACAACCAGGACATTTTTCCTGTGAACAACTTAGTCCAGAACTGAACTGTTCAAGATGGGAGACGTTGGAGAACTGAGGTTTGACTATTTGTGGCTCTCTCCTACCTCTGCACCTCGCGCATGCTGGGACATCTTCTCTGTCTCCCCACTATTTACCTATTGAATTTGTACTCATCTTTTAAAGATGGAGTTAGGTATCAGCTGCTCTAAGAATACTTCCCTGATATCCTTTTGCCACCACCAGTCTAGGCAGGAGACCCTCGTGGGAGCATCATAAGCACACCATGCTTCAGTATAGGTGGGCCTTCTCTGTACTATGAGGGTCTGGCAATGCCCTATTCCTTTTTGTTTTCCTCTTATTCTAGCACCACTCTTGGCCAGAGGAGCACTAAATGATCACCTAAAGACAATAATAATAACAGCTAATACTTATTTATTGAGTGTTTACTAATGCCAGCCACCATCCAAACCCTTTGAGGTAGGTCCCATTATTATCACCACTTTAAAAAGAAAGAAACCGAAGTAGTGAACTACAGCTTGTGTAAGTAGCTTACATGAGGTCACAAGATTCATGCTCTTACACATTATGCAAATGTTCTGTAGCCCATAGATTGTTAGCCTGGAAAATTCCTTAAGAATTGAGTTAATGGCCAACATTCTAACATCTTTAAATTTTTAAACAAATACATAGAAATTAGTTGATATGGTAACAGTGAGCAGGCACCCTATATTCCTTCACGGTGCTATTTGGCTGGAGCTGTGAGCCCCTGCCCCATTGCTTCAGAGCATGTGATTTCCTGTTCATCACACTGTGCTGTGTAGAACACTTGCCTGCTTCTGCTGGCCCTGTGGGCATAGTTCTTTCGAAACCTGAAATTATAAGGTTAAGTTAAAAATGTACTATGTAAAAGAGACCCTGAATACAAGTTTTTCTGAATCCATACCCATTACTTGTAGAAGAGTCAATGCTAATATTTGTGCCCTACTTTTATATTTCTCTCAGGAGATAGGATTCTGCCATATCCAGGAGGATGAGCCATGTGTAATGTTGCTATTACTGTAATTGATAATGCTGTCCCACATTGTAGTCATGGATTTGTTCCTCATGGTAAATGGCTAATATGCAGCTTACACTGAATGTGATGCTTCACATGATTTATTGCTAAACATATGCTAGATTGCCTAACCACTGCAATGATATTAACAGTCTCGTTTCTTGATGCATGGCCACTGTCCCACTTTTAAAAATGCAGCATCTATCATAGGCGCACTCTCTTTCTAATAACGTACTATAAATTCTAATATCTCGGATATTGGAATCCAGTTTTTCTTAGGCAAGACTTTTAACTGTTCTATTATGTAATATTCTCTTCCAAAAACAATAAATGTTTCTGTGGGTACACAAGAGAGGGAATCTCCATCTCTTTGAAATATTCATTTCTTAATTTGCAAAGTATAATAAAGAGTAGAGAAAACAACAAAACCGTATGAGTGAAATGTAAATACCATGATGACTTAGGGCAGGGAGGAGACTGAGCTTAAGTCAATATTGAAGAATTAAGGAAGATGTTTTTGGAAGAAGTAATATTGAAGACCTAAAGTAAATTGGAGTTAGTATGATGAAAAGAGGAGCAGAGTATCTCTGACAAATGACATGGATGTGAGAGGAAATGGGGCATGTTGGGGAAATGAAATAGAAATGTGGCTGGAACATAGATGAGAGGCTGCAAGTGGCAGCAGGGAGATGCGGGAGAAAAGCAGGGGCATAATTATGTGGATTATTTTTAGGAATTTTGTTTTTAATCTTAAGAGCAAAGAAAAAACATTAGAGATTTTAAGTAAGGGAAGCAAGATGATCAAATTTGAGTTTTTAGAAAGCTAAATCTAGTTATAGAATGGCAGTTGGTGAGGGAAAAATGCTGAGCAAAACTGGAGACAAGGATACCACGTATGATACTGTGCAGTATTCTGCATGTGAAATAGAAAGTAGCAGTAAAGAGGGTGGTAAGTGTATAGATTTGAAATATTTAGAAAGTGAGACTGAAAATAAGCAAAGTGTGTGTGTGGGGGGGGTGGGGGCGGGGATGAAAAAAAGAAAGAAGAGAGGGAGGGAGGAAGGAAGGGAAAAAATAGGGAACGAGAAGAGACAAGGTGACTTGCAGTATCTGTATGGGCTTCTTGGAGAATGAGCTCCACCCAAGTATAGAATCCTAGGAAGCCTGAACCCTGTATTAGCCTTTGCCCTTATCTTCCATCTTACATTTGCAGAGTTTTCAATTGACAAAGTTCAGTCACAAGCATCATCTCATTTAATCCTCAAAGCAATCTTTGTGGTGTCATCATTAACTGAATTATTAAAGAAGCTGCAAAAGGGCAACATATTGAAGGCACCAAGAGAAGGCAAGAGTCACTGGAGCTGAGGAAGTTAAATGATACAAGCAAGGTTAGGGTCTTGCAGGGCATATTAAGAATCTTGAGATTTAATCCTAAGAACATGGGAAGTCATAGGATAACTTTAAAAAATAGTGACATAATCAAGTCTGTTTTTAAACTATCATTCCAGTGTAGGCATAGGGACTAAAGAGGAAGGGGGGACAAGAATGAAAGGGGAACAGTCAATAGCTATTGCAGTAATTTAAGTGACCAAGATGGCAGTTTAAACCAGGGTGGTGGTGGATAAAACTTCAAGAAGTAGGTAGATTTGAGTTATATACCTCACCACTTTATTCAGTGTTACACTGAGCGTCCTTGCCTTGTGTGAGAGGCAAGAAAACGATATAAAAGACACATGGAAGAAATAAATAAAATTTTCTTTATTCACAGGTGACCTAATCTTCTATGTGGAAATTCATAAAGAATGTAGAAAAACACTACTTGAACTGATAAATTAATTTAGCAACTTTGCAGGGTACTAGGTTGTTATTTAAAAATTTTAATTATATCTCTATACTATAAAAGAACCATTGGATATTGAAATTTAACAAAAAATAGCATCAAGAAACAAAATACTTAGAAGTAGGTCTAAAAATGTGTGCAAGGTTTGTATGATAAAAACTAAAACACACCGATGACAGAAGTTAAAGAAAACCCAATGAATGGAGAGATACACCATGTTTATCATTTGGAAGACCCCATGTACCCAAAGCAATTTTAACAAAGAAGAACAAAGTTGGAGGGTTCATATTTCATTTTAATACTTACTATAGTCTATCAATAGTCTGGTAGTGGTATAAAGGTAGACATATCAATGGAACAGAAGAGTCCAGAAATAGATACACATAGATCTGGTCAATTGATTTTAAAAAAGGTACCAAACATACTTAATGGAGATAGTTTTTCCAACTAATCATGCTGAAAATTGGAAATGTATATAAAAAACAAACTAGTAATTAATAAAAGAATAACAAACTCAACCAATACCTTGTACAATTTTTTAAAAAGGACCTCAATCTTGCAAATATAAAACTTAAACCTATAAGTTTTCTATAACAAAAGATAAGAAGAAATCTTTGTGCCCATTGGTGAGACAGGAATATGTTGTTAGAATACACAAAAAAATTGACTTAATTATTGGTTAAGTAGATTTTATTGAAATTAAAAACTTCTGCTATTTAAAAGATATTGCTAAGAAAATAGGGAGGTAAGCCACTAACTAGAGAAAAATACTTGCAAAAAACATAGTAGATGAAAGAGTTCTACCTAGAACCTAAGAACCCTTACAGCTAAATAATAAGGCAATTTGAACAAACCCTTTACTGAAGAAAGAGATGTGAACAGCAAATAAACACATGAAAATATTATCAACATCATGAGTTATTGGAGAAATATAAAACAATACCACAATGATGTAGCATTATACACTTACTCTAGTGACAAATATTTTATCTTAATAATTAAAAAGTGCTGGCAAGGATATGGAGGAGCTGAGATTCTCATATACTGCTGGTGGGAATCCATAATGGCACAAACACCACTGGAAAAACTCTTACCATAAGATCTAGTAATCCATCTCATGTATTTACCTAAGAGTAATGAAACATCCATACAAAGACTTGAGTGGTTTTTAGCAATCTATATAATAAAGAACCAGGGTCCTAACGACCGAAGGCTTGACCAAACCGGAAGTCAGTGCTGGATTGCTATGGCAGCCCAGCCCTGACTGGGGCCATTGTGGGCACCCCAACCCAGCAACTGACTGCTTAAGGGGCTGCGGATCAGGCCCTGAGAGAGGCCTGCAGAGAGAGAGGCAGGGTCTGATCTGTAGCCTCTGTGGCAGCCATTGATCAGAACTTGCCTCTCTTTCTCTCCCAGCCTGACCAACAGCCATGCCTCCATTTTTTCCCCAGGCCTCCATCAGGGCTGCTGATCAGCCCGCCCTTCTGATCTGGCCCTGTTGATAGGCACAGAGACACTGACTGGCATAGAAACTGACCAATCAGAACCAAATATGGGCGAATGTAAGGAGCCAATGGCTACCTAGGAGGCAGAGCTTTTGACGCTGACTGGCATAGAAACTGACCAATCAGAACCAAATTGGCCAGCAGAGGAGGGCAGTTGGGAGCAAGATCAGGCCAGCAGGAGAGGGCAGTTAGGGATGATCAGGCAGGCAGAGGTAGTTAGGGGCGATCAGGCCAGCAGGGAAGGGCAGTTGGGGGTGAGTTCAGACCAGCAAGGGAGGGCAGTTAGGGGCAAGATCAGGCCAGCAGGGGAGGGCCATTGGGGGTGAGATCAGGCTGGCAGGGGAGGGGAGTAGAGGGCAAGATCAGGACAACAGGGGAGGGCAGTTTAGGGTGAGAACAGGCCAGCAAGGGAGGGCAGTTAGGGGCAATCAGGCAGGCAGGCAGGTGAGTGGTTAGGAGCCAGCTGTCCCAAATTGTGAGAGGGGTGTCCAACCGCTGGTTTAGGCCCAATCCCACAGGGTCAGACATCCCCCGAGGAGTCCCTGATTGGAGTGGGTACTGGCCCCATGCATGAATTTTATGATAGACTGGCCACTAGGCACTTACAATATAATTTATTTAAAATGTATTTATGATTTAATTTGGAAACAACTTTTCATGCATGCTTGGTTTTTGGGGATGCAAAGTCCTTAAGTACTTTCAGCATAATGGTGGACACAGTAAGTAAACACTGTGACAAGACATGAAAGACTTCCAGATACAGTGACGAGACAGATGCAAATGAAATTTACTTTAAACCTCAAATCCTGTAATTAAATTCCCTACCTCCACCACCTCCATGGACATAGTATATTATTAACAATATTAGGCTCACCCACAAAGCCCCATTTTTGGAATGTATCCATATATGTAACACAAAATTGTTAGGAAAAGTAATTCTCTTCTTGACAGGTTATTTTTATGTGTTGCTACTTTCAGCTCACCCCTCCATACACACTAAAAAGGTACTTTTGAAATCTAATATCAAAAGATAAGGATTGCACTGTCCACTTATTTGTACCTACATGTCACATGGCCATCGTCATTTGCTTGTTTTATTAACAACAGGTAAATCGAAGCACTGAACGTTAATAAAATATACCTACACTTTTGTGTGCCCATATCTAAAATCACAGAATTAGGTCATTATGTTTTTTGGATTGGGCATACATCTTAAAACAATTTGAGATTGTTTATTTATCTCTCACCTTGCCAACCCACCAAGAATACTCTTTTTTTTTAGGGAAAAAAAGTGTTTCTTGAGATTGTAAAAGTGCATGGAACTAAAGAAAACAAGAGAAACTTTCATTGCAGCCTGGCTTACCTGGCTTGAGATGAGCAAATGGAATTTCGCCGGTGAGAAGTTCCCACAGACACAGAGCGTAGCTGAAGACATCAGCTTTGATAGTGTAGCGTGTGCACTGTGTGAAGACCTCAGGAGCCATCCAGCGGAGATTCTGTGTGTGGAGAAACATCCACAGGTCACTTATTCACTGTGCGTTTAGTTCTTCCACTGTAGAATAGTGTTCTTCTTAGTGAGGACTTGCTTGTTAAGTGTTTTCCCAATATTCTCAAAAGACAAAAACCTAAAATAACATTGACACTGTGCTACACTCAATTTGTCCAACAAATAATGTGTTTACTGTTGTTCAGTTTTTCAAAAGACATTTTTTTTAATCATTGGAAGATCATGAAATCCATAATTTTTCCAAAAATATTGCAACAATATGAATCATTGAGCTTCCCCATTTGTTAATAAGTGATGATCACAACAGCAGAGCTTTTGTTGTTTTTGTTTATCTTTGATCATCTTTCCCCCAGAAGCCTTATAAGTTTCTGAATGGCAAGCCTTGATGTTCATCCAGGAAGTCTATATTTCCCTCAGAGTGAATCTACACACTGTGGGAGGCACCGTCCCTCCTTCAGATCTGCAGGTTATAATTTAGGAAATCACTAAATGAGGCCCATAAATAGGACCCTCATGACTAAGGAGAGAAGAGGCCTCTGGGGAGTGCCCAGAATATACTATGAAGTAGATTTCTCATGGGCAGGATCAGGTCTGTCTTACCTCCTTTGTTGGCCCACACATGTTCTTTCTGAACGCTGCTTGTGCAATAGCCCAGAAAGAAAGCCCATGAAATGTTACAAGTCAGTTTCTCTGCACAAAGCCCTATCCTCCTGTTGAGATGGCATTATTTACATTCTTTTCTCTTGCAATTATGTAGTTTTCAGTTTTAGGCATCTTTCTATTCTGAAATGCAAATGCATAAATTTGGTTTATTTGTGGCTTAGGCAACAGCTCTAGATTTTGAGTTAGAAGATGCATCTTCTAGATTTGGCTCTGCCGCTATTTGGGGCGCTCTGGGCCAGTCTCTCATGCTTTCAGGAATTCAGATTCCTCGGGGGCATAATAGGAGGAAAAAGCCCTTCAGCTCTAAAACCCCTTGGCTCCATAATCATAGCAATGAACTTCGCCAAACACCTTCTTTCTTTGTATTTCCATGGAAGGAAACCAGAATTTTTACTGAAATTCTGCGTGTAGTGCTGGCTGCTGGTAATTCTTTTGAAGTGTGTACCTTATTTTGAAATCATGCATAATTATAGCTTTCCAAGAACATCTTTATTCCGATTATGGTCCTCACATGCTATCCTCCACACGAGCTTTCAAATTCCAAATAGCCACCTCTTATACAGGAGATTATGCGCTGTGTCACAACATTGCCTAAGTGGGAGTAGGCAAACAGTATGCCCGATTTTTCATAGGCAGGTAATAGAGGAATCAGCAAACTTACATAAGGCCATATAACTGGTAAGAAACAAAATAGTCTTCACAATAAACTTAGAGTAGTGCTGTGCTTAAAGACTACACGCTGCTGCCACAATAAGAGGATGTAACTCACTGTTGGTGAAACGCAATTCAATTCCATTCAATGAAAGCTTGTTTAGTCAGAGAATCTCAACTGGCCTCATTTTAGACTCACCTGAGGGAACTTTTAAAGGATACAGGTACACAGACTCAACACTAGGCCAATAAAATCAGAATTTCTGGGGACTGAATTTAAATAGTACATGTTTAAAAAAGTTTCCAAAGTGATTTAAATGTGCAACCTGGGCTGAGAACCACTGTTTTAGCTATCTCTATGTTCCAGGTACCAGATGAGGTCTCTGTGTCCTCTCAAAAGAGGACACACTTTTCACACCACCCTGATACCCTACCATTTCCCTTGCTTACTTCACTCCCGTCACTCTGGCCTTGTACACACAGAGAACTCTCCTGCCTCAGGGCCTTTGCACTTCCTGTTTACCCTGTCTGCACTGCTCTTTCCCCCCTACATGGACAACTCACACATCAGTTCTCTTATGGGATGTTATCTTTCCTTATCATCCTATCTAAACGGCACCCCCATCACTTTCCTTTCATACATCTGCTTTGTTTTTCCTTCATGACACTTATCACCACTTATTTTGTTAACTTGTTCAGAGTCTCTTTTTCTAGTAGGAACAAGAACATTATTTTGTGTACTCTAATATCCCCCAGTTCCTAAATGAATGTCTGACACATAGAAGGTGCTTCATAAATATTTACTGAACAGATGAATGAGACCTAACTGGGGAAACCAACATGTATAATTTTACTTGGAGACAACATGGTCCGTGATGTTTTTCCTGCCTTTCTCTCTAACTCATCTCTCACTTTTCCTTCCTTACACAGTACATGCCGACAGTGCCAAGCTTATGAAGTTCTCCCAGGAAGTCTGATATTTCTCATCCTCCCTTATGTATTTGCTCATGCTATTGTGGACTCTGCCTGACACCCCCACCCCTGTTTCTCACACATCTGATTTACATCTACCCATCCCACCTGAGCTCCCATCACTATGTCACATCGTATCACTGAACCTCCACACTGCTTTAAATTCCCATTCTCCTCACTAGAAAATGAGCTCTTTGAGATCAAGGAGTAGGCTTTTACCCACATTTTGCATTCCTGGTCCTTTGCCCAAGGCCTGGTACCTGGTAGGCCCTCAATAAATGTTTGTTGAATGAGTAGGAGTACAAACTGGCATTGCAAAATGCCACAAAGGCTCAGAGAGAAAAGTGTATGGGGAGGAGGTGGAAAGGTAGGCAGGTTATGGAAGGAAAGGTACTTAAAATGAATGTGACTTCCTGGGCCTGGCAAGAAAAGGAGACTTCCTCCAGGGTGGGTGCAGGGAGCACTTCAGAGTCACGGGGATGTGAAAGTGAATGGTGTGTCTGCAAGATGGTTAAGTGGGGTGTGTGCTGGAGCACAGGGAATTTGAGAGACCTTGTCATGGGACAGGAGGTCACAGAGGGGTCTGGGGCCAGATTGGGAAGGGCAGGAGGCTTCCAGGAAAAGGAATTGGGATGTTGGCCTGTGGGAAGTGGGCATTGTTGATGGTTTACAGGAGGAGGTAAACAGTTAAAACACAACACTTGGCTGATTTTGCAAGGAATGAGCTGGATGAGAGGACTGAGTTAGAAGCCTATTGCCATAATCCAGGAAAGAGAGGCTGAGGGCCTGAACTGATGCAGTGGAAAATGAGAAACTGCGATGAACTTAAAAAAAACACAAAAGAAACAATCAGAAAAATGATTGTGTAATGTGTCAGTGGAAGCAGGAAAAGGAAGGAATGACAAATTAACCCAAGCTTGGGTAATTAAATAACACAGATACTCCAAAAAAAAGAAGTGTACATTTTTGGGGCATTGGGAGTATGAAGGAGGGGACAGGTGATGAATTTAACTGCAGACATTTTGAGTACCATGATACTTGCTTCAGATGTTAAAGCTTATACTATTTTACTTAAACATTAATGCTTGGCCATGGCACCTATTGTCTTATAATGTTAAAGTCGAACATGAGTTGTCAATAGATGCTGATGAGCTACAAATTTTCTAGTGAATTACCTATTAAGTTTTAACTATACTACTTAATAAGGATATCTGAATATGAAAACCAATTATCCATGCCTGCCATGTACTTATCAGTTACATTTGAAACAAATTCTGTATTATCTTATTCATAACATTTTCCATATATATAACCTATTTTCTTCTGGGACAGCCTTGAAATGGGTTCTTTGAGGGCTTACTGAAAGTAAAAGCACAAAACATTATCCTGCCCCTGGGACAATGGCATTTCTTCCACTTAAAGCTGCTCTCAATCTCACTTCCTCTCATGCTGAGTGCACACATTTTAATTGTTTCACAATTTTAGGGAACACAAGCAGCAGCAAACCCCAGGTTGTTTTGTCATGTTGTCTTCATCCAGAGACTGTAGAAATCTTGATTCTGAGGGAAACAAAACAAATCCAGGTCAAAGGACATATCTTAAAACCAGGGTCAAAGATTGCAGCTAAAATGTTGAAACCCTAAGAAACCTCTACCTTCTTTAACTTCTCAGTTCCTTTATTTTAGCTGAGGATATCCAAGGGGGGAACTGAAAATAAATTATATACTTAACAAAAAGCAGGATCATTGAAATTTGAATGACTTAGAGAAGTGCAGTTGTCAGGGTGGAATCTAATGTCTGACACACAATATGAGGCACAAGCTATGCAAGGAAGAAAGAAACTGATATCATTTGAGGAATTATACATAATTACTCACCTCCAAAATCTGCCACCACAGCATGCCCGTCTTCATAGAGAAGAATATTGTGACTGTAAAAAAACATACACAACAGACTTTGAGTAAACTTTATTTCCTAATCTGACTGGCCTCTCAAGGAGGAGGTCAACAGTAATCATTTGTTTATCCCAGAATCTAAACAAGCCTCAGAAGCTAACAGAGATCTCAGGCTAGTGGCTCTGATTTTTTTAGTTTTCCAATTCAAAAGGAATATTTTAAAATTTGTGGTCATCTTATATCTGATTTTGAAAGTATGCAAAGTACCCTACTTTAGATAAATTTTCTAAAGTTGTCCAAAAGACTAATTAGCTGAAGATCAGATTATTAGCTCTTTAAAGCTCATCTGGTAACACAATTTGGTTATAGGCAAAGAGTAAAGGCATTTGTAAGCATATTGGTGTCAGAGCCGGGGAGCCAGTTTGCCACAAGGACAGCTCAAGGCAGGGTCTGACATGAGAAGGACTCTATGAAAAATGTCTTGGCCAATACGTTTTTGCTACAATCTCAAGACATATGAGTGTTTTTAAGGCCTGTGAGATAAAACTGTTACTTTTGAAGATCACAGGGAAGAAAAGTGCTTAAAGGTCATCAATGTTCTCCTTTTCAAACCAGAATTCAAGCTAAATAAAGAGTATCCTTTTGAAGAATTAAACCAAGTTTGGGACAACTCAAAGAGAGGTCATCTGCCCCACAAACTAGTGACTTGGCTATATTCCCTATGCTGTACTTAAGAAAGACATTCAATAAGAACAAATAAACTAAAAGAAACTGAAAATACACAATCATGAGTTTGGAAAGGTAAAGGTTATAGTATTCATTAGTCAGCAAGTATTTATGGACCACCACTCAGGAATCTATAAATAAATATTTAAAATTCAGATAATCTTACATTTGGGAGAGACATCACAACTAACCTCGTTAAACCCTTTCAGTTTATAAAGGAGTTGTCCAAAGCTCAGAGAATTTATCTATCTACGCGAGGTCATATAATTAGCCAATGGCAGCGAAGATACAGAAACCAGTTCATCAGGGTCGGCAAACCGCGGCTCACGAGCCACATGCGGCTCTTTGGCTCCTTCAGTGTGGCTCTTCCACAAAATACCATGTGTGGGCGTGCACGTACAGGGCCACCGCCTCAGATCTTAGAATAGTGCCTGGCAAATAGTAAGTGATCAATTAATTTTATGAATCATCCTTGTGTCATTACAGACCTTTCCCCAAAGCATAATATTTACTTTCTCACATTATCAAGACACTCTGCTAGAAGCAAATGATGCAAGTCATAGATTCCATCTTCAAGAGCATATCATCAGCTAATTAAAATGAAGATGAATGTGGGTAGTACAAGAATTTAATAAAACAGTGTAGATGTAAAAAAGAATTAGCTTTGAAGTGGGCTTTGAGGGACAGTCACAAACACTGGCGGAAAGCTGATCATGTGCCAGGAAATTTTCTATATACTGAGATATAGTGGTGAACAGGCAAAGAGCTTGTGAGCTTATGTTGCATTGAATAGGAAATGAGGCAGAGACAAAAGGGAAAAGAAATGCAGGTTAGGGGACTCTGTTGGTAAAGGCCAAGAGATGGGAATATGTATGGTCTGTAATCAGAATAATAAGAATGTATTTACTAAGTTAGAGAGGACATGGGAGAGAATAATGGGGGCAAATTGAGTAGATGAGGTGTTGGATTACAAGGGAATTTGAAAGCCAGGGGAGGAATTCTTGACTTGCTACAAGGAGATTGCAAGTTTTTAGACATAGGGTGTAATGCTCTGAAAGTAGAGACTAGTGTAACAATTTTAGGTTCTAGGTACCAAAGGAGGAAACCAAGGGGAGCGTGTCTGGTCCTTAGGTAGTACCATTTGGTCTGGTCCTGCGAAGGTAACTGAAGGTGGGACTCAAAATTCAATAAATCTAGGAGCATTTTTCATAGCAACATAATTTTTAAGTTGATAATTTTGTATGGCCCTCAAATGATGTTATGACTATCCAAATGGCCCTTGGCAGAAAAAATGTTCCCCACCCCTAAAAGTAAGAAGGTACAGTGAAAAACAAACAAACATAAAAACGATAGGGTGAATTCATGAAAACACCTGAAAGGAGTGTCTAAATCAGGGGTGGGAAAACTTTTTGACTCAAGGGCCACAATGGGTTCTTAAACTGGACTGAAGGGCCTGAACAAAAGCATGGATGGAGTGTTTGTGTGAACTAATATAAATTCAAAGTAAACATCATTACATAAAAGGGTATGGTCTTTTATTTCAACAGTTTTATTCATTTCAAATGGGCCGGATCCGGCCCTCGGGCCATAGTTTGCCCACGGCTGGTCTAAATCTTGGGGCAGCTTAGACTTAGAGGGGGAAGAAAGAGAACAAATACCAAGGATTGCCTTCAAGTTCTCTAGCTTAGAATTCTTAAGCCCAAAGCAATAACATATCCAATTAGAAAGAGTTGTCATACCAAAAATCCTGTGAGTTTTTATGAAAAGGACAGTGGCTGACTTGGGAGGCTGAGGAGTTTGACTATAGTCAATGTAGTGTTTGTCAAGGTTGGATTCACCAGATATATAACTATTCTTTTTCATCATACCAATCAGCAACAGCATTGGGTCATTGGCATTGGGGTTGATGTCACTTAGGGAGCTGAAACCAGCTATGACAGTAGGAGTTATACAATTATTCTTAGTGATAAGGTCAGGAGTCTATTGCTGAGCTATGTCATAAACTGCAAGTTTTTTGAGAACAGTGAGAATAATGAAAATTGTGGGAGTGGTGGGGCAGTAACAGAGAGGGTAGTCGCAAAGACAGAAGGGAGTAAATATCTCATGATAGCTTCCTGTGGGCAGGTACTGGTACTTTTGAGATTTTTTCCATTCCTCACGAGCTCACTATGTGGTTGGTATTAGCATATCTAGTCTCCGGATGGATAATTGAGGTTCAGAGTGGTTACATCAGATGGCCAGTATCACAGCTGGTAAGGGGTGAAGGCAGCATTCAAATTCCATGCTCCAAAGTCTGCCCTTTTTAGAAGAAGCTGACTCCCTGAGGACTGCTACAACTAGATATAGAGGCAGAAATTCCAGAAACTCTGCTTGGGTGAATAGAGGCCTACCAGCAAGTGCTTCAAATACCTGTGTTCAAAGTACAACTGTAAGGTCATGAGAATGAAGCTGATAAACTGCATGGAAATAAATATAATACCTGTGGACCACCACGTCACATAGCATGTCAGGACTATACTTCCACCCTCCCAGAGCATGGTTGGTGTGCCATTTGTAGGTGAATGAGGCACAGTTACTAGGAACAGAGAACTTGCTAAGTGACCTGGGAAGGACACCAGCACATGAAAAGTGTCAGTGCCATGGAGATTATCATTAGGATCAGAAGAGAGAAATAAAAGAAAAGTTATAGACATTCTAAGACTTTTTCTCCCCAAGAAGACTACCTGGGGTGTTCATTTTTATCTGTTTGCTTTTGTATAAAACTCTGGAAAGAGACAGTCTTTTGTTCTGTATGGCACTTTATGGGACATCTTCAGGCATAAAACATTTGGTGGAAACAGTCCTGTGAGTCAGACCCATTGGATTTGAATTTGATAGATTAGCAAACCTGTCAGTAATTGGTTGAGTTAGCTCCTTAGCCCAAGTCATACCACCTGAGAGGAAAGACTCCAGGAGAAGAAAGGGGTAGGAGATGTGAGGAAATAGGTTACTGAGGAATGGAGAACACTGGTGAACAGATACTGTAATACACAAATATGTACATACTAGAGGCCCATTGCAGGAAGATTCCTGCAAGAATAGGGCTTCCTCGGGCCTATTCCTGCAAGAATTGGGCTACCTAAGGCTGGAGCGAAGCATCTTCACTCCCATCTCTGCCGCCTCACTCCCTCCTGTCTCCGCCGCCTCGCTCCGGCTCCTCCCTTCTCCACTGCCTTGGCTCCCTCCCTTCTCCATCACTTCGCTCCCTCCTTTCTCCACTGCCTTGGCTCCCTCCCATCTCCACTGCCTCGCTCCCTCCCATGTCCGCCACTTCGCTCCCTCCTGTCTCTGCTGCCTTGCTCACTCCCATCTCTACAGCCTTGCTCCCTCCATTCTCCACCACTTCGCTCCCTCCCGTCTCTGCTGCCTCGCTCCCTCCATGTCCACTGCCTCAGCTCCTGTCTCCTCTACCTTGGCTCCGTTCCCTTCTCCACCGCTTTGCTCCCTTCTGCAGTGCTTGGCTTCCTTCCACGCTGTCTTCAGTCTTCACTCTGGGCCTCTGTATGCAAATTAACTGCCATCTTTGTTGGGTTAATTTGCATATCACTCTGATTGGCTGGTGGGCATAGTGGAGGGATGGTCAATTTGCATGTTTCTCTTTTATTAGTGTAGATAGATAAGCTATGCCCACACACATATGTACACACACCTGCTTTCACAATTCTCAGTAAATACTGTTAAGGGTGAATGCCACCGATGAAAGCTCTCGAAATAGCAGTAAGTAGTGGTAAGACCATTATAGAAAGTGAAATAGATAAAGGTCAATGAGTACTTAATTCTTACAGTAATTTTCATCATTTCTGAATTCAACATTTGATTTCATCTAAGTGCATAGAATTTTGAAAGTCCATGCTATTTGGTAATTTGTAATTTTGTTGTGTCAAGTGAGGCCTGAGCTCGGAAGCAAGTGGCTGAGCAGAATGTGCCACGTCAACCTTGCAGCAACAGCAGCTCAAAGGGCTTCAGTGCTGCCTCTGGTCACCCTGCATTTTAGGAGAAATGCTGTGCTAGGATGGTGTTCACCATGTGCAGTGTGGGGACATGCGCAGGATGGTCCTTCCTGCTGTGAAGGCCCAGTTCTGTGCTAGAAATGGCAGTGTGTGCATTCAAAGAGACCACAGTCTAATTGGGAATGAAACACAAAGTAAAAGGTGGGAACATCACCACCACACATAAGCTGGAATTGAAAGTGTTTTTCACTGTGAGAGACCTAGAAAAGAATACAATGACTATAAGAGTTAACCCTGAAAAGGGTTCTTAATGAAGTAGAATAAAGGGTCTTAAGAGATAGGAGAGACAGGAGATAGTGTGTAGGACAAAAAACTAGAGTTAAAATACCTGTGTTTTTTGTTTTTGTTTGTTTTTTGCTGCTACTAGTCCTGTGATTTTGGACAAATTATAATACTTTAACCTTCTGAGTCTTTAAAAATTATGACAGGAATGAAGGAAATGAAGAGATAATGCTTGAAGCTTTGTAAATGGTGAACTGCTCGGTAGGCACTGGTTATTACTAATACACATGAGAGCTCCTTTGCAGAGTGTGTGTATGACTTAAAGGCAAGTGCACTGTGTAAGCTGTGAAGCTCCCGCTTAGACCTACAGAGCTTCTTCCTTCCCCTTCACAAAACTCTTACTGCTTTGACTGAATGACCGCATTTCCCCTGAAGGAACCTTTGTTCCCCTGACCGCACTGATCCGCAGTATTTGGACTTGGCTCCAGTTTTGTCTTTTATCATGAAGCATGTGATTTGAGTCAATTGTTTATGTAACAGAATGGAGTATTTATCTCTCTGAAGTGTCTGCCCCTTCCAGATCACTCCACAATAAATTCTTTTAACTTTAACAATGCATGCACTTAGCAGAGTACAAAATATAACCGAAAACAAGATTTACTTCATCCAAATAAGGAAGGGGACTCAGTCCATGCTCTGACCTTCAGTTCTTTCTTCCACAGCAACAAAGTTCACTTTCAGAGAAGAATAAGCCATTTTCAATGTGTGTGTGTGTGTGTGTGTGTGTGTGTGTGTGTGTGTGTGTGTGTGTGTGTGTGTGTGTGTGTGTGTGTGTGTGTGTGTGTGTGTGTGTGTGTGTGTGTGTGTGTTCAGTGTTTTCTCCAGTTCTCTTTTAAACAGAAGTGAATGGAAGTTATATTCTGCTGGTTCCTTGAGACAAAAGAAAATTTTCTCCAACCTCAGAACTGAATTAATTTAATGAAGTCATTATGTAAGCATCATGACTCTTTTCATTTTAATTGCCTGTATTGAAAATTTACCTAAAGTACTCAAATGATTCATAATCAGTTGGTTATGCACTATAGTCCAATACTAATTGTCACCATTAATCAGGTTGGCCTGATTATTAGACCATTTTCCAATTCTGCTTTTCTCCTAGAGTTGGACTGAGGTTCACTGTGGCCTTAGGAAGATCAAGGTGACTTGCTCCTCTCAATCTGCTCCACTAAGAGGTTGTTGTTTTGAAGTCACTTAAAAAAACCTGCATAATATTAATTTTTTTCTGAATTACAGAGCCACGTAACTGCCTTGTTACTAACAAACACTGGTTTAAGGGCACTGTGGCCAGCTTCTCAGTGTTCTTATTTGAATGGATGACAGCCCTAGAAGTGTAACCGAATAACAGAACACTCGTGCTCCCCAGACTTCCCACAAGCCACTGTTTTCTGATATGTGCCTGAAGGTGATTAACTTACATGATTAAAGACACATGGCTGTCGGCATGCCTGGAAGCATTCCAAGGGTTAAGTCAGTGGAAGCAATTAGGCTTCATTTTCAATCTCATCACACTGTGAAAGTCATTAGTTTACAAACACATCTGCCTGACAAGCAATCATTTTGACCTAAGGCTGAGGAGTCCCGGATCTGCCTGCTGCCACAGCTTTGCCTATGTTGCTACGAGATGATCCAGAACTCCATTCCCGCTTCAGGCTTCTCTTGGGAGTACCATCTTCTCGACCTTCAGCATAGCAACCACACTGCTCTCTCCTCCTGAGCTACCCTTGAACCCCTTCTGAACACCTGCCACTGCCACACTCATTGGGGTCTCTTTACTTCTGACTATGGGACGCCCCATTCCTTGCACTGCTTCCAATTTTTTCAAGTGTAATGTAACCAGGCCCTTTAAATGCAGTGCAACTCACATTTACTTGCCTTAGAGATTAGTGCCCATTTCCTAAATAAATGCTTTCAAGTCATCTAGATCAGCAACTTGTACACACTGGTATAGTTTTGTAGTCTCTCTTTTTTGGTATCTTTCTATCTCTGCTTCTTACATCATGATGAAAGGAATTTTAGAGACAAAACAGGCAGGTTTAGGGAATCAAGAGGTCATGGGAGAGGAATGCATATGTGAAGGGCAGAAATAGCTCCAAGCTGCCAAAATGCTTAACGTATTTTCACAGAGGATGGGGAAAAGTCATAGGGTACAGGGAAGAGGAAAACATATTTTCACAGAAGATAGAGGAATGTTGCAAGATAAGAGGGAGAGAAATAGGGGGGTACCACATGGGTTTTGACCTTTGGAACTGATACGATGTAGTGGAGTGACCAATGAGGAAAGCACAGGGGTCCTAGATTAAGAAAGGTCCAATTAGAAAGGGTCATATTCATACAAAGAGCTACAGCATATATAATCTGGAGACAAAGGAACAGGAGACAGATTCTTTTAAAAAAAATTTTCCCATTAGAGAGAGAGGGATAGAGAAGGATTTTCCCATTTGGGACCCCTCCCAAGGTAGAGTTTGTATATGCTTCCAATAAACTTGCACATTTTTTTTCTAAAAAGATGTTAGTCCATGAATTTATTCTTCAATTTCATCCGACAAGAATCCATGAGAAGTCTGCACCCTGAGCCCCATGTTTCAATTATTAGGTAACAAAAAATAATTAAAGACTCATTATCTTCATGAGGCATAACTACTGGAAGTACTGGGTTTGAGCCCCAAAACATGGAGATGGCACAGCTGGGTCTGTAGACCTTATTGATATTCCTGTATTATGTATGTTATGTGGTGATCAGACCCTCAGCAACCATTTAAGGTCCCTCACAATTTGGGCTGCACACAGAAACCAGGTAGCAATTGTGTCAGTAACATCAGAAATCACATGCTTTGCTTCAGAGCCAAATAAAGCCTCTATCTATATCCCTGACTCTCCTTTGTACCTGAGGGCTCAACATGAACTATTACTCCGGGACTATGACCACAACCAGAGGATTGTTGGTTCTTCTTCCCCCGTAAGAAAAGTGAGGTCTGTGAAACTCTGTTTTGTAAATCTGATGTCATCAGAGTGCCCACCCCTCCTTGCCAAAAGCCAGCAGAGCCCGAGGGATTCCCTTTGCCCATGTTGGGATTCCCTTGGAATCCCTTTGAAAGCAGTTCTTCACGGACACTGAGACCTGCAGTTTCAATTCCGCATGTTTCCAGAAAACAGCCCTGGTTTTGGCTGCATGCGGACTGATTGAGACACCAGCCCTCGGCTCAGAAAAGGCATGCAAGGGCACAGCCAGGTGAACCGTGCAGGAGTCCCCCGGTTCTTTCTAGAACAGCAGTACATAGATTTTGAACATAATCTAGGTAAGAGAGAAGGAACTGACCAAAGCCCCACATCATGAAACTCTAAACACTGAAAGCCTCATTTCAGTCAAGTCTTGGAAGCCACGGAAACAGAAAACTCCAATAAATGCAAAGGATTGCAGAACCTTGACTTTTCCTAAAACAAACTTCAGTCTGTCAGCTGAAGTATATTTGAAGGCTTACCTCTAAAGCTACAGGATTTGTCCCACTGCCAGTGGGATTGAAGAGGTGGATTATAAGATTTGCTTTGCAGTTAAACTCATTTATTGATGGTAATGTGAAAAAAAATTCCTCACTCTTCACATACTATTTGCTCAGCACCATGAAATGCAACCTGAAGAGTGAAAATGACTGAATCACACACACACACACACACACACACACACACACACACACACACACACTATTGATTATGAGGTTTCTGGGAGTTAATGCCCTAGAATTAACAAGCAAGTATAATTGTCTTTTCTAAGTGTGGCTACAGTTATTGCTTATCTTTCTTAGGTGTGCAAACTGCAAAATGGAACATTGTTGAATGCTGAAGTAACTATCAAGAATATCACAGGAGCCCTAGCTGGTTTGGCTCAGTGGATAGAACATAGGCCTGCAGACTGAAGGGTCCCAGGTTCCGTTCTGGTCTAGGGCACATGCCCAGGTTGCGGGCTCCATCCCCAGTGGGGGCCGTGCAGGAGGCAGCCAATCAATGCTTCTCTCTCATCATTGATGTTTCTATCTCTCTCTCCCTCTACATTCCTCTCTGAAATGAATAAAAATATATTTAAAAAAAAGAATATCACAGGAAACACAGCTATGTATTCATGGTACATCATTTGTTCTACATTAATTTGAGATTGAGAAAGGGAGGACAGATATTGAAAAACATCATATTGACTATATTTTCTTCACAGAGTCTAACATTTTCCTAAAGTGTTGGGACCATGGGTGAGCAGAGGGTTTTCTCTTCACACTATTAGTTGTGACACCTCTGTGTGGGTGGATCACAGGATGACAGTGTGCGGAAATTTTCTCCCACAAAGCGCATGGTCAAAACTTTGAGGAATGAAGAAAATGACAAAATATGTGCTACTCAGGTGTGGAAAAGAATAATTAACTAGTCTTATTACTAAAAAAGTCACAAAACTCAAAGCATCAAAGACGTGTCCAGCTTTTATTGCTCAGCTAATCACCAAAATAGTGCTTTCTAGTGATGCTTCTGAACACTGGCTTTTAGAAATACAAGAACTATGCAAATCCCACGCTGTACATAAGCCTGCAAATGTATTGGACATTTAACTTTGACAACAGAACACAAGTCTTCTAAAACCAAACACCGATGGGAAAATAATATGAATGTCCATGAAGCAGAAACGTAGGAGACCAAGACAAACAGGAGGTATAGCAAGTCATATTTTAGAATTCCAAGGGAGATTAGAAATCAGTAAATGATCTCTTTATAAAGAATTTTAAAAGCTTTGTTTTTTGTCAAGGTCACCTCATGGATCTCCTGACAAATAACAGTTCTTTTCTTCCTGCATCACGTACTTGCTTTTCTCTGATTTCTGAGGTCCCACGCCCGTCTCCAGCCCTGTTAAGTGTGGAGATACAGATGCTAAAGGTGTCAATCACTTTTACCAAAAAGTGTCCTAGGACTCTTCTCATTTCCATTTAAGACCATTATAAACTGATGAACAACAATAGATACAGAGGCAGAGCAGCATCTAACGGACTGTCAAGCTACAGCGGGAAGGCCGGGGAGGGGTGGGGGTAGGGGAGGTAAGGGATCAATGGAAGGACCTGTATGCATGCACAATGGACACGAGACACTGGGGGGAGGGGAGGCCGGGGGAAGGTGTGTGGGAGGGAAGGAGACATATGTAATACTCTTTGTAATACTTTAAGCAATAAAATAAAATTAAAAAAAAGAGAAAGAAACCGGATCCAACACTCACTCTCAGGCAATGTGCTATGGGCCTTCTGGGCGTCTATTTTACTGTCGGACACAAAAGGTCTGTGACAACCTCCCATCTCTGCATAATCGTATTAAATGCTCGACACTGACAGGGACTAAAGGAACACGGAGATAGAGAGGGGAGAAGATGAATAGACATATACGTACAAAAAAGCAAGTGAAGAAATCCCGTGGGTTCAGCATGGCAGACACCATTGATACAGCGCGTGCCAAGTTTCCTGTGAAAAGGCCCAGAAGTGGATGTACGTGTGTCACACAGAGGAGAGCTGGGCTTAAAAATAACAGCCGAGAGAAAAGCTTTATCAAAATGAAGGTTTTCCGCATGAAGTCGAGCAGCCTAAGACTTGGGCGACTCCAGGCGAGCCGGCGAGGCGGCTCTATCTCTGACAGGCAGAGGCTGCGCTGCTGCGGGGCTCGACCTCTGAGGACTGTCCCCTTCGAGCCTCTCCGATGCGTCACGAATGAGTGTTTAAAAAAGCAGGGCTCCGGGGGCAGTTGTGTGCAGCCTTTTGCGAAGCGGGGATTTGTAGGTAACTCGGGAAAGGAAATTGCTCACCTGCTGGCCTACTCTGAGGCTCCAGCTTTCACTGTGGTTTCTCCATCACACC
>NW_006299719.1:1038744-1039499 GCF_000327345.1 Myotis davidii
CACCCAAACCTCTCAATGAACACCGAGGGACTAAATGGCCCTGTGTCTCTGCAAAGGGACAGGTTAAAATGTACTTAGCCCCACATGCCTTTCATCAAGGGCACTTGAAACAAGCAAGGAGTCTATTTTTTACAAACTCGCTGAACTATTCAGCATCTCTTCAGTTGCTGAGAAGAGGAGCTGTTGGGGTTTTGTTGTTGTTGTTGTTTCAAGACACTAGAGAGTCTATTCTTGTTGGATAAAAGTATTAGTCACAGGAATGTACCAACCATGAAGGGTTAGGGCTATTTTACTTCTAACCCTTTGTCCATGCTCTGTGACTGTCCTCACAATACACCCCCTGGCCTCTTCCTCCCTCTCTTCTTCCTTTGGTTCATGTGGTCTCCTCCAAGTTTGAATTCACTTCATTTCCCCTAAATTAATATCTCCATTTTTCACCTGCCGTCGAGTGAGTTCTTCTTATCCTGGTTTTCACAGTGCTGCTCTCCAATGAGATTATACAACTCCACAGGAGCAAGACCCATGAGCTAGAGGCATTATTGAAACTTGTACTGAATTAAAACTTCCTTACTGGTGGGAATGCAGACTGGTGCAGCCACTGTGGAGAACAGTATGGAGTTTCCTCAAAAAACTAAAAATGGAACTCCCATTTGACCCAGTGATCCCACTTCTAGGAATATATCCCCAGAAACTAGAAACACCAATCAGAAAGGATATATGCACCCCTATGTTCATAGCAGCACAATTCACCATAG
>NW_006299719.1:1039736-1044121 GCF_000327345.1 Myotis davidii
GGGGGTGGGGGGTTATGGGGGGATAAGGACACATATGTAATACCTTAATCAATAAAGAAAAAAATAATAAAAAAAACTTCTCGATACCAGAGGAGTAAAGGGCAAGAAAGAATGGGAATGATGAAGGGATTTTATAGGGTGGTTATCTCTAGTGGCAACTTTTCCTAAATTCCATAGAATTGAATTCTGTATTTACTCAGACCAGATTGTTGTTTCATATTTTCTGTAAAGATCCAAATTTGCAACTCACAATAAACTCTATGAGTCTGAAGACCTTAATTTTCCTTTTCTAGTCTTATTCCAGGCAAATGCTTATGTAAGCTTCTTATACAACCAGCACTTACCCAGCATATATTTAGTTAATATTTACTGGCACTGCTGGCTATTGTGCAGGACACAGAGAAAGCTTTAAAACAAAACCACCTGTCCAGTAAAGATAAGGACCTGAGCTGAACACTCCTCACTCTAGCCCTCTAATCCCTGACTGACACCAATAAGCCTCTCCCTGGAGCTCTACTCACCCCATTGACACGCCCCCCAACGAAGTCCTAGCCCTGCCTCAAGAACAAGCTTAAGTTGTCTGGCCAGTGTGGCTCAGTAGTTTAGTGTCAACCTATGAACCAGGCGATCACAGTTCAATTCCTGGTCAAGGCACATGCCCTGGTTGCGGCCTTAACCCCTAGCAGGGGTGTGCATCATTATTGATGATTCTATCTCTCCCTGCTTCTGTGAAATCAAAAAAAATTATTTAAAAAACAACAAGCTTAAGTCTTGCCACCTTTCTGAAACCTCACCCAGATATTCTAGCCCACACCAATGACTCTGACACTGACTGCTCATAACACTATTTTCAGCTTCATATATTCGCTACTTTGTATATGCTCCTTTTTAAAAATTTTTCTATGTGTCATTTTCCTCAGTTAGATTAAAATCAATATTAAACCACTTTTTATCCTTTGCCACCTAGGACCTGGAAAATTATAGCAGCTCAAGAAAACATTATGGTGGTGAATAATCAATATAGTTACTGATACAACATCTGGCAGTTTACAAAGAGGCCCTCTGGACAACATTCCATGTCTCTCCTCCTGTTTCTAGTCAATATTCTTGAAGGGCTTTCTTACTCTTACTGCTTCTACCTCTTTATTGACCACCCTTTCTTCAATCCACTGGTCTCATTTCTCTCTACCACTTCAATAAACCTTCTTTCCAATGTGACTTTCTATATTGCTAAATGCAATGGACTCTGTAGCCCTTATACCATTTAATATCCTGAGTCCTCCTCCTTTTCTTTTCTCTCTCTCTCTTTTTTTTTTTGTTTGACCAAAGGTTGCTTCTCTTCTCTTAGTGTAAGATATCACCATGAATCGAGTTAACCAAATCTAAACCAGAGAATCATTCTTTATTCCATCCTGTTCTTCAACCCCCTAATAAAATCAGTCACCATGTCCTATTGGTCAGCTTTTCTAATATGTCTACATCTGCCCAATTGTGTTTTCTGCACATTGAGCATTTATTCCTTTTAGGCAAGTCAATAAACTAAGAATATATTTATTGTATATCATTTGTAGAAAAGAACTACCTATAGAAGATCTCCTTTCAACACTAGTTCTGGTAATTACAATGGCAAACATTAATGATAAAGAAAGAATCTTAAGGGCTGCAAGAGAGAGACAGAAAGTTACCTACAAGGGATCTCCCATTAGACTAATGATTTCTCAACAAAAACACATCAGGCCAGAAGGGAATGGAATGAAATATACAAAATGATGCAAAATAATAATAGTAAGTAACACATATATCACAATGTGATAAGCATAGTTCTAAGCGATATATGTTAACCACATTAATAGCTACACAACCCAATGAGCTAGATGTAATTATTATACCATTTTAAACATGAATAAATTGGAGTTAAATAACTTCCAAAGGTAACACAGTTATGTACTTTGAATGCCTCCTCTCATTTGGTCTCTGCAGTAGCATTACATGGTGGTATTAATATTTCATCTTATAGCTGAGGAATTGAGGCTGAGAAGCTTAAAATGATTTTCCTAAGACATTTGTTAAAAGTGTCAGAATTAAGATTAGAATCCACATCTAGTTGGCTTGGAATTCATTTACTTTCCTCCACAGATGGTTTAGCAGGTCACACAGAATGGTTAAGAAAAATTAAATTAAAAATTATGGCCTAAATTTATAATCAGCCACAAGAGTTTAGAAACATTGATTTTGAATATTGTTTTTAATGGAAGCAAAGAGAATGAGTATTAAAATAGTGCTGTCTGTAAGTTTAAAAAGTAAGTTCAACAAAGGACAAAAATAATAACTAAGGAATAAAGGCTAGAGTAAAACAGGGAAGGAAAAGGGACCAAATAAAGGAGAGAGGTGAGGCGTGGAAGAAGGGCAGTGGGGGTAAGTGTGGTGGTGTTGGAGGGGACCTCTGGGATCTGAAGAAGGAGCTAAGCTGAAGTTTGAAAGGATGAACTGCCCTGCTAGCGTTTAGAAAATCTAATGAGAATGTGTTAATAGAAAATGTGACATATGATTCAATAGTTCAACAACATGCATATTTCATGATGTTAAGCTATATGTGACTGAGTTATCCATGAATCTACCAGTTGAAAGAAAGCCAAAAGATACCCAGTGATTTTACTCAAGTTTACCAACAGCTACCAAGACTTTGCATTCAGCATGCAAGTGACAAATGATCAGTATTCTAAAGACATCTACAAACTATCAAGCATGCTGCCGACACTTTATATTCTGCACTTACCCAGAACTGCAGAACATTTTAGTACTAAAAGTTTTAGTAGTTTTGTTTTTGATTTATGTACAGCTTTTATTTAACTCAATGATGACAAAGTTAACAAGTCTTATATAGGTTAGTCACACACCTTATACAGTCAAGGAAACACATGCAAACACCAGTTTGAGTGTCTGGCTTCCAGGAGATGATGATTCAGAGTGACTGGAGAGCATTGTAAACGATGGCACAAGCAAGGGATGGGGAATCAGAGTGTTTTTGTTAAAATATCAGCTCTGTCACTTAGCCAGCTAAATGACTTTGGGGATGGTTAATTTACTGAGCTTTAAATTTCTCTTTTGCATATTTATTTTTAAAAATAAAGATTAAATAAAATAATACACGTGAAAACATTTATGCATATAAGCCTGACAAATAGTTTCCTCAATAAAGAAATAAAAAAAATAAAGTGTCAGCATCAGATAATTAATTAGTTGATTTCTCATAAGACCAAACAAGGATGAGGATTCAAAAAATAAATGATACATTCCTTACATAATAATAACAAAATACACATGTCTGAACAATCTTAAATAGAGCAAAAGGACAAATAAACAGGTAGAAATTACCTTAGGTCTTCTAGAAGATGTGCTAATATCTTATGGTTCCAAAGATTATTAGTGAGCACATCTCAAAAGGCTTTATTTAGCCCCAAATTTAAAAAGTCCTTTCTTAGGAGGAGTAGGTTCTTAAGAAGAAGTGATTGAACCGAATAAATAAAAAGCAAAGAAATTGAGAGCTCCTGTTTCTTCCCCAACTTGCATGTTCCTCTTGGTCTTTCTGATTTTGTTGCACTGGGAAAGAGGCTTTCAGAAGGTTGCTCACTAGAGAGTTTGGTGATGAGGAGGACATTCAATGAAAGAGTGCTGATGGGTGGTAATCCACACAGCAGGCCCGAGAAGGCCCAGCCGAAGCCAACCTCTATGACATGATTTATATCTTTATTCTTGTCAGCTTTTATTTAAAATTTATTTTATTTTTCTTCATCACCATTTATTCCCCCATACCCCCTTCTACCTCCTGCCACCCCACCCACAATCACCACACTCATGTGTCCATGAGTTCTTTCGCATCTTTTTTCTTTTTTGCTCAGTCCCCGCAACCCCTTACCAGAGCTGTCTGCCTGCTTTCTACCTATGAGTCTGTCTCTATTTTACTCGTTAGTTCAGTTTGTTCATTTGATTCTACATGTGAGTGAAATCGTATGGTTCTAGCCCTTCTCTGACTGGCTTATTTCACTGAGCATAATGTTTTCCAGGTCTATCCATTCTGTGGCAAAGGATGAAATTGTCCTCCTTTTATGGCCAAGTAATATTCTATTGTGTAAATGCACCACAGCTGTTTCATCCACTCACCTACTGATGAGCACTTCGGCTGCTTCCAAATCTTGGCTATCCTATATAATATAGAAGTAATATACAAATTAACCCTCACACCCTCACAAGATGGCTGCCTACGACTGCTGGGAGCCGGTCCATCCTTGCTGTTTCAAGGGACCTGGCTTATATGGCATACTGTTCTTAATATGTTTGCTCACCTTCTTGGCGCTATGTGTTTTAACCAAGGTCACCTCTCCAAT
>NW_006299719.1:1044576-1048400 GCF_000327345.1 Myotis davidii
AGGCGACCAGGCCAGTGGGGGGGGGCAGTTGGGGGCGACCCAGGCCAGCAGAGGGGGTCAGCTGGGGTAACCAAGCTGGCAGTGGGGGCAGTAAGGGGTGACCAGGCCAGGCGGGGCAGTTAGGGGCAATCAGGTGGGCAAGCAGAGGCAGTGAGGGGTGATCAGGCCGGCAGGGGCGATCATGCCAATAGGCAGGTGAGCGATTAGGAGATAGTAGTCCAGGATTGTGAGTGGGATGTCCAACTGCCGGTTTAGGCCCAATCCTGAGGGGTCCCAGATTTGAGAGGGTGCAGGCCAGGCTGAGGGGACCCCCCATGCATGAATTTTGTGCACCGGACCTCTATTTGTAAATAACACTGCAATGAGCATAGCAGTGCATATATTCTTTCAAATTAATGTTTTGGATTTACTGAGATGAATTTCCAGAATTGGAATTGCTGGGTCAGAAGGCAGTTCCATTTTTAATTTTTTGAGGTAACTCCATACTGCTTTCCACAGTGGCTGCACCAGAGTTCCCTTTTCTCCACATCCTCACCAGCACTTGTTTGTTGATTTATTCATGATAGCCATTCTGACAAGTGTGAGGTGATATCTCATTGTGGTTTTAATGTGTATTTCTATGATGATTAGTGATGTTGAGCATCTTTTCATATGTCTATTGGACATCTGTATGTCCTCTTTGGATATGTGTCTATTCAGGTCCTTTGCCTATTTTTGTAACTGTGTGTGTGTGTGAGAGTGTATGTGTGTGCGCGCGTGCGCGCATGTGAGCTGCCAGCTTTTCAGGTGATGTGAGTACTCTTTTCCTTACCAATCTGGCACTTCTCATAAAGTTTCTACCAATTTTCTCATTTTACCATCACTTCTTTTTTTTTCTAGTTTAAACTCTTATGGCTATAGTGTAGTAGAAAGAACATTGGACTTAGGAATACAGGACTTAGTTGAACACTGCTAAATGTCTTTTAAAAAATTACTCAAATTATTTGTTACTTAAAATTCTCTTATCTTTTAAGTACTATCTTGTCAGGTTATTGTAAGAGTTAAACAATATGTCTGTATGACCTTAGTAATTTGCAAAACACCATACAAATGTAACCATTCATGCTTTATTTGTACTTCTGCATCCTCCTCTCAGCTGTAAACACTTTCAAAACATGAACTATGCATTTTATTTCTTTGTATCTTCAGCAATTAGAAGTTGTTAAATTTTTTGTGTGATTTCTAGACACTGGCCATTCAGTAGATGTTAATCACGCTGGCAGTGTTGTGAGGTTGTCAAATATCACGGAGAGTCTTTAAACCTCATAGGGGCTCTTAAGAAAATCCCACTAATTTCTCTCCCATCTGGAAGCTATAGATAACTCATGATAACTATGGGTGGAGATAAAATATATTCAATATGAGAAAAAGTAATAAAAATTCTGGACAGTACAAGTTAAGAACAAACCATTCTTTCCCCTTTTAAGGTGGCATGTACATTTGAAGTCAAACTATTATTTTCAAAGATTGGTGAAAGTCCCATTTCCAACTTGAAAGAGCTACCATGTGATAATGTTTCCTCTGACACTTATTACAGCTCTTGCTAGAACTGGCATCTGCGCAACATTACATCTTAATGCCGGCGTTGCTTTGTTGTAGCTTGAATGCACAGTTTGACTGCAGCTGCTTTATGACATGATAACGAATTCTGAAAGTTGTGGTACTGTTTGCAGTGTTTTTCCCGGACAACGTTAAGAGTGGGGACATATATGCTGTTATTTGATAATTTTGGAAACTTTGAGAAAGCTACAATGGCTTGGCAGAAAGCAGCTGACCAGAAAAATCTCTTTGAAGTACTTCTCGAGCCCTGTGCCTCTCCCCAAAGGCAAAGTCAAGGAAAACACTTCATGGAAGCAAATCCCAGCACCTGCCTCTGGCGGGCTTGCCAGAATCCTTTATTGTTCTTTTCCTCCTTTTGTTTGAACAATTAGGTGCATAGCATGGTTCATGGGAAATTCCAAATGTTTATTTTCAAATGGCAGTTTTTACATGAATATATTTAAACATGGAAAATGTTTAGTAAATGTTTATTTGCAGTTTAATTCTTCCAAATATGTTAGGATTTCTTCCACATAATTTCTGGCTTGTACTTACACAGATTCCTACCTCTCTGGTAGCTACACTTGCATAAAAATTCATGTAAATCTATTTACTCAAGCACTAAATACATATGTGGTAAAGGATCAAAATGCAAACTTGAAGGCCAAATACAGGTGATAAGATGGAGCAACAGGAACTCTCATTCATTGCTGTTGGGAATGCAAAACGATATAGGCACTTTGGAGGATGATTTGGCAGTTTCTGACAAAATGAAATATAACTCTTACCTAAAGATCCAGCAATCACACTCCTTAGTATTCACCAAAAGGAATTGAAAATTTATGTCCACACAAGAACCTGGAAGTTTACAAAAACTTTATTCACAATTTCCAAAATTGGAAGCAACCAAGATGCCCTTCAGTAGATGCATGGGTAATAGACTGTGCTGCATACAGACAATGGAATAATTTCAGTACTAAAAAAGAGCTATCAATCCATAAAAAGACATGATGGAAAATTAAATGCATAGTAGTAAGAAAAACTATGGAGACAGTAAAAAGGTCATTGTTGTCAGAGTAAGAGGGTAGAGTAGGATGAGAGCACAGAGGATTTGGGGGGCATTGGAAATAACTCTGTCTGATACATTCATTATAAATTTGCTCAAATCCATAGAATATACAACACCAAGAGTGAACTATAATATCAACTATGGTTTCTGGGTGATAATAATGTACAATATAGCTATATTCATCTATAATAAGGGTGCCACACTGATCTGCAATGTTGACAATGTTGGGGACTATGCATGTATCTTTTCAAATTTTCAACTTTTCTGTGAACCTAAAACTACTTTAAAAGGTGATCTATTAATTTTTTTCTCTTCTAAAATTTTTGTCTTGTGTCTCTTTTCCTGGCTCCCATGCCTTTTAATTTCATTCTTTTCTAGGATAATTATTATTTTCTATTTGATATACATCATTTATATTATGTCATACCCTTCTAAGATATTGTGAAATCTTTTAGTATAATATATGTCTTAATGACCGCCATACTTAACATGGTGCCTAACATATATCAGTCATTTAAGAAATGTGTATTTCCAATGGAATACTACACAACTGGAAAAAAAATAAAAACTCCTACCATTTGCAATAGCATGGAGAGTATTATACTAAGTGAAATAAGCCAGTCAGAGAAAGATAAGTATCACATAATTTCACACTTATATGGAATCTAATGAACAAAATAAACTGATGAAGAAAATAGATCCAGAGACATAGAAGCATGGAATAGACTGTTGAATCTCAGAGGGAAGGTGGGGTGGGAAGGTAGGAAAGGAGTGATTAACGGGGAACTTATATGCATACTAGAGGCCCGGTGCACAAAAATTTGTGCACTCGGGGGTAGGGTGTGCCTCAGCCCAGCCTGTGCCCTTTCACAGTCTCGATCAGGCCTAAACTGGCAGTTGGATATCCCTCTCGCAATTCGGGATGCTGCATGCACCAATGACCATACTTTTCATACAGGTGAAAGGCATCTTGCTGTTGTACGGGCAGCTACATTTTTTTGCCCTAATTATAAAAAGTAGTACATAATATGATCCTTCTGAGGCAGTAATAATACCATTTCCCCCATCTGATGGGTGGAAAAACTGAAGCAGAGAGAAGTTAAGTAATTGGCTTTGTCACACAGTTATAAGTGTCAGAATCAGGACTGACCATAAGATGTGCAAGCCAGAGTCAATG
>NW_006299719.1:1048738-1063082 GCF_000327345.1 Myotis davidii
ACTATCTTTGTTAGCAGTTAATTTGCATATCCTGCTGATTAGCCAATGGGAAGCATAGCGGAGGTATGGTTAATTACCATGTTTGTCTATTATTAGATAGGATACGCATTACCCACAGACACAGACAATACAGTGGTGAAGGCTTGAGAGGGGTGGGTATGAAGTGGAGTGGGTCAATGAGGAAAAAACAAACAAACAAAGGGGATATCTGTAATACTTTCAAAATAAAGATAAATTAAAAAAATAAATGTGTGTTTAATAAATAAATGAAATCATATTTAGTTTTGCCACCCATTTCCATTTGTTATGCTACTTTAATGATATGCTATGTATGTTATCAAAATATTCTAGCTAATAGCAGAAAATGGGGTGAAACTTTTGTCTAAAAACCAATTTATTGCATCATTTAATATATCCTGAATATTTAAGTTTTAAACAAAGGTTATTGAGTATCCCTGAGCTTCCTTATGAAGTATCAAAAAAATCCAAATACCCATTCATATGTGCACACACACATCCGAAATATATATTTATATACATATATATTAAAGGCCTGATGCACAAAAAATGTGCCAATTGAAAGGAAA
This sequence comes from Myotis davidii, assembly GCF_000327345.1. NCBI lineage: Eukaryota > Metazoa > Chordata > Mammalia > Chiroptera > Vespertilionidae > Myotis > Myotis davidii. The sequence continues at coordinate 1,049,326 of NW_006299719.1, forward strand.
TTAATTAGAAAAAATATTTTAATATTGCTATTTTCCCTTTCTCTAAAATAGAATGTCAACCAAATTCATGATCAACAATGACAGATTGAAATACATGCATGTGATTGGCACCAGCAAGAGCTTTATAAACTTGCTTAATTAGACCTGCTTCTGACTTAGCTAACCTTTTTCCAGCCCAGTGAAGCACCCCAACTTCTCTTTCAGCAACACAGCAGTAACACAGCAGTAAATATCAACATGAAGCAGATTATTATTGTAGATCACACAGGGAGAACAAAGGGTGAAATATTTAACTGTAGCAGTGTTTGACTACATTCTGCACAGTGAGAATTTTTAAGTTCCACCATTTTAGTTCTTTTCAGTCAGATCAAGTTTCTAAACTTTCTAAATCTCCATTTTTCCAGCAAATGAAAAGAAAATAGAATTCCACCGAGTCTCCGATCTATCTACTCCAGGACTTCTTCTGTGAGGATCACATGAGATGAGGCATGTGAAAATGCTTCACAGACATTTGGTTAAAGTGTAAAATGTTTGCACCTGGCTATAAAGCAAGTTGTGTTCCTGGGCTGAGGAAACTCTAAGGAAGCTAGTCACTAGGGAGAGGAAGCCGGGCATTGCTATGTGATGTCATTACCTGGCATCCACAGCAACCATTTCCAGGCTGGGCTGGGCTATGGGCCACATTTTGTGCCATGGGGTCTTGGTAGTGTTGGCTACAATTTGGTGGGGTGTTGCTCTGGGGTAGTGGTGGGGCCTGTGTCCCCTTGGGGGAAGCCGAGCGTTGCTTTGTGGGCATCAGGTCCATAGTGCCATTTTTTGATAAATGGCCAGTGAGTGTCACAGCAGCTCCTGCTTTGAGCGTCTGACCCCTGGTGGTCAGTGGTCATCATAGTGACCGGTCAGACAGTTGGAGGGACACTTAGCATGTTAGCTTACTAGAGGCCTGATGCACAAAATTCATGCAAGAGTAGGCCTTCCTTCTCTCAACTGCTGGCACCAGCTTCCCTCTGGTACCTGGGACCCAAGCTTCCCTCTGGCTTCTAGCACCCAGCTTCATCCGGAAGGTCGTCTGGATGGACGTCTGGTATAATTAACATATTACACTTTTATTTTAGGTTCTTTTATATATACAAATTCACAACAGTGCTGTGTATACACGTAATTTACAATAGCATAAATCAGTGATCTGCTTATCTGCTTAAGGCAGTGGTTCTCAACCTTCCTAATGCTGCGACCCTTTAATACAGTTACTCATGTTGTGGTGACCCCCAATTTCATTGTTACAAATTGATCATAATTAAAGCATAGTGATTAATCACAAAACAATATGTAATTATATATGTGTTTTCCGATGGTCTTAGGTGACCCCTGTGAAAGGGTCATTCAACCCCCAAAGGGGTCGTAACCCACAGGTTGAGAACCGCTGGCTTAAGGGAACACCCTTAATTGCAGCAGGGATAATGAAGCAGGTAGAAAGGTGGCCTCAAAAAGATAGGTCTGTCCTTTAGTCCCCAGATCCTGTGAATATTATCTTATTTGAAAATAGGGTGTTTGCAGATGTAATTAAGTTAATGACCTCAAGATGATATCATCCTGAATGATTGGGCAGGCCCTAACACAAATGACAGTGTCTTTATAAGAGAAAGAAGAGGAGAAACAGACACAAAGCGGAGAGGGTGATATGAAGTCCGAGGCTGAAATTGGGATGGTGTAGCTGAGAATATCAGAAGCCAAGGCGCCAGGCACAGTGTCCCCTCCAGCTGGCCTCTGGGAATTTGCTTAAAGTGCTCAAGCATGCTCCTTCCCACTCTTTTATTAAACAATTACTATTGAGAGGCTACTATATGCTAAGCCCTGTTAGAGTCACTGAGGATGCAGCAGTAAGCAAAATGAAAAAAAAAATTTCCTCTCATGAGGTTTACTTGCAAGGAAGAAAAGATAGACAGCAAACAAACAAATACTTATATAACTTATACAGTGTTACGTGTCATGAAAAGAAACAAAACAGAGTAAGGGGCATATGGAAATGGGGGTTTTGGTTTTTATAGGTGGCTCAGGAGGCCCTCTCTGAAAAGGTGATCTTGAGTAGAGGTTTGAAGAAAGTCAAGGAGTGAGGCAGAATGATAGCTGATGCCGTGTTCCAGACAGAAGGAGTGCCAGTTACAGGGCTCTGAGGAAGGAGCGTGCTTGTGCACTTTAAGCAACTGCCCAGAGGCCAGCTGGAGGGGACTGAGCTAAGGGGAGCATGGTATGAGTTAAAGTTAAGAAGTGATGGGTAGAGCCTGTAAGATATTTTAACTCATTGTAAAGAGTTGAGATTTTACTATTAGTGAAATAGGGAATATTGGAGCTTTTTGAATGAGAAGTGCCGTGACCTAGCCCATATTTTTAAAGGACCATTCTAGCAAGTAAATAACCAGAACAAACGCAGAAGCATGGAGGATATCTAGTGGTCTACTGCAGTGATCCAGATTATAAATGATGGATGGGCTATGGTGAAAGAAGTACAGGGAATTCAGTGTGGTCAGATGATGGATATATTTGATGTTAGAGCTGATAGGATTTGTTGATGGACTGGATGTGGGATGTGAGAGAAAGAGAGGAGACAACGATATATGGTGAGCAGAATTTAGTCCCTTATGTTTCCACTCCCTGGTGTTACTCCCATGGTTATGTTATGATACGTGGCAACAGAAACTTCCAATACAATCACCTGAATTTAAAAGCAAAAGAGGAAGTCAGTGAGTAATTCAAATCTTTAAAGGGCCTGGACTCATCCTTACTGGTGGGCCACATGGACTGCATGAGAAGAAATATGGGAGGCCTATAGGATCAAAGACCTTCCACTGGTGGACAGCCATCAGGGAAATAGGACCTCAGTCCTACACCTGCGAGCATCTGTATTTGGCCCACAACCAAATGAATGAACCTGGAAGTGGACTGTGCCCTAGAGCAGCAGTTCTCAACCTGTGGGTCGCGACACCTTTGGCAGCCGAACGACCCTTTCACAGCGGTCGCCTAAGACCATCCTGCATATCAGATATTTACATTATGATTCATAGCAGTAGCAACATTACAGTTATGAAGTAGCAACGGAAATAATTTTATGGTTGGGTCACAACATGAGGAACTGTATTTAAAGGGCCAGAGGTTGAGAACCACTGCCCTAGAGTCTCCAGTAAGGAATATTGCCTTGCTGACCTTGATTTCAGACTTGAGAGTCTTAGCTTTTAGAGTCTCAGCAGAAGACCCAGTTAAATCATGCCTAGAATGCCACAGAACTGCTGACATAATCAATGGGTGTTATTTTAGGATGCTAAGTTTGTGACCAAACAGCCAAAGTTGCCTGTTAAAGAAGTCTAACCCTTTCAGGACTGGGCTTTTGTGAATACCCTGACTGTGCACAGTCACTGGTGGAGAAGCCTACAGGAAATGTGCTCTGGGCTTGAACATAAGGGTGGGTCAAGGAGAGCAGCTCCTGGGGCAGTCAATCATGCTCCCCACAAATAGCAGATCTAAGTAGCACACTTTCATAGTTGCCACAACATCTAATACTTCATTATGTATCACGTGAGAACAGGAATATTCACCTACATAACTACAATGCCATTATTCTGCCCTGCAATTTCATGCTGACACAATTATATTATCCAATATATTCTGAGATATACTTTGAACATTCAATAGGAGATAACCAGAAGGCAGTTTCTTTTAAGCTTCTGGAGGTTAGTGCCGACTAAAAAGGTAGAGACAACATAGTCAAACTTTTATTAATATCTAAAAGTAATGGTAGGAAATTATCACATATTCAAAAGCTTACATTATACACACACTAGAGACCCGATGCATAAAATTCATGCAAGAGTAGGCCTTCCTTCCCCTGGCTGCCGGCACCGGCTTCTCTCTGATACCCAGGACCCGGGCGTTCCTCATAGCCCCAGCTTAGTCCAGAAGGTCATCCAGAAGGACGTCCAGTCTAATTAGTATATTATGCCTTTATTATTATAGATTATGGGTCTTACTCTAGAAGAAATAAATAAAAATTAGAAAGACAGAAATGGGAAAAATGTAGTAAAACAGAACTCCAGAGAACATTACTACCAGCAAAACAGTTAGGGTTTTTTGTTGTTTTTTTTTCAAATGAGTGTGATGAATATAACAAAATTAAATTGCACGGCTAAAAAAAAATTCTTGAAAGGTAAGATATTTAATAAGAATAAAAATGTATTAATAAAAACCCATGAATCTAATTTCAGATCATATTAGAAATATTAGGATAAGATAGAGAGCAGAAAATATTAAGGAGTGGGAATAAAAGTATATTAGGGTCTTTGCTTTCAATGAGGGAAGTCCAAAGGTATAATATGGTTCTTGGATTTAACTATATAAGGTATCTTCCCACAACTGCACCTACTAATTTAAACCTCTAACTCCTGGGAAAGTCTACTAGAATAATCTCTAGGATGCTCAGAACAATGTCACACTTTCCAACAAACATCTTTCAGTGGCTCTCTGTCCGTTTCAGTCCCTGCCTCAGCTCTGCTCACTAGCCTCTATCATTAGCACAGCCCTTCAGAGGCTCCGCACCCATCTCTCCTCCTAGCACCCACCATGACATCCAAGGTGATTCTCACTGGAGGTCACTGCACAACCACGACTTGGTCTTTGAATTTCAATGCTGTGCCATATGCTTCATGTCAAAGCAGGAAAAGTTCCCTCTCCTCAGTCATGTGCCATATTTGGACACTTGAACACCAGGCATGCTGCTCTGAAAAGAGTAACGGATGCTCTGCCAACAGTTTCAGAACTGAGATGTTGAGAAAGTGCCTGGGACCGGAATGAGTCTGGGCTATGCTAGAAGTTTCCCCTTTCCACACTAATAATCCTTCGTGCTCCTTCTGTCCACTGAGCTCCTCATGCTAACATCTAAAGCATAGTCTCTCCTGAAAGGAACACTGGACATGGCTGCACATCAGCAGTAGTCACAGGTTGGCCAAAATCTAGGACTCCACCCTCATAATAAGCAGAGATAAAAGGTTTAGTAATGGTTTATAAAAATGTAAGATGAACACAGAACCACGAAGAGGGTGTATATTATCCAAATCTCTGGAGGAAAAATTTTAAAAAGTTACTCTATACACAAAAGACATAAGGAAACAGCAAGGGAATATTAAAAAATCAGGAAAGCAGAAAAAGTATAGCAACCGAAAGTAGTAAAACAGAATAATAATTATGATGATAAATGTAACTGTGTTTAGGTCATATTATAAGATAAAGATTTTTACAGAAAGGTTTTTTTTTAAGTAAGGAAAGATTTAACAGATAAACAAAACAAGCAAAACAATGAAAGAAGGAATGGTAAAAGTTAAAAACAATTAGACACTGCTTTAGGCAATAACTGGCAGTAAACAAAACAGGTAAGTATCTGCACTCACAAATTTAGATACAGTGGGCCCCAACCGGTTTGGCTCAGTGGATAGAGCATCGGCCTGCGGACTGAAGGGTCCCAGGTTCGATTCTGGTCAAGGGCATGTACCTTAGTTGCGGGCACATTCCCAGTAGGAGGTGTGCAGGAGGCAGGTGATCGATGTTTCTCTCTCATAGACGTTTCTAACGCTCTATCCCTCTCTCTTCCTCTCTGTAAAAAAATCAATAAAATATGTTTTAAAAAAAGAGAACATTTTTTAAAAAATTTAGATACAGTGGGACAAGACAACTAACATTTAACAAATGTGCCTGGTCATTGTGACTCAGTTGGTTGAGTGTCATCCCATGCACTAAGAGGTTGCTAGGTCAGGATTCTCAGTCAGGGCACATGCCTGGGTTTTAGGCTCGATCCCCAGTAGGGGACATGCAGGAGGCAGACAACCAATATTTCTCTCTCATCTATGTTTCTACTTTTCTCTCCCTCTCCCTTCCTCTCTCTGAAGGCAATAAAAACATATTAAAAATAATACAAAAATAAAAGATGCTAATTGGTACTTAAAAATAAAACCATTTAACAAATGAATAAATGACTTGTCAGAGAGTGAGAGGGCTGTATGGAAAAACTGAGAGTAAGGAAAGCAGGAGAAGCTGCAGGATGGGAGTTGCTATCTGACCTGTGATGGTCAGGGAAGGCCTCCCTGGTGAGTGATATTTGAGTGTGGAAGGAAGTGAGGATAGCCATGTAGAAAGATGGGGGAAGAATGTTACCACAGATGAAGCAGCCAGTGCAAAAGTCTGCAACTGGGCATGTTTGGAGTGATCAGGGAACAGCAAGAAGGCCCGTGTGATTGGAAAACCATGAGGAGAGTAATGGGAGTTCATGTCATAGCATTAGCAGGGACCAGATGATGGAGGACCTTTTAGGTGATTGGATTTTGACTTTTATTGCAAGTGGTCTGGGGAGCCACTGGAACATTTTGAGCACAGGAGTGACACGAGCTGGCTTTTAAAAAATGACTTTTGTTGCTTGTTGAAAATAGAATTAAGAATTGAGGGGAGCAAAATTGAGGGGAAAGAGAATTAAAAATTTACTGTGATAGTGCAGGTGAGAGATAACAGAGGTTTGGATGAGGATGGTAGTGAGAAATGGTCCAAGTCTGGACCTATTTTCAAAAGAGAGTTGACAGACTTTCATGATTGGTCAGGTGCCATTGAAACTGCTAATCTGCTTGCTTGTTTTCCTTCTAAGACTCTAAATTCCTTGATGACAGGGAAAGTGTATTACTGAGTTTAGATCCTTTGTACTAACATAACATTTTCCCTATAACACACAATGAATATTCTTCAACTAAGTCTAATTTCTACATACATATCTTTAAAAATGGCACTGTGGAATGGTAATAGATGCAGAACAATGTAAATCATTCAACACTGTTCAAAAATTATCGGTCCATTAAGTTCATGAGCAGAATAGCAATCTAAAGTATAGCTGGAAGAAAGGCTAAGATTAGTGTGCTACACCAAATGGGCGTATGTTTCTTTCATTGCTATAATTTTTTCATACAAAACTCCATGCATATATATTATTCTTTAAAATAAAATGCTATTAGACTCTTACACATAATGTCAAAATATAAATACTAGATAAAAGGTACAATACATTTGGTACTATATAACCAAAGTTGTTGTAAAATAACCAGGATAGATTGTTATGTATGGTTAGAACATTTCAAGTAAAGCCTTCAAAGGACTTTTAAATATGATTAATTCAGATGCTACCAGTACAATAATAGTGAGCATAATAGCTCACTTATAAAATTGTTCATCTCAATGAAATCAATGATTCATTAATCCAAAAATTTTACAGTAGGTTTTGATGAGGTTAAAACTGTAGAATGCTCCTATGCTATTACAAATAGCAAATAGCCATCGAAAAGGATGTGTTCCTTGTTATGAAATTCAATATGTGATATTCATTTGAAACCATTCTAAATGCAAAATAAAATATACCCATCTTAAGTCTCCTGCCATCATGCAGCTGAAAGAGCTGATTACAACTGATTTTACTCATATCTAGATGTTGTTCTAATTTTACATAGTCTTTTCCATTCCCTTTGCAAGATATCTTGAGCATTTTTAGTAATAACACTAAAAAGTAACATCATTTGGATGCACACTAAAACACCAAGTGTAATGTAGTACCCTGCTATAAACATACATTTTCTTGGCACTTGCTTGCATTCAAATTAGACAGAACTCTTAACATTCTTCATATAGAACTCAAAGAGCCTCCAGTTAACTTTCATGAAAACTGAATTTTGTTTTTTTATTGTTTTTTGGTTACATTAAATGTAACAAAATGTATGGTTTGCATTAAAGACATTTTATCAGGGGACATCAGTTAATTTCTTGAATATTAACAAATTGAACTTTATAATATTCTTGAAATTTAAGATTATGTGACATACCTCCTCAATGTGGGGTTGGGGGAATGAGAAGATATAAACCAAAGAACTTATATACTTACTAGAATTCATGTATGGGTGGGTTCTCTAGGCCTCACCAGCCATCAGGGCCAGGCTGATCGGGGCCTGCCAACCAGGGGGGAGGGACGGGGGGAGGGACCATGAGTCAATTGGAGCCTGCTGGCCAGTGGAACAGATGGGGCGCAAGAGCTTGGCCACTGGCCCTGAGGAGGGAGCTGGCCCTTGGCCCCCCTGGGAAAGGGGCCATATTCGCCACCACCCACCCTTGGTTCCCCATCCCAGCCTGGAGCCAAAGGCCCCAGAGGGGTTGGGAGAGGAGGCGATGGTCCTTGGGCTGGGTGCAGAAGTAATGGAAGCCAGACACAAATGCCACCGGCCAGCCACAGGAGGTTGACCGTGGGAATGACCTATGGGAGTGCACTGACCACCAGGGGGCAGCTCCTCCATTGAGCGTCTGCCCGCTGGTGGTCAGTGTGTGTCATAGTGACCAGTCATTCCCAGTTGTTCTGCTGTTAGGGTCAATTTGCATATTACCCTTTTATTATATAGGATAGAGGCCTGGTACATGGGTGGGGGCCAGCTGGTTTGCCCTGAAGGGTGTCCCCGATCAGGGTGGGAGTCCCCACTGGGGGCGGGGCCGGCCTGGGTGAGGGGCTGCCAGGGGCTTGCATGCTGGCCATGCCCCCATTGGGGTGGGGATCCCCACTGGGTGGTGGGGCTAGCCTGGGTGAGGGGCTACAGGCCGTTTCAGGCCGGCCACGGCCCCAGCTTTGTCAGGAAGGACATCCAGAATGATGTACAGAAGATGTCCAGTTTATCCGGTCTAATTAGCATACTACCCTTTTATTAGTATAGATAATATTCCACTATATGGATATACCACATGTTATTTATCCATTCATTAGTTGATGGACATGTGGGCTGTTTCCACCTGTTGGCTATTGTGAACAATATTGTGTTCAGGTGATAGGGACTATGTGGAAGCCCTTACCTCAATGGTAGTTTCCCTGCCAAGGTGAGGGGTCTGAAGACAGGTATTAGGAGAGGCAAGTTTAAATGTGGCAAGAGGGACAGCAGGGCAGTGGGAATAGCCAGTTCCAGTGGTAGTCTGGGCTGGAGGGCATCCTCAGAGGGCAGTAAAGCCCCAAGGCATAGCCCAGGGACACAGGCAATAGGGTAGTGAAGACTTCAGTGGGTGGGTAGGGACTGGAAGAAGGGGGAGAGGGGGAAAATGGGAGATATCTGTACTACTATCAACAATAAAAAATATATTTAAAAATGAAAAAAAGTTGTGGCTTTCCTGAGACCACCCTTTTATAATTGATTACCATTATTTTAGAAACTATAGTTTCCTTAAATAGCTTGGAATTGTTTAGGATGAGGTTTGAAATGTACTTTATATAGTGAAATGTATTGTGTGACTATATTGAGAAGAGGCTAGAAAAGTTAAATAAATATCATCTTCTAGTGATTTACACTAAGATGTAGGACTTTCCCCTGTATTCAATGCAATTGTGAATGTAATCAATATGTATATCCACATGTTATATATATATATGCTTTGTAGAAGAGCCTGTCTTATTCTTTTTTTCTGCTCTAACAATGTTTCACACATCATAAACATTTAATAAATGGTTAAATAAATGGTTACTATAGGAACGAAAGAAAAAAAAGATGGATGAATGAATTAACCAACTAATTAATTAATCAAGTTGACACTGTCAATATTATATCACTGCATACATTTGTATTGAATTGATTTTTTAGCCATAATGACTATTTTTGTTTTTGCTTCTGAATTATCTACATTTTTTTAAATCTGGCTCACTCAGAACTCATTACCTATATTTAAGAAACAGGGAATTGAGATAGAGTATGACCAAGAAAAAGTACAAAATGATGTGGTCTGCTGCTATTGAGTCAAGGTGAGAATATCCAAAATATTCAGCAACCACATACCACCTGGTTGCATCTACCACCTCCTCCCTGCTCTTAGCTTGAACTTTTTCATGTGGTAATGGCAGTGTTCCAGGCAGCAAGTCTCCATGAACAAGTACTTAGCAAATCTCTGCTTGTGTCATGTTTGTTTATTTCCTTTCAACCAAATTTAGTCACTTGTCCAAGCCTCAAGTTGGGTAAGGGCAGTCTACATTGGGATATAGATTCCTAGGGGGCATGATTCATTGGGGTTTGGGGTTAATATAACAAAATACCAAAATGTAACACACTGGATTATATATACTACAATAGTTGCCCCAGATGCAAAGTAGAAAAGAATCTGATGTCAGTAATACAAAATCTGAAAAGGCTGGATCAGAGCCTATTTCAGTCACCAAGGTAGAGATGTTAGTAGCTTGAAATAAGAGAGTGGAAATAGAAAGAGGGTGGTGGATGAATTTGAAAGTTATTTATGAGTTAAAATCAAAGGCATCGGTATGATTGGATATGGGTGTGAGAGAGATGTGGTATGCAAGAAGACTAAAATTTCTGGTATGTGCACCTGGGTAAGAGGTGGTACCAATCCTGAGATAAGAAACATTGGATAAGAACAATACTATGATCACGAACTTGGTGCTGGGTATTTTTAGCCAGAAGCTCCTTTTAGTTATCTAAGTGAGAATGCCAAATAGGTAGTTGTATATTTAGATCTAGAGCAGAGAGAGAGGTCTGATGCCAAAGATAAAAATTAAAGATGATCATTAAAGCCATGAAGTCACCTTGAAAACAACATTTCAATAGGATAATCATTAGAAATTCAGATTAGTGAATATAGAATTGGGAATGGGAGCCGAAATAGAGATATTTCAGTATCTCCAATTTTTGCCAGAAGTTTGCCTATGGTGGGGATAGACCTATTGCAATATCTGCATGAAAATGTGGAATCAGTGAACTTATTTTTCTTTCATTTATTAATTTTCTAGAGACAAGAAATAATTGAACATTAAAAAAATTATCATAGGTAGAAACTTGAAGTGAGAAACACGTTGAAGTCATAGGCCTCCTTGACTCATTTACTCATCTTATAGTTGAATCTAGTAAATTAATTTTAGTTACTTGCCATCAACTAATGAAGTACATTCAAGAGGTATTTGGATGTTAATAGGAAACAGCTCTCTAATCTACCTAGTATCCTAATATCTGGAGTGCCCATTCTTCATGTTTTTATGTGTCTAAATCCTGTCTGTCCTTCAAGAGCACATTCAAATACACCTTCTCTATTTCTTCTTCCCTCAGGCCTACTCCTCCCTAGGATTAGACATTAATATCTCTCCACTTTACCTATATCCCATACGGTATTCTCTTGTTCCTTTCCAATGTCCTTTCTTTACTTACCCTATCCTCTTGAAAGCTGTGATCGCTTCTTATTTGTTTTTCTATCTCCTCAATGCAAAATATATAATAGGCAACTAAGAAAGTTTTAGTGAATTTCAGGCTCATAGTTCTTTAAGGCCATCATTTCTGGAGAAGTGGTGTGTGTGTGTGTGTGTGTGTGTGTGCGTGCGTGTGTTTGGTATGGAGGTCCTTCTTCAATGCTCAACATATAGCTTTGTGTGTGTTTTTTTTAAATTCTCACCCAAGGATATTTTTTTCATCAATGTGGGGAGAAGGGTGAGAGAGAAAAACATCAATGCGAGAGAGTAGCATCAATCAGTTGCCTCCCGTAAGAGAGAGAGAGAGAGAGAGAGAGAGAGAGAGAGAGAGAAACATTGATGTAAGTCACATTGACTGGTTGCCTCATGCACATAGGGCAACCAAGGCTGGGGATTAAACCTGCAACCAAGGCACATGCCCTTGACTGTGAATCAAACCTGGACCCTTTGGTCTGTGGGCCGAAGCTCTAACTGAGAAACTGGCTAGGGCCACACCATATGGTTTTTTTACCTATTTGACATACTCAGTAGACCCCTTTTTGCCACTTTAGTACTAAGAAAAATTCTAATTAAGGATTGTCTCTGGTTGATACATACAAGAGTCAATAAGTTTTAGCCACAGTTATTATCTTCTCTTTTAGATAAAAAGATTGTATCTCAGGGTAGTCACACTTAGTTACATCCCAAATGCTTTATAATGACGATAATTAGCATTTAAATAGAACCTTACCTGTCAGGGGCCTTACAGCCATGCTTATTATTTAATGGAACAGTCACACTATTGTCCTTTATTGAGAAATCTTCCAATATAAAAACCTATAGTATGTAGATGTCATAAAAGCCTAGGAGCCTATAGAGTTAGTGATACTATGCATTTCACCAGAAAATTCAATTTTACTATAAAATCAAAATGTGGAAGACTATTAGTACTTTCTAGCCCTGAAACTTAGCAGGCAACGTATGCTCCAAGGTACAACTACATAAAGACAAAAAAAATGCCTTCTACAATAACCCACCATTTGTCAAGGAGAGAAACCTTTTCTTTTCAAGAATTTCTTAATCCCCACAGGGCATGAGTGAGCACTGAAAGAAATCAGTCTGTTTGAAACTCTTGGTGAGATCATTCAAAGCCAGTCTCAGGCTGTGATCATTCATAAGACACTACTGATTTTGAGAGCACCATAAGAGCATAGTTAGACCTTCAAAGAATAAATCTCAATTCAAGATCCCTATTGGCTTCTGACAGTTAACTCATCATCATGGCTATTATGCTACTGTGTCTTAGAAGAATGGTAGTTTTTATTTTCCATTTCCATCTTAGATGTCAAGTTTTTTCTGATCTTTCATGGCTTAGTTTTGTAGCTTGTGAACTTTTCAAAGAAATACAGGACAAGGTCTGAAATCAGGTTGATGAGAAAACTGTAATATAACTTGAGGTAAAGGGTGAAATGCAGATAAAAATAGAAATTTCCTATTTTGTTAGAAATTAAATATACTTTTCTATTTCTTAAGAGCTACAACATTTATTTTCACCTGAAATTTTGGAGATTAATATATTGAGGGAGCCTGGAGACGTGGAAAGACCACTAGATTAAGAGTTAGTCACATGAGTTCTAACCTGTGTTTACCATTAACTAGCTGTATGACTTTGGAGAAAATTAATATAAACTTTCTGGGAAGCCTTACGTTCTATATTTTTAAGATAACTAGCTTAATTTTATATTTTGAGGTGAAATTCTGTAAGTAGAAATATACAATTAAAAAGCAGAAACTGCCTTTATTGATGTGATTAGAGCCTGGGTTCTCTAATACATTTTATCAGAACTAATTCATCATGTAGAAACCCATTACTGTATTCAGCAATCAATAATCATTTTAAAACAAAATTGCCTTTTCATTTGTGGTTTAAATCACTCCTACTCAACTAATTTTTTGCCTCAGCATCTTTAGCAGAAGTCAGGGGTTAAGGCATTTCCATAGAACCTGTTTCTTAGAGTTTCTAGAAACTAGAGGCCTGGTGCACAAAAATTTGTGCACTCAGGGGGGTCCCTCAGCCCAGCCTGTGCCCTCTCACAGTCTGGGACCCCTTGGGGGATGTCCACCTGCAGGCTTAGGCCTGCACCCCAGGGGATTGGGCCTAATCTGGCAGTCAGACATCCCTCTGGCAGCTGGACATCCTTAGTGCTGCCAAGGAAGCGGGAGAGGCTCCCGCCACAATTGCTGCACTCACAGTCGTCAGCCTGGCTTGTAGCTAAGCAGAGCTCCCCACACTGACCACCAGGGAGCAGCTCCTGCGTTGAACATCTGCTCCCTGGTGGTCAGTGTGTGTCATAGCGACTGGTCATTCCACTGTTGGGGTCAATTTGCATATTACCCTTTTATTATATAGGATAGAGGCCTGGTGCATGGGTGGGGGCTGGCTGGTTTGACCTGAAGGGTGTCCCGGAACAGGGGGGGGGGGCTTGCTGGGGGG
>NW_006299719.1:1063129-1085647 GCF_000327345.1 Myotis davidii
ACTCTTCCTTTTATTTAAAAATAATGATTTTATGATAGGATTAATCTTTGGTGAATCACATTGACATGCGAAAACAATGTCCCATAAGAGAGTCTCTTTTTTTTGGAAAATATGTTTTTATATATTTACTAGAGGCCCAGTGCACAAAATTTGCATGGGTAGGGTCCGTAGGCCTGGCCGATGATCAGAAGCAATCTGTAGGTAAACCAGCAGGGCTATCAGTGGAGGGGGCCCTCTGGCACCCACCTTGGCTAGCCTGGGGCTTGCTGGTTGGGGGCAGCTCCTGCATTGAGTATCTTCCCCCTGGTGTTCAGTGAGTGTCATAGCGACCAGTTGTTCCACAGGTTGTTCTGCTGTTTGGTCAATTTGCATATTAGGCTTTTATTATATAGGATTTTTTAAAAAGTTTTTTATTTATTTAAGAGAGGAAGGGAGAGGGAAACTGAGAGAGAAACATCAATGATGAGAGAGAATCATTGACCAGCTGCCTCCTGCAAGCCCCCCACTCAGAATCAAGCCCACAACCCAGGCATGTGCCCTGATCTGGAATCCAACTGTGTCCTCCTGGTTCATGGATTGGCCCTCAACCACTGAGCCATGCCAGTGGAGCGAAAACATGTTTTTATTGATTTTAGAGTGTGGAGATGAGAAGGAGAGATAGAAACATCAATTGGCTGCCTCCTGCATACCCTGTACTGGGGTTAATAAGCCTACAACTTGGCCATGTTCCCTGATGGGGAATTGAGCTGGAAACCCCGTGGTGCATGCTGAACCACTGAGCCATGTGGACCTGGTCCACTAAAGAATCTTAAAAACAGGCAATCCAATTATATTTCCCCAGCTTTAAATTTCTTGATTCTTAAAAATGATCTCATCAAAATGTTTTTTTCCTGAAATTTGACCTAGATGTTTAGTATATAATAATAATTATACTTGGAAACAATATACAGAAGTACCATTAATGAATATAAGTATTTTCATAGTATCTATGACCCAGACTATTTCAGAGGTTTTAGGATACCTACTTTCAAAGAAACGGAATGTACTCTCCTTGAAAATGGTAAAAATGCCATTGTCATAGTATGAATAAATATTAAATCATTAAAAAATAATGATTTTTAAAAGTAGCAACATGGACTAAAGCAAATAGCACTTCAATTTGAGGAAAAGATTTGGATGGCTCTCTGTCACAATGGTTAGGACCTTAGGCTCTATCCTTAGTCAAACTTGGGTTTGAACACTGGCTCCTGGACTTACTAGGTACATGACCTTGGACAAGCAACAGAACCTCTCTTAGCCTCAATTTTATACAAATTGTTGATAAATGCGTCTTTTCTGACTATCTTACAGACTATGGAGAAGACCGCATGAGTAATAGATGGAAAAGTATTCATAAATTGCAATGCCAGTGTAATCTTAACTGATGGAATAATAGCTAATTTGGGTACTACGAAGACCCTTTGTTCTGCTATATGGAGACACTCTATGAGTGTTACCTTTCATGAAGTTTTCTACATTTATATCTAAGTAGGGGCTTAGTGCACGAAATTCATGCAATGGGGGTGGGGCGTGGTCCCTCAGCCCAGCCTGCCCCCCTCACATATTGGGAGCCCTCAGGGGATGTCCTACTAATGGCTTAGGCCTACTCCCTGCTCCCCTTGGGGAGAGGGCCTAAGCCGCAGTCTGGCCTCCCTTTGTGGGAGGTGACCGGGCTGATCAGGGGAAGGCACCAGCCCCATCACCCTGCTGCTGCAGCCACTGCCAGTCACCGCAGCCACCAAGGTTTTTTCATCAACATGGACTCCAGTCCCTTCACCATGAAAAAATGACAACTTTCTTTAGGCATTTTCAAGATGTGTCTTTCATAGGATATGACATTTCTTTCTTTCTTCCTTCCTTTCTTCCTTGCAGGATATGATATTTCTTAGCCCCTCCAGCATCAGACCTTCATTTTTTTCTCCAGGAGTGAGGTGGAAAAACCCTAGATCACCTTTTTGGATGCTTATTACCCAAGTTACTAAGAATATTACCAGTGGCATACCGGGAGCTTAGCCAATGAGCGGTCAGAAAAGCTGTTTCCTCTGTAGTTCACACCAATCCTGGGCCCAGCCCCTTCTCAGGCCTAAGGCATTAGGCTGGGTGTTAGGCCTGGGCAGGGGATCCCCAGCCCTGTGTGATCACTGGCTCTCCCCCTGCCCAGGCTCCAGGCTTCTGGCCGGGGTGATCGCCAGCTCTGCCTCCCCAGTCCCTGATCTGCGGCCTGGATCCCACAGTGGCTTCTGGTGCTGCCGGCCCCACCTGCAGTATGCAAATTTAACTGCCGTCTTTGTTGAGTTAATTTGCATAATCTGCTTTGCTGGTGGGTGTAGCAAAGGTACGGTCAATTAGCATCTTTGTCTTTTATTAGTGTAGATGAAGAGATTTTTCTAATTAAGGTGTATGTAACATGAGTTGAAATAGGTTTCTACAAAAAGTACCATACCACAACATGTCTTAAACAGATCTGGGTTATGAAACTGTCAAGTTAAATGTCAAAATATAACCTTAGCCTGATGAACTTAAAAAAATATAACACCATGTTGCGTTTGGATTTGAAGCAGGGACTTTTGATTTGTCTATCAAGGCACACTAAATAAATAAGGATTTAACATTCTAGGCCCATGACCTGTGGCTAACTTGAGTTAACTTGATTAACAAGGAACACAAAATTAGGGTGTCTATCTTTTCTGAACTTGATTCATGGGAGAATAAAATGTATCACATGGGTGTAGACTGCCTAGAGAGAATGACTGGGAAAATAGGAATGGAAACCTGACAAAAACAAGCAAATAAGAATTGAGGAAAGGAAATTAATACTTTTTACATATCTGCTACATACCTGGCAGAGTGGAAGGTATTTATAAACATATCCTCATTTATTCTCCATAGGAACACTGTACAGATGGCAATATTAACTTCATTTTTTATAGAAGAAAGTGAGCATGAATAAAATGGAATGCTTGATCTAGTCCATAAGCTACTTAGTAGCAGAGGTAGAATTTTAGTGATCATAACCTCCTTTCTAAAGCCAATACTTCATAAGAAGGGCTAGCCATACTTGAAAGTTGTCATCAGCTTAGCATCCAAAGCTCCATCCACATACCTGTAGAATTTTGTGGTAGGAAGCAAGGTTGACTGATTGTTTTGAGGTATAAATCTCTCAGACCTAGCAATTATATTGTAATGCAGTTGAGAGAAAACATCTTGTCCTTCAAGTGATGGGGAAGAGTTTTCTAAAAATATGGGGATTTCTTAGAGAAGGATGGTTATTATTGGCCATGGGGTGGTACTGCTGCTACAAGGAGTGACTGAAGCAGAGAGTAAAGTATTTCATATTCATGAGTGAGATCTAGGAGAATGAGTGGCATTACAGAACTTGAGAAATACTTGGTGATAATCATGGACACATGCTTACATGGTTTCCAAAAAAAGTAGACGGCTGTTATAATGCTATAATTCTACCTTTATTCTTATTTAGGCATCATAAGTGGTGTCTCCTTACATTAGCTTATAGCAAATATAGAGAAGCCAAAATACCCAACAACTTAAATTTTTCTCTCAAGCTCAGACACCACAGGATTTAGGTTTATAAAGAATGAATTTCTTATTTTTTTCCCAGAAATTAAAATAAAAGAAATGAGAAAAAGGCCAACAAAGGTAGGAAAAATATTCTTATAGCATTTTGCTAATCACCAAGAATTGTGGCTTGTATTCCTATTTTTTTTTCTATAACATTAAAAGAAAATAACACATGACAACCCAAGTATTTCAAAATTAAGAAAGGGTGTAAGTTGGGAGAAGAAGACATAAGGATCCAAACCTAAATTCTACTCCAACATGTATTTTTAGACAAAGAAAATAAAACTTGTGATTGTTCCAAATGCAAAAAAATGCAAATCTTTAATCATAAGACATAAAAAAATGGTTCCCTGAAAAAATTGTTAGTAAAACTTAATACTAATTTAATTTCCTATTGATACCTGCTATCATATTTCCTTTTCACATTATGTATCAGAATCACATTTCCGTGTATCTGATATGGCAGAAATCCCTGCTGGAAGGCAAAGCAGAATAATAATTGCAATAAAGAATATTATTCAATTACATCTTACAAGGAATTCTGAGTTAATAGCACATTTAGAAGCCCTTGTTAGACTTTCTAGTATATATTAACTGCATCATCAATAGATGAATTATTTTTTCATGCTATATTGACTTTAGGTGGGGAGGAGATGGCAAAAATGTGAGCAAAATAATCTTCACTGATTCTCCCATTAACTTCACCTTTCATTGAACACCATGACTCCAAATATATATGCTAATCCTGTGTGTTCATTAGCTTAAAAAGAGCTCAAATCAACAACTGATTTATTATAGACAGCTTTGACACAAATGCATTTTCATTGATACTAAAGACCTTATCTTTGACGAATGGAGTAACTAAAGAGGAGAAAGAAAGAAGCAAAGAGCATCCAGCTGGTATTGCTCAATGGTCAGGGTTCAATTTCCAGTCAGAGCACATGCCTGGGGTTGTGGCCCTGATCCCCAGTAGGGGGGTCCAGGAGGCAGCTGATCAATGATTCTCATCACTGATGTTTCTATCTCTCTCTCTTCCTCTCTGAAATCAATAAAGATATTTTTTTTTAAAAGAAGAAGAAGCAAAGAACAAATTTTACGGAGTTAGCCTGATGAGGGCTAGTTATGGAGGTTCTTTGTGTTAACTAGGGGAGAAGCAGAAAAATACTTCCATGACAATGGTAAATGACACAGGCCTTTCACATTGGGCTATAATTTCTGTTTATCTTAGTAAATGGAAAGCCTTAATATGAATTATGGTAGGCAGAACGGTCACCCAAGAAGTCCACATTCTAATCCCTGAAACTGTGAATATGTTACTATATGTGACAAAAAGAACTTTGCAGATCTACTTAAGGCTACAGACTCTTAAAATAGGGAGATCATACTAACCTATCTGGGAGGGCTCAGTTTAATCCCCTGAGCCCTTAAAAGCACAGAACTTTCTTGGCCTAGAGGCACAGAGATGTGGCAGATGACAGAGAGAGATGTCATGCATGAGAAGGATTCAACATGCTTTTCAGGCTCTAAGATGGTCAACATGCAAGGACTGGAAAGAAGTCTGTCTCTAGGGACTAAGGGAAGCTTGCAACTAATATCCAGCAAGTAAATAGGAACTTCAGTCCCACAACCACAGGAACTGGATCTGCCAACAACCTGAAAGACTATGGAAGGGGGTTTTTCCCATAGCCTTCCAATAAGAGCCTGGTTGATGGATATCTCAATTCTTTTTGTTTTTGTTTTTGTTTTTTTGCAAAAACAGAAACAAGAACAGCCACCCCAACCCAGATTTTACCTATAGAACTGTAAGAAAATAAATTTATATTGTTTTTAATGGCTAAATTTGTGGTAGTTGGTATAGCAGCCAGCACCTAATTAGCAGAAACCAATACAGGATATAACTAAATGTGAAGATGCACATAAAAGCAAAAGATCAATGTTTAGATGTAAAAATTTCAGATTAGTACTCAAATGACTTTGTGGAAATCATGAGGAAATAATACTACCTCAGTTGGCACATTTTAACATTACTCAAAGATGTCACAGGGAACTCAGTAGTTCATAAGAAATGTTTCTTTCTCTCCATTCCTAGAAAATTTCTTCTTTAACACCTCATTCTTTTGTTTAGCCTCTGCAGTTTTCATCCTGATGTGCCAATTGGTTCTGCTACAAGATAGTGAAATATTCCTTGGCATTTTTCTATGTCATGAAGTTGTAGAAGTGCTATTTCATAAACAGGCTTTAAATATCTCTTTAGTTTGCTGCATATCACTTTATTTTATAATCATTCACGTAGGGCATTGAATGTTTCCCTTTGAGTAGTAGCATTCACATTTTCTAATTCTAAAAATGTAAAGAGGATCAGATCATTGACCTGATTAAACGCCTTCAATGACTCTTCACAGCTCTGTACTCATTTGCTTGGCCTAAACTACCCAGTATATTTTGGCCCTTGCTTAATTCTTCATCCTCATGCTGTTTTTAGACTCATATATATTACCCTTTGATCAGCCACACTGAGATTGTTAACTTCTTCACAGCTATGTAGATATGCCCCACCTCTCTGGGTGCCTTGTTTTATTTATCAACTGGATAACTCCAAATGGTACGTCAGAGCTCAATTTAGGCACCCTCTCTTTCTAGAAGTCTTCTCTGCTCCTATGTAGTCAGGGTTAAAGCTTTCATCTCTGTCTTTTTATAGAACCCAATGCTTAACCAATATTATAAGACTTGTATCATAGTGTCAATATCAGCATACTCAATGATCCCTCCTTTTTAAAGTATAAACTTTTTAATAATAAAGAATGTATTTTTTCTCATTTTGTATAGACAATGACTGTCACATAATAGGCATTAAATAATACGCGATGAATGATGAAATGAATAAATGAACCAATAAATCATGTAATTAATCAATCAAATCAGCTAATAGCTCTGGTTGCTCTTCAGGGTCTGGTAAAAATCAGAGTCAGAAACAGGAAGTTAGTTAGCAGGGAATCATATACTATAAATGCAGATAAGAATTAGAGCCCAAACATAGGAGATTCGTGTAAGAGATGAACCATAGGGAACAGAATTTAGGAAAAATGAGTCCAAAGTCTGGGGGGATCAGCATAGTTTAGTGGTTCTCAAAGTGTGGTTCCCAAACCAGCAGGATCAGTCTCACCTGGGAACTTGTTCGAGATGCACAGTTTTATACCTGACCCAAAACTACTGTAAACTCTGGGAATAGAGTCCAGAAATCAGTGCTTCAATAAGCCCTCCAGATGGTAGTCTTAGAACTGCAGGCATAGGCCAAGAGAATTAGATGGGGACTTGGATTTCAGCAAGCAGTATCAAATATCTAAGGGACCTACTTGAAGAAGGGGCAAAGTTAAAAGACACTGGATATGTAAAGTTAAGCTAACAATCCTTGGAGAAATTGAACAAGCACAGAGAGATAGAGCACTAGTTATAGAGAAACAAAAGCAAATAAGATTGTAATATTGATCCAGTATTTTCTAAGGTGGTAGGTCTCAAAAGGCTAGGGAGTAATGAGAGGTGTGGATTCTGATACATTCTTGGGTGTGATAAGAGAGATGGGGTAAAAAATCATATTTAATAAAGTCTTTTCAAGTGATTTAGATATGTATTACCTCTTGTTCCTTGGTGAGATGCTTATTTTTTAGAATCCTAATCCAACTATCCTGACTTAGAGCCAAAAATAAGGTTTAAGCATAGGTGGGTAGGATACAGCCAATCTAGCTCAAATAGTTAGTTACTGGGGTAGGGATCAGGTTCTTAGCTGACACCCATTCTAAGTAGATAACATTGCTAAGAAGCTTCAGTTCCTTATTCCTATGATGGTAAAGAGAACAAAAATGTAGGCAAAATGAAGCACAGGAAGTAAATCTTTAATAAGCAAATACTCAGTTTATGTTTCATTATCCATGGTAATATGATTGGCATGGACTTCAGCCAAGTCTTTCAACTATACTCCTCATGACCTATGTACAAAAATTCTAACAAATAACACAATTTCCATGTGGTTGTATACATGATGCCAAAGGTTCATAAAAAAACAAACTAGTAGAATATTTAAGAATTTCTCCAATTCTAAATATTTGGCATTAACAATGCCGCTGATTTATTTTCACTTTTCATGTAGATGTTTTGGTAGTTACAGCCAGTACAATGTTCTCTTTTCCTTCTGGTAACTTGCTATTGTTCTGAATCTATTGATCAAATGTCTATTTAATCCTACTATAAGTTTAGTAATGCCCAATTAAATTAGCAATGAGATTCCCAAAGTTTGGCAGCGATACAGAAGATAAAGAAAATTCAGAACAAAATATAATCTTATTTGCTATATGGAATTGAACCAGAAGCTTAATGTTGACAAGTTAAAATCAGTTAAAAGAGGCTGTGCCATGAGAGTTCCACTTCAGGTAATAGCAGATCAAGCATCATTCTGAGAGGAGCAATACAAAATACTTTTCAAAAAAATCTATTTAAAGGCACAAAACAGCTAAAAATGCAGAATTAAGCCTCTAAGATCTGGAGAAGGAAACCCAGAGATGTAAATGCAAAAGTGGGGAGTCAATTTTCCCCTTTGGGAATCTTCCTCTTTCATTCCTAAATAAATAACCAAAAGAAGTGCATGCATATGACCACCGAAAGACATGTAAAGAATGTTCAGAGTAACACATTCTTACTATGGAAATAGCCCAGATATCCATCAACACTAGAAGAGAAAAATATGTTTGTAGAATGGAATACTAGAGTGTTTTAAATGGATGAATTCACAAAAATAATGTTGCAGAAAAGAAGCCAGGCGTAAAAAAAAAAATATCTATGACTGTATATATATAAAGCTGAAAAAAACAGGCAAAACTAATCTATGTCAGGAAGGGGAAGGGGTAATGATTAAGGATTGGAGTTTAGATTTGATCCGCCATGGTTCAACTCTATCTCTAGAGTAGGGGAAATATTAGTTTTCCATGTTATTCAGATCAGAAATAAGTTTTTCTGTAGGTTTAGGGGCCAAATTCTGAGCTAACAATCCCTTACTATCCCTTGCTTTGTCATTGTTCTCTGTACATAAATTTTCCTTAATGACTTCTAAAAGAAGAGAAGAATAATCACCAATCACCATCAAAGCAGGCCTTAGGGTTGCCTGCTGAAATATCATCTTAATACTACCCCATTCTTTCACTTCCAAGATTCACAAAACAACTGTCAAGAGCTGATATAAGAAGTCAAGTCTTTTGACCCCGTGCTATTTTCATTTATCTACACTTGAATAAGTCTTTATGATGAAACAAAAGTTAGCTATTAAAAAAACAAAGAAACTAAAAAATATAAAGGATAAAAGACTCAGATTATTTCACATTGAGTTTATCATTCAATGTTCAGTATATATCAATCTAAACTTTGTATCATTTCTATGAATATCATTTAGGATGACAGTCAAAAGCATTGACCCAAAATTACATTCTTTAATGTAAAAATAACAAACTCCCCTCCAGATGCAAATACTATGGGTGATCTAAAGCCCAGATGTACTAGCAGACTCTTGCTTAAAGAATTTAAGATTGAAAAGTAAAATAAACTGAGTTTTTAAATAATTACTTAGCAATTTTATTGTTTGAATTTATATGTCAAAGATGGATCTGATCATATTTGACATCTTATTTCTTTTGTTATTTCCTTCTGTGTAAAGCTGTTTTTATCTCCCTTAACCTCCTAATGGGACAATTATATCTGAGCAATTGCCTCTCCAGCAACGTTTATGAAAATGAGTGTAGTACTCTGGAAATACTTACCTCTATAGCTCATTAAATGTTCTTTTCTACCTTGTTCACATGGAGTATAGATTATTTAGCTTTCCCATAATTGAGCAGTGGAATTTACCAAACAATGGCAAGCTATTTATATATTTTCCTTTTTGTTACCAAATGCAGACAGGTACATGCCTTTTCATTGATAGTGTTATTAAAGATTCAATACCACTTGTGAATAACAAAGGGCTGAATTATATAGGTAAGTAGAAAAACCAATAAATGAAGAAGAAACTTTAAATCTTTCGGCCTGCTGTGAATGCATTAAAAATATTTTCTTTAGCTCATCACAAAGCAATGTACAAAGTAACAGAATTGCTATGACCTGGAAAATCAACCAAATATAGCATTCAATGTGTCATATATATATATATATATAGGCTTGAATGAGTTATAGAAAGAAATATGTCTCTATCAGAGTTATATCTACAAAGAAGAAAAAATTCCATAGAGTCTATGCTCATTCAATCCCTTTGCCAGTACAGAATAATAAAAAATTCCTTTTAGTATGAGGCTCATTGTCAGCTTTGAAAAGTAAGAAAGTGACTCTTGAATTTATGACTTTAAAACTTTTCAATATTCTTGACATTCTATTTCTAAGTGCTACCAAGTTTGGCTCTCTTTTAGATAGTAAAAATCACACAAAACTTTTCTCATGTTTTCTCTTTTCCTTATAAGCCAAACGATTGAAATGGTTCAGTACCCTGCTCCCAAAGACATCACTGCAAAAATATGAATTTCTCCCCATTCCTCTTTCTCTCACCAAAAGGGATTGGTGGACAATTTCTTTCTTCCTCTTTTTAAATGGGCTTCTCTCTCGCTCAATAGCTCGGAAGGAAAGTTGCACTATCTAACAGTGGTCTGAAATGTATAGGACTTTTCTCTAAATCCCCATAATGATTTAAGCTGCTCCCAACTCTCCTCACCCCATTGGTGTTTGTGTCAGGTATGTGTGAGCACACAGTTCTCCCTCCTGACCCTCCCTTGCTCTCTCAACTCATACAGCAGTGATAGCTTAGGTCTCCCAATTAAGCACCAAATTACCCTGGTATATTTAGTCACTGATGTTTCACTTTATTACTTTTCTTCTATCTGAAAATTCTTATTCCTTCATGTTCCTGCTCAAGCATCACTGTGAGCCCTTTCACGTTCTTTGCATAGAATTGGTTACATTTTCTTCTGTACTTTCATAACACTTGGTTGATCACTTGGGAATATTGTCTTTCTACTAGGTCTAGAGTTCCTTGAGGATAAAAACGATGTCCTGGCCAAATCTGAATCCCCTAGTACAAAACATAATATACAGCTGACTCTCAATTCTTGCTGATTAAATGAACAAGCCAATTACATATGAGAACAAGGCAAGGATACAAATCTTTCACTGTATAGTATTGGACAGCAGTGATATCCAATCCATGTGCCATGGTCCCTAGGTTGGCAATGGAATTTTTTCAGAGGGGTCACACAGAAGCAAACTGCTATTTTTGCTTGTTCAGCATGCACTCACAATTCTTTATTTTTCTTGGGGAGTCCCTTTCCTCACATTTAGGTCATGAGGTTCATGTTGCTCTAGGAGTCTAGGAGCAGTGTATGAATAATGTGGCCACTCAGAACATCACATCTTCCTATGTATAGTGATTGGCTCAGGAATAAGTATAAGGCCAAAGCAAGACCAGTCAGAGCCAATGATACACAATTTTAGGACATATATTGGTAATATGGATTGAGAAGATCTCTTTACATTACAAGAGTGGACCCCAGGGGAGATTAAGAATAAAACCAACAATAATAAAACCAATAGTAACTAAAACCTATATAGGGAGAAAGAACAAGTTTTGATAATATCATTTAAAACCCTAGCACTAAACATGTTATGTAAATGAGAATAATTATCTGTCTTGCAAGTTAAAAAAAAACAAACCTGTCTAATACAGTCTGACAATCCAAATTTGCACTAAACTTTATCAGGAGATTAGCTATAAATGTACACATACATACAAATGTGTGTGTGTGTGCATGCTATTATTTTTAAAATATATGTAACACTACTGTGATAAATAAAATACAGAAAATTGTTTATAAGTGTCATTGACTTTGTGCCAGTTTGGTTATGCATCATCTCACTTGATGGACCCTAAAGGTACAATAGCATCCCTTAAGGTCTGCTTAAAAGAGATTGTCATACTTAAAAACTTTGTTACCACTGATTTGAAACATCTGGTACATCCTGAATCTATAATTCATGTTCAGTAAATATGTACTGATTGATTTCAATCATTACAGAAAATTTCTCCACTAACTATTGTTGATTTGCAACCATTTTGACCAAGAAAGAACAATTTCATAAGGTTTAACTTAACAGAAGCCCAATAAGTATTTATTGTATGAATGCATAAACCAATGAATAATTCAATACCTTTTTACTGTTTTTATCTACAGCTAAAAAAGGGTAGACATATCAATTTTAATATTTGTTACTTGACTCGCTTTGTTTTTTTTATTTTGTTCAAACTGACTTGTGTGTGTAGATGCAGCCTAAGAAAGAGAAATTGCCTGGGAGATTAATTTCAATTTTCATATCTAGGTCAGAAATAGCCATTTCAGATGCTTGAACACCAACAGTTCTTCATCATCTAAAGTAAAGTAAGCTTGCTTTCTTTTCCTCATCCATCTGGATGGACGCACCACATTTGTATAAGAATTTTTTAAATAATTATGTGGTACACTGACCCAGAGATATGCTTCATAAATGACTTTTTCCTTAAGCTTAGAAGTCCTTTTGTGCTCACCTTTCTCTCCAGAAGCCTTTACCAACCTATCTGTAGCCCCTCTAATTCATTATTCCTTTCCCTCTCCACTCTTTAATGATCTGAGATATCATCTAGAACAAATGGAAGAAAACGGCCCTACAATTTTGAGACTAAAGAAATATGAAACCAGTTCCCACTCCCTTTCACCTCCAGCCCACCCTTCCCAGTACATTGTTTCTGCTAATTTTCACAATAACAGCCATGCTGGTTATTTATTGGCCACCTCTGTTAGGACTACAGGCTCTGATTTCTCACAGTGTCGAGGGCGCTTGAGAAAAAAAGGAACGCAGGTGTAAGAGGTTTGTGTTTAAGCAGAAAGTGTTCCCAAAATTCTAGAGGCAAAACAGTTTTTATTTACCTGAAGACACTTACGTACTGCCTGAACCTTAATTATGCTTCCCAACATTCGAAAAATTAAAACCTCAGATTAAACATCTCATTAATGTAGCTTCTTTGCAGCTCATCCACTTGCTTAAAAAATGATAAAGGAGGAAAATTATGCATTTTTAGGAGGTACTTGGTCACAATGCCAACTCACATTAATTTAAATGTCTCAAAATACAAAAACTGCAAAGCCTGTTGTGGCAAGAGTGTGGAATACAGGAAGTCAACCAAGTGAGTAAACATGAAATGGAGGATTATCCTTATTTGTAGAGAATCCATTCCAGCAGGAAATTGAATCAGAGCTTCTGCATCTAAAAAAAGGGGTTGGTGGGAGAGGGCTATTGACAGAACCAGCAGAAAATGACTTTTTAGATGAGAAGTAGACTAGACTAAGGGCTATGAGACAGCATGGTCTAGTGGCTTGAGAACTGGACTAGGAATCCAGATTGGGGATAAGTCCCAGTTCCATTACTTGCCAGGGTTAAGTAACTTATTGGAATTCAGCGGACTCCTACGAGTCCCTACTTCTGTCAGGCTTCCAACTAAGTTCAAGGTCTTGGTTCACATAATGAAATGCTTCTATCCTTCAACATCAAATTTTCCTCTTTCCGGATTATTCCATCAGCATACACATGCTCTAGTAGCTCCATTTTTAAAAAGTCCTCCCTGGCCCAGAGACCCCTCTAGTTATAAACCAATTTCTCAGTTTCCCACTTCAAAACTTCTTGCAAAATGTGTTTGTTATCTCCACAGTCCTGCCTTCCCGGTTTTAGAGAAGTAGTACAGTGAAGTAGTAAAGACTCAGATGCTGGAGTTAGCCTCTCTAGGTTCAAATCCCAGCACTGTCACTTAGTAACTACAAGACAGGTTATTTGATGTCTCTCTGCCTCAGTTTCCTTAAATGTAAAATGGAATAAAAATTGCCTCTAAGTCATAGTGTTTATTAGTAAGTGCAAAATATTTAAGAGCATTTAGATGGAACCTGATGGAGCATTTAGTAAACAGTGAGTAAGCAGGAACATTTATTATTATAGGTCCCCACTACTCAATTAAAACTATGTTAGTCATGGTGTCCAGTGTCCAGTGGGCACTATTTTGACCCCTCTTACCTAAATTCTGTTGCTTTAACACAGCTGATAACTCTTTATTAACTACTAGAGGCCTGGTGCATGAAATTCATGCGCGGGGCAGGGGGGTCCCTCAGCCCAACCTGCACCCTCTCCAATCCAAGACCCCTTGGGGGATGTCCGACAGTCAGATACCCATCTCACAATCTGGGACCACTGGCTCCTAAATGCTCACCTGCCTGCCAGCCTAATCCCCCTAACCACCTCTGCCTTGGCTCCACCACCATGGCTTTGTCTGAAAGGACATCCGGAAGGTCATCCGGAAGATGTTCAGTCTAATTAGTATATTACCCTTTTATTAGTATAGATAATATGCCCTTCTCTTGGACCCCATGGCACTATAGCTTTCCTTCTACTCTTTGGCAGGCCTTCTCAGTCTCCTTTAGTAGCTCCTACTCCTACACTGTATACTTGTTTCTCTGGGGTCATAGCCCACTCATATCTTTACCTTTCTGGCTCCTTTGTATTATTCAGATCTCAGCTCAATATAACATTCTCATAGAGGTCTTCCATGAGAAACAATTAAAATGAGTGCCCCCCCCATTTCTATCCTATCTATGCATTTTATAGCACTTAACAGTATCTGAAACTTACTTTGCTTATTTATCTTTTTGTGTTTCTCCTTACACACACCCATCCCCTGCCCATCTCTAATCTGTACGCTTCATGAAAACAGGATTTGCCATCTTGTTTAATCCTGTATCTTCAGCTTTGAGCACAGTGCCTTGTACATAGTAGGCATCCTGTAAAGTTAGTTGAATAAAAGAATGTCAAGGGAATTTGTTATCACTCCTCCAAAGTGCACTTCAATGGAACGCAAAGAGCCCATCACATTCACAGAGTCATCTGAACCAGAAAGATTTCTGATTTGAACACTGACAGTACCCACTTCAATACCTTTTACAATTAGAGAACACAAGCCTGTTGGCAGTCACGCAATCAAAGCAGCATATCTCAAACCTCATTCCAGGGAATATTACTGCCTTTGGAATGTTAATAAGTTGTAAGTTGTCCAAGAAGTTGGTGTAATGTTTTGTTGAAATTGAATAATTACTACAGAACTTCTCATGTATATTTTGCATCTCTAAAAGGGAGAGGTAATATTCAACCTTACCCAAACTTCTTTTATCAGAGAGGTGTGTTTTTTCATGGCATATCACAGTTGGCTAGAATTCAAACACTGAATTGAAGTACCCAGTGGTTGTAGAGATAATTATAGTGCCTTCTACATTCTTCTTAAATGTGTTCTTTTTAGTTTTGAAATAATAATGTACATCCTCTGTTTTGGCTCTGCCAATGCTCCCCTTTGTCCACTACCTTTCACAGGTCTCCAGTATCATTGTGCTCTCCCTAGACACCCTGAAGGATTTTTTGAGGTACCTAACACTTCTGACACCTTTTTTATAAAATACCTCTCTTTTTCTTTTCCCCTTGTTCCTCTGTTTCCTTCACCCTTCTCTAATATATTGCTCCTCATCCTGCATCACCTCTTACCTCCACTGCTATTATATTTGGACTAGAGACCCAGTGCACAAATTCATGCACAGGTGGGGGCTGGCTGGTCCTGATTGTGACTGATTGGGCTGCGCTGGCCAGGGGGAGGGGGCACAGGAGGGTGGCCGGCCAGCCCCACCCCCTGGTTAAACTCCCAGTCAAACTCCTGGTCAAGGGGACAATTTACATATTAGCCTTTTATTATATAGGATTATCTACCTAAAGTCAATTAATCCCATAGCCATAGCTACAACCTCTTTGAAATGTATAATTAGCCCTTTACAAATTCCAAAGGTTCCAAGGCACTACTAATCACTCTACAAACAGTGTTTAAGCATCTAGTATTTATTATTCTCTACAATTCGTATAATAGCACTACGATAAGAAAAATGGTCATGTTCCCTGCCCTCACAAAGCCTACAGATATCAAAGTGACAGAATTAAAAAGGCAATTTCAATAAAGGAAAGTAAGTAATAAAATAGGGAAGGAATGGAGCATCATTAGAGCACAGAATGGAAGCAGCTAACATGATCTAGGACAGCTGTGGGAAAACTACGGCCCGCGGGCCGGATCCGGCCCATTTGAAATGAATAAAACTAAAAAAAAAAAGACCGTACCCTTTTATGTAACGATGTTTACTTTGAATTTATATTAGTTCACACAAACACTCCATCCATGCTTTTGTTCCGGCCCTCCAGTCCAGTTTAAGAACCCCATTGTGGCCCTCGAGTCAAAAAGTTTGCCCACCCCTGATAGGAGGACAGGTAGAACAGAATAGGCCTCAAAAGGAAAATAAAATTCAAGCAATTCCCAAATGCTTTTTACTATATTTTATCACAATTTTCCAAAAAGTAGATATGATTATTTTACTAGCATTTCAATCTTCCATGGCTGAAATCAATTTTGGTTTTTAATTCTCACCCAAGGACATGCTTTTCATTGATATTTTTAGAGAAAGTGGAAGAGAGAGGGAGAGACAGAGAGAAACACTGATGTGAGAGAGACACATTGATTGGTTCCTCTAGCATAGCCCTGACCAGGGGGAGAGAGGGGCTGCAACTGAGGTAAGTGTCCTTGACTGGAATCGAATGTGGGACCCTCAGTCCACAGGCCAACTCTCTATTCACTGAGCCAAACTGGCTAGGGCAGAAGTCAGTTTTAATATCCTTGCAACTAAATGTGTGATCACCATTTATCCAGTCACCCAGGCTGAAATCTTATCTTTCAATTCTTTTTCCTCATCACCTTCACTTCAAATTAATTACCATATCCAGTCAATTTTACCTCTACCATAGACCTAGGATTTTTATATTCTTTTGTTTTCCCATTGCTACTATCTTAATCCAGAGCCTTATTGCTACTGGGCTATTTTAATTTTTTCCTAACCTATGGCAGGTGCTCCTGTACTAAGCCACTCTTCATAATATTTCCAGAGTTTTTTTTGAAATTTGTCTTATGAGGTCCTGAATCTGTGGCGCATCCCCTTGTCTGTTAGCTAACAATGAGGTAGGGTATGCCCTCAACAATGAATTCACAGTGAAATGAGTGCTTTGAGGATTATAAAAGTTTTGCATTAGCTGCCTACTGCAGGCAGCATGCAAATGCCATAGATGGGGAACAAGAATGCCTAGCAAGAATGGTAGCTTCCTGCAATGCCCTGGCCTTTGCAGCTGTTGCCCCATTTGAAAGGCAGGAGGTGGGGAGACTTCCCTGAGATGCTACTCAGGGCAGTGTGGAAGTTTAGAATAGGATCTGCCTCTATAATTTGCAGGTAGATTCTCCAGGAGTCAAAGTAAATTAATAAAATACCCTGAAAATGTCCAAATAGGAGAACTATTTCCTTGTGTGTGTGTGTGTGTTTTTTTTTTAGGTAAGTCAGAATATCTAAGCTGTGCTTTAAAAATATATTAACAAAAGCAGGATAGTGTCAATTCTTGATTATCCATCTATGAATTATTTATGGTGAGCTAATATTTTCTTCTTATTTAACCAGACTTCAGATGGCTGAGTTAAGGTAAGGTCTGACATTGCAGGAGAGAAAAAGAGAGGGAGACTGATTACTTATGGTTTGACTGTTAGAAGATATCCCTCTATATAAAAGGCTAATATGCAGTGTCCCCCCAGGAGTTTGCCCAGGAGACCAGGAGTTCAATTGCTCGCTATGATGTGCACTGACCACCAGGGGGTGGCGTGGAACAAAGGAAGGCCCCAGACAGCAGCCAGAAGGCCCTGATCAGCCCTTATCGCTGGCCAGGCCTACGGACCCTACCCATGCATGAATTTCATGCACCAGCCCTCTAGTAATTTTAATAATGACCTTTGAACTATTACTTTCTGTATCCTGACATTGCCTCTGCATGCTTTCTCCTTCTCCTTCCCCCTCCTCTTCTTCCTCCTCTCCTGTTCCTTCTTTTCTTCCTCCTCTTCCTCATCCTTTTCTCTCTCTTTTAAGTGGTAGGATGGGAAGAAAGATAAATAATTATTAAGTATTTTTCTCTAGAGACAGTCTTTGTAACTCTTATTTGTAGCAGAGATATGAGAGCAGGAATTCTATATACATACATGCAAATAAGTTATTTCTGGAGCCATTTTAGATGAAGGCACTAAATATTAATATGGTAGAATGTCTACTATGTGCAAACACTGCTACAAAGAAGATACTTCCCCTATTTATCAGTGAAGAAGCTGATGTTTACAAATAACTTGTCAACCACTGCAGCACTAGGAAGTGGCAGAGCTTGGCTTAAGCCTGGACATTTC
Source organism: Myotis davidii (assembly GCF_000327345.1). Classification (NCBI taxonomy): domain Eukaryota; kingdom Metazoa; phylum Chordata; class Mammalia; order Chiroptera; family Vespertilionidae; genus Myotis; species Myotis davidii. The sequence continues at coordinate 1,081,140 of NW_006299719.1, forward strand.
TGACTTGGAAGCACAGTCTTTTGGCCACACCTGGGCTACAGGTTCTCTTTGATGCTCCCACTGTTCCTAACACTGACATCTCAAACTCCCATCTCTGCATAGTTGGCCAAAACCGACAGAACTTCTTTTGTCAGAAATAATACTGAAACCTAGAGTAGGCAAGCCAAGTCCTACTTTTGGGAAAAGAGCTGCAATTTGAGAAGTTTCAAAGTTCTCTTTTTGTAATAAATCCTTTTGGTAAGATTTGACCAATCTATGATTTTTACCTTCATTTTATTGATCAAATGTTCAAAATAAAATTTTTTAAGTTCCTTAATTTATTTATTGCTTTTTTTATTCTTTCACCTAGAGTAGATTCTCCTTAATTCTCACTAGTGTAGGTATTATTTACCAAAACATCATACTTTTCCTTAAAATAGTCTAAAAATATGGAGCAATGTAGAAAAAATATACAAAATTAGGTCTATGTAATTTCTTATTATTCAGACACTTGAACAAAGAAGGTAGGATTTTGAAGCTAGGCAATTTCAGCTTGTGTTAGTGCTGAGGTTTTTGTAGCAAACAGTCTTCATGAAGTATATTTGCTAAATTAAAAGTATAAATATAGATGATGCATGCTGTGTAGCTTATTGATAGACATTTTAACATTTTAAGTAAAATGACTCTCTGACAATGTGTATAGGTGCTTAGCACCCAGCTAACTTTAGCGAAATAAGTAAACCACTGCTCAAATGAGAACCACCTGAGCTATTTATCTTTTAAGTCATTCATATTCATCAAGAGAAGATTCAGTGTATCACATATACCTTCATTGTGTATATTGTTGAAGCTTGAATATTCACATTGCTCATTTCCTTGTCCCAACTAATTTTCAATTATCCAATCCAATTTTCTGAGTTGGGGCTAAACTTACCTTAGATTAGAGCATACATGAGAACTTTTACACAGACCAGTTATGTGACATATTTTTTCATTTCTTGAGACTGAGTTAGAAATGCTCTCCAGTTCTAATTTTGAAGAGGAAGTCTGATTTTATATTTCTTGCCTGTGAGTATTATTGTTTATGCAATCTCACTTTCATGATCTTGATTGTAAATTAATGTATTGTATTTCTTTATGAGTCACAGCATCAATTTTCATTAGATCCCATAGATGTCTTCTCTCTTAAGTGACATTTTGAAAATGGAAAAAGACATTCTGTCTGCATCCCCATAATCCACCGTTTCGGGCTGCACATCCAGGAAGGAGCACATGGCTTTTAGTCAATTTTAGGGTGTGAGGGCAGTTTTGGGCTTTGCTTTCCTTTTCAGACATTGTATCACCCACTTTGCAATTTTTGAGGTCTAATGTCCATCCTCAACCCACCAATTTTTAAGTGATATATAAACACTCTGGGTCTTCTCCCCCCCCCCCTCTGGACCTTTCCTTAGCCATTCAATATATGCACTTTCACATTTGGCTGAGGATTACATTCTGGCACTGAAAATCTTTTGCATCAGCCCAGAACCAGCAAGAGTGAATAGAGGGTAAGTGCGTATTTTCAAAGACGCTCTCTCATCTCCCTTCCTGTCAATGTCTGTGGTCCTTTGACAGAATGCTAACATTTGCCGACAGCGAACTCGACCTTAGTGCGATACAGATTTGTACTCAGTGATGGCATCTGAGTAAACCTTTTTTCCTCCAATTCAGTTATGTTGATTCTTCCCCTTTAGCTAGAATTGGTTTTGAAATCCTCAGTGAGATTATTTGGCACGTGATTATGTCTCCCTTTCAAAGGTTTTAAAAAGGACGAAATATCTTTTGTTCATGATTTTAAAGGTGCAAACTTGTAGTACTGTGCATATCTCTTCTAAAGGATTTTACTTTTTATATTTACCACTTATATTAGACAATTTACTTGTGTCCCCATGACAATGAAGAATACGTCTATTTAAAGACTGCAATTCAATGAGTTTAAACATACATACTCCTGTGAAACCACTACCTCAATCAAGATATAAAACATTCTGTCACCCTAGCAGAATTCCTTGCTTCCCCTGCAGTGCACCCATCTCTTAGTGCAGCCCTGGGAAACTGCCAATATGCTTTCTGACCCTAGAAATTAGTTTGCATTCTCTAAAATCAAATATAAATGAAATCTTATGGTCTGTACTGTTTTGTGTGTTTTCCTTCACATAAGTTGGATGTAGACAGAAAGCTGAACATAGTTAAATCCGTAGTTGGGATAATTCTGATCAATTAGGAGTGAAGAGTACCTGAGAAGTGAAAAGAATGACTATGTATTTGTGGCTTAGTTGGTTGGAGCATTAGAACATCATGGGTTGCGTTCCATTCTCAGTAGTTCGGGAGGCTACCAGCATTTCTTTTTTTCTCTCTCCTTACCTCCCTCTCTAATATAACAATAATAAAAAAAGGAAAATATTTTTAATACAAATAGAAGTCATAATATTTGCTATTGAAACCACAAGGAATATTTTAAAAAAAAGGAACACAAATTCTTGCTAGAGAATAACTTTTAGGTCAGTTACAAATTAAAACTTTTCCATTAAGGTATCTAATAATCACTGTCTTTAAGAATCTGAGTATCATTATAAAACAAAATTGTGAAATGATTAATTCAGACATAAAAATATAACAAGTTCAGGAAATGTCGCCACTGGTTTTTCAGGTTCACATGAATCTGACTTTAGTTTCTACATACTCTTTTCAGAGGATATTTAGATAATTTGACTGTGACAAGCCAAACTGTTTTGAGACCTCATTGAAAGTCAAATGAAAACATTAATCAAATGCAAAAATATTCCAGTCAGGCACAGAAAGGCTGCAGGTTAAAAAAATAAAAATGTTGCCTGTGAGAAAGAAAATCAATCAGTTCAGAAGAAGCAGGCATTGGTTCAAATCTACATGGCCAGTAGTGACTAGAAATCACTAGAATCTCAGGGGATTGTATTTTTCTTAAAAATAATCAGATAGTCTTCAGCTATGTCTATTATTGCAAATGCAGTTTATTTGGCAAACTCTGCACCTGAGTAAATTAGCAGTCAAACAACTGATTAAACTTTCTCTTCTCACTGTCTTCACTGTTTGTATGGACAGGCTTTAGTGACTAGCATGCGAATAATTACCTGTAGCACAAAATAGCCATGCAAGTCATTTTGTGGAATAACAGTCTTAACCGAGAAAAATAATGACTTTCATGTTATTAAATGCCACGAAATTGTTCAATATTAAATGAAAACTACCTTCTCTTTTCTGCTAGGAATTCTATAAACTATGCCTTCCTTGGTAAAGCAATCTGGCAATTATAGCTTTGCTATTCAGTCAGAGCTGCTCCTGGTTTGTGGGACTAAATGACTTAATTGACTATATAGCTCTATGTTTTGGACTAGATGACTTTAACTTACCAGCTGTAATTTGTTTAATTTGCTTAAGCCTTTCTGTCTTTACCTGTTTGAAAAAAACGCCCTCTACGGAGTTATGAGTATTCAGAAAGCTAATGCCTGTGAAACACTGAGAGGAATAGCTGGTGCAAAGAAAGTTTGATATATAATACTCTGATAGTCCTTGAAACATTAATAATTCATTCATGCACTTGACAAATATTAATTGAATTTTTACTAGGACTCAGTCACTGTGTTAAGCATTTAGGAATAAAATGGAACAAAATTCACAGCCCCTGTCCTGATTAAGCTTAGTGTGTTATAGGAAATACACTCAAAGACACGAGTAAGGTTAATAGAGTGCTATCCTGAGATAAGCAAGTGCATGGTGGGAACATATAGGAGGGCTTCCTGGGGGGAAGTAACAGGAATTGGCCAGGAGAAAAGGGGCACTGAGGGGAAGGAGATATGGTGGTAGTGCAGGGGTGGAAAGTTCCATCAGGGCGAATAACATATGTTAAGACCTATAATTTACCTTTTTACATAAAGACTGCAAATGTGATTCAACTGAAAAAGCCAAACAAAACAAAACAAAACAAACAATCTTTTTTTCTCTCTATTGCTTATGGTGCTGAGGAACAAGCTTGGCAAATAACAGCTCTTTAGCCCCATATTTAGGAAGCAAAAAAAAATGGAGAAACTTCGTCAAACCCAGAAGAGGTTAATAATAGTTCAATGCTAAAATGTGTGCCCTTGAGGCCAACCATATCTCAATAGAAGGAGACTCAGAGTATCTTTCTCATTCTTTGTATGAAATGGGAAAAATAAATTAAAGAAAGAGAAAGAATTAGAAGAAGCATGTAATCAATTCTTTCCTTTACAAATCCCAGCCATTCAGGAGGTCTGCCAGCAGCTAAACCTTTCAGGGGACCACAGACAGGAAAAAGCCTATTAAAATGTGCTCCATTCCCAAGGAAAGGGGTCACTCGAGATCCTTAGACCCTTAACTCCGAATAGATTTAATGAAAACCAACTGCTATTTTAAGAGTTTAGAAGAGATTTCCCTCCCCAAAGAAAAGAAGCCCGACATCATCAACGTTCTAATACTGTTTCATCTGTGGCAGCAGG
>NW_006299719.1:1085658-1105945 GCF_000327345.1 Myotis davidii
AGGAATGCTTTTCACCAATGTTCTGTAGGTTTTGAAAACCATTAAATGAGGGCTTAGTGACCGAGAATACAGTTCTTCACATACAAGGCTTAAAGTGTAATTGATACAAAGACCATCCCTCTGGGATTAAAGAGTTCTAATCATCTCCTGAGGCCTGCCCTTTCCTCCATGCTGCTCACAGTAATATTAAGCCTTTTGGAAAAGGAGTATGCTGTTCCCCACCCCATTTAGTAACCACAACTCCTTTCACCTTCACTGGGAGTAAAACAATCCAGACTACTCAACAAGCAGTCCAGATCTAGCACCTGGATAGAAAATAAATCTGTTTTGGGACTTTTTGGCAAATCAGTTTCCATGCAATTCATGTAAGTGATATACTGATGTCTCTTGTAAAATCTTCCCTCTAACGTACCCATGCATCGTCCTGACACCACCACTAATTGCAAGGATGTCTGTGAACAGCTGGACATAGACATCATCTCTTTGGCAAATGAGGAACCTGAGGCAGAAAGGAGTCAACAGTGACACACTAAGTACAGGAATAGAAATGAGAAAAATGATTTTCTCTTAGGAATTGAGAAGGTGCCATGGGATGAATTCTTCCTTTTCTTTGACTATTGGGGAAAAAAAGGGGGGACAACCTTCTCAATGCTAACTTTGAAAACATCATCTGCTGTTCTTTATAGTGAGAAGGACGATGGCTGAGTGGAATCCCTGAGGGAGCTAATTGGGCACAGGGAGGGAAAGCCGCCTCCCCACTCGGGGCTCCACACACCCTCTGCAAAACCAAGGCTTCTGCCACTTGACTTTTTTGCCTGGCATGACCTGTGGGATGTGCTTCTGAAGGGGCTTCCCTTCTGTGCCATTATATTCACCAACAAGTGACTGTTGAATAATTGAATGATTCGTGTTTAAATTGTACGCTTAAGTTTTGCTAATGAGTCCTAGGAAAAAGAATCACGGAGGAGAAGGATCCTGAATAATGAAATAACCCTGTGAACCCTCACATGTGTTTTTTAATACAAATTCTGTTCCAGATCTGCATCTACTTAATTAATTAATTCAGTGTCAAGACTGAATCCCTGATGCAACTTTGAACCAGGAAGGAATAAAGAGGTCTCCATGAAGGCAGCAATATAGGAAGAGAATTCCCTGGTCCTTCTTTATAAACATTCCAGTTTCCTACTAGATATTCATGACAGGAAGAAATTAGCCATCTGATATATTACAAGCAAAGTTTGTGGTAATACAATCAAAGGAGAGACAAGGCCCTAGAAATATTTAATTCAGTAAAGAAACTTGATCATCCAAGAATATTCTTTTAGAAGAATAAAGATGAAAAAACAATGACATTAATAGATAATGTATTTTCTCATTTACACCCAGTAAGGTAGATATTATTATTGACACCTTAGAAATTAGAAAACTGTTTCTTAAATAAATTGTCCAAGGTCACAGGAGCTGGTATTGGAACCTCCATGTCAATAATCCCTGCTCTCAGTCGGTTCATCCTGTGGCCTTCCACGAGGGTGGTAGCCCGCACCACACAGATGTCTAGAGCAGTCCACCCTACAATCTCAAGAGAAGATTAACAGTATTTGAAAAGCTGCTTCCTCTCAAGGCTGGTAGGAAGAAATTTGAACTAAAAAATATTAAGCAAGCCAAGAAAGTTTACAATTATCTGGATTTCTTTTTCTAGGCCAAATTCAAAGTATAGCTATTTGAAATTCAATCAATGGGGAAAGAAATATCAACCTATTAAGAATGTTCCTCATTTATTAGCTAGAAATCCTGGCCTTGGGTTCCTAGTCAGGTTGCAGTCAATTAAACTCCGGGACCTTAAGAACACAACGTAAATGAATCTCAGCAAGCAAGGGTTGAAAATGATGAACTGAGAAAAGCAGAGATAGCCACAAGGCAGCATTAATACCATTATTGAAAGGTTAGCCACTCGGGAAATTGGCAAGGTACCAAGAGGGGCACTCGTGGTGTCTCCCAAGAAATGAGAGCAGAGGAGAAATGAGGCCAAACAGAGAAAAGCTTTTGTTGACATTTTCAAAAGCTGACTTTATATAGGCCATTCCCCAAAGAATGGAAAATGGCAATGTAAGGAACCAGTAACCCCAGAAAATTGCAGGCCAGTAAGTTCTCCACCTGCCACAGGGAAGCAATGGAAAGGATTCAGAGGCTCAAGAAGGGCATCACTTCTACCAGTGTAAGCTCAGCCCTTGGGTGGGAGAAGGTGACACTCACAGGAAAAGCACTCCTGCGCCCTGGTTTTTGGGCCTCTCAGGGTGTAGCTGTGTCCTACTAAGGAAAGAGGTAGCAGAGTGAACTACAGCACCACAAAAAGCACTGGGACAGGAAATCCTGAGGCCAGGGTCCAGTGTGAAGCAGTGGAATTTTTATGTAAAATCAAAATTTTACAAAATTCTATAATATCCAGTTAATTCCGGATATTACAGAATTCCCATTTTTCACCAAACCCTGACTTTCTATGTTTTATTATACTCACACGTGCATTTGTTTTGCACACACACATAAACCTGTGCAGTGTTTCAAATGGCCATGATGGCTTAGAACCCACCCATAAAGTGTGAGATTCAGGAGTTTGTCTGACTGGGATGACTGAGGCAAATACTGTTTTTTTAATTTTTACTGATTAAGGTACTACATATGTGTCCTTATCCCCCCAGAGCCTCCCCCCCTCATCGCAAATACTCTTTTTTAAAATTCTTAATTTAATTTTTTCCATCACCATTTATCTCTCCTATACTCTTTCACCTTCACCACCTCCCTCCCAATCTTGCCTATGTACATGAATTTTCTCTTTTTTATCTTAATCCCTTCACCCCCAGCCCAGCCTACCCCCAGACAGCTGTCAGCTTATTCAGAGAAAGACAAGTATTATATCATTTCACTCATACGTGGAATCTAAGGAACAAACTGAACTAACAAGCAAAATACAGACAGACTCAATAGATAGAGAGGCAGATTCTAGTGGAAGTTACAGTGAGAGATAGCAGGTTTGACCAGGTTTGTGTGAGCAATATAATAGTGTGGGCAGAATAAATGAGTTTTCCTCTGATTTAAATATACCTGTTTTAGTTTAAAGGGAGTATGTGCCTAAGGGAATTTAACTTAATGAGGTGTTAAGTAAGAGCACTATTTTTAGAATTAGTGGATGTAGCCAAAATTAAATGAGATTTTCTAATGGAGGCAGCTGAAAGAGGAAGAACATTATACCTGGGCCTGGGAGTAAACTTTAGCTATTTCCATTGGACAAAGAGAGGAAGGCTCAGGACTAAAGGACTAGTATTGGAACAGAGGGGAAGGGACCTACTATTTTGGTTCAGGATGAGAACTTGAACCCAATAAAATGTGTTGAAAATGTTTGCAAATTCCCTCTGAACTATGAGAATCAGGTGAGAGGGCAGGAATAAATCTACATTGAGAGAAGATGAACATGAGTAAGATGGCAAAGTTCTATTTAAATAATGTCTAGTGCCCAGATGGTGTGGCTCAGTGGTTGAGTGTCAACTTATAAACAAGAGGTCACCATTTTTTTAAATATATTTTATTGATTTTTTTACAGAGAGGAAGGGAGAGGGATAGAGAGGTAGAAACATCGATGAGCAAGAAACATCGATCAGCTGCCTCCTGCATGCCCCAGAAACTAAATGACCATGTTTATCAAATATTTAGTCAGCAACAACTATGAGCCAAAGTGCTATAAAGAGTACAAAGAGCCTTAGCTGATTTGGCTCAGTGGATAGAGCATCGGCCTTTGGACTGAAAGGTTCCAGGTTTGTTTTCCAGTCAGGGCACATGCTCAGGTTGCAGGCTTGATCCCCAGTGTGGGGTGTGCAGGAGGCAGCTGATCAGGGATTCTCTCTCATCATCGATGTTTCGATCTCTCTCTCCCTCTACCTTCTTCTCTGAAATCAATAAAAAAATATTTTTAAAAAATAATAAATAAATAATATCTAGGAACTTGAAAGTTAATAGGGACTCTCTGCTTATCTGGAGATTCCAGGAGCTGTTGGAGCTCAGGGCAAGCAGCCCCAAAACATCCCACAATGTCATATTGATTATTTTGAATGAAAGCAGCCAGTGCAAGAAGAGTACTTGATCCTCCTTTGTCTCCTGAAAATAGAAACAGATCTCTCCTGTGAAAAGTGCCCCCTTGCTCAGGGCGTGGGGGCTAAGATAGACACCCTCAACACCAGAGTTAAGAAATTCAGGGCCAAAGGTTGTATATAAACAAACCTTTTTACTTCTTCACTAGTCATTACCCTAATCCCTCTTTCTGTTTAGAGTCCTTACTAAATGAGCATCCAAACCTAACTGTCTTTGACCTGTCAAATCCTCACCAATTTATTGTTTCTTTGTCTAAAAAGTATGAAAAGCTGCCTGCTTCAGCCATCTCTCTGAGCATCATTGATAATTGCCCATGTGCATACATTAAAATGGGTTTTCCTCTGTAAGTCATGTCAATATTATTGTTAGTCCAGTCTAAGAACTGAGAGCGGTAAATGGGGTGATTTCCCTCCGCAGCAGTTTTGGTGAACCAGGCAGGAGACTTCCCGGCAGGAAAACTGCTTTTCTCCCCGGAACTACCGCAGAGAAAGAGATCTGACAAGTGTCAGCAAAATGTAAGCCTTCTTACCGTGTCAGCCTCCACAGCCTCTGTCTGCAAGGCCCAGTGGAAACGAGTAATGGTGAGAGTCCCTTTGCTCTCTCGAAATTTAGATTAGCAGCAGAAAATGTTTGCAGAGCTAGTTGCTTAAGCTTAAGTGATTTTGGTGTAAACTTGGGATGAGTACTCTTGCTTTCTGTTGATTCCATTTCTCCCAGAAAAGATCACTGTTTTCTTAAGCCTTTTCTTAATGACCAATAAGACTCTTCGCTCTGGTCCCACCAGACAGAGGATGTACACACATCTGGCTGACAGTCAAATGGGCTGTGGTCCAATTTAGGGAATCGAAAACCCTATTCTGTTCAAAGGGAGGAAAAAGGACGGATTCCCGTGTTTTAGAATGGCTATTTGGAGACAGGGCCCCTCAGGTTTTTGTCTTAGTTTAAGTCTGGGAATGAACTGTCTGGACCTTGTGAAGGCTGCTTTTTGCTTTTTGTTTTTTGCACTGCCTTAGGGAATGCCTCTTGCACATAAAAGGGTTTACTGGTTTGAGTTGCTATTAAGGTTAATGGATGCTACTCATCAATGGCCAGATGGATCTATTGAGTTGGAAAAAGTTCTGAATTCATCAAAGGTTTTAGAGAGCTCTCAAACTGATATAACAGCTAGCCTGTGATTCCCTTAATAAGATGAAAAGACAGAAATTAGAACAAAAATCAGAATCCATTCAGACCCCTTCCTATTTGCCTTCAGACATCTGAAGATACTGTAACAAGAAAAATCAAGACAATGGAAGTATAATTGTCCCACAATAAAGAAGAAAATTTTAAAAAGGAGAAATTGGGCAAATAAAAATCTTCTCCATAAATACTATTAGTAACTATAAGATCTGTGTCTGTGTGTGCCCACATAAACGGTGGGGCAAAAATAGGTTTAGAGTTGTGAGTACGAAAAACACAGTTCATTTTATTATTAATAATTATTGTATTATTTTCCATACAAACAACTATAAACCTAATTTTTCCCTGCACTGTTTGTGTGGTATAGATATATGATAGTTTTCTACCTCTGGATGGTATTATCAAAATTAATTTGTAAAGAGCTCTATTTATTGGCTTAAAAATTAAGCACTTATATAAGTAGGGACCTATAAAAACTAGCTCCAATAAATTTCAGGCTCACATGATCTGTGAGAGTCTTCAATCTATGGCTGGTTTGGGTTTATTAGCTTCATTGAAACAGTCATGTCTTCAGAGTAATGCACAAATAATATAATGCTTTTATTCTACCTAGGTTTACTAAAAGTCAAATATGTTTATGCTATCTCTAATACAAAGTTTGGTAGGAAAAAAAGGTAACGTGGTGTAATAAAATTTTCATAAATTACCAAAACATAATTGTTGAAAATAAATAAATCAAATGAAGTAAGTGTTTTTAGGTATAATAATTATGCGTATAGTAAGTGTACTTAAATCAGCTTCCCAATGTTTTGGGTAGCTTGATACTTTAGAGCCGTGGTTCTCAACCTTCTGGCCCTTTAAATACAGATCCTCATGTTGTGACCCAACCATAAAATTATTTTCTTTGCTACTTCATAACTGTAATGTTGCCACTGTCAGGAATCGTAATGTAAGTATCTGATATGCAGGATGACCTTAGGCGACCCCTGTGAAAGGGTCGTTGGACGGCCAAAGGGGTAGCAACCCACAGGTTGAGAACTGCTGCTTTAGAGTTTTATTAAATTAATTGAATGATAAGAATTCATTAAACATCTAGATCATTTCCAAATAAGGGAAAATATTGAACATTAATATAAACATAGGTTTTGTCTATTTTCAGCTTCTAATTATAGAGAAACTAAAAGATTAGTTTGGATATATTAGTAAACCTGCTTTATGCTACACTGAGAAACTTTCCATGATAAATCTCACATTTCTAGAAATTATAAAAAGTATCATGTCTTTCAGTCCACAGAATGCTAACATAAAGGACAGTTCACAATGGCTTATTTATTAGTTTTCACTAGAAATTAACGTTTTCTAAGGATTAAAAATTATAATTAACATGTAATTAAAACTACTAGAAATGATAAAAGAAACAACTCTATGTGGAAGGAAAATAATATATATTTTTATAAAAGAAGGTCAGAGGAATGGAGATGCATTTTTGAGGGAAATATAAAAAGTAATTTTGTCCTAAAATGAAGCTGGCATTTCTTAATGGGTAGAGAACAAAGGACAAACTAAAATGGACATAGAAAAATTTGTAGAAGTTTTGTGAAAAAAGCATCTTGAGAAGGGAACTTTTATATGTTATCAAGCTGGATAAGAGTAAATTAATTTATTATAAGGGTTTTAAAAATAAGCTTTAATACCAATGGCATACTTATGCAAAACTAAAATGTAATTTCTTTTATCTGCTAAGAGGACAAAGCTTTCTTGGACTTTGCTCCACTTTTGATATGGATACTAAAAGGTTTTTCTTTACCTGTTAAAGCAGTCTTCTCAGAAAGCAAAGCTTTTATATTAGCAATTGTGCTTCACACTGTGTTCCTTGGATCTTAATATTGAAAGAGCTCAATTTTGCTTACAACTACTTAACTCTCTGTATTTGCCTGAGAAGTCTTTAATTGTCAACATGATTAAATGGGTAACTAAGTGATGTTTCACAATGACCGATGATCCTATTGGACTATTTAAAAACCTTTCATTATTTTCAGAAAACTTATCCTAATAAAATTCTAAATAAAGTCTTTCTGACCTCACCTATGTGCAATATTTTTGCAAGGTCCCTGGAACATTTTAAATAATTTTTTCTCTTTTTTAAAAAAGGACGATATTAAACTAATTATACTTACTTAGCATGTTAAATTTCATTGGGAGCATAGTCAAATAAGGAGTGATAAAGTTTCTTAACTTACATTGGATGGGTAAAAGTTATTAATATGAGTGTTCTAAAATTCATATGAAATTCCTAAAAACCTTATATAATGTTGTCAGTCATAATTCTAGTCACTATCTTAAAATAATGAATAGCAAGAACCTACAACCAAGATTACTACCCAGCAAAGCTCTCATTTAGAATTGAAGGTCAGATAAAGAGCTTCACAGATAAGGAAAAGCTAAAGGAGTTCATCACAACCAAACCAGTATTATATGAAATGCCGAAGGGCATTCTTTAAGAACAAGAGGAAGAAGAAGAAAAAAGGTAAAGATAAAAAATTATGAACAACAAAGTGACAACAAATACATATCTATCAACAAGTGAATCTAAAAATTAAATGAATAAAAAATTTGATGAACAGAATAAACTGGTGAATGTAATAGAATCAGGGGCATGGAAATGGAGCGGACTGACAATTTTCAGGGAAGGGAGAGTGGGCGGTTGTGGGAAGAGATTGGATAAAGATCTTATATGCATGTATGCAGTTCCTATGGATGCGGACAGTGGGGTGGTGAGGGCCTGGGGTGGGGTGGGAACTGGGTGGAGGGGAGCTATGGGGGAAAAAAAGAGGGACATCTGTAATAATCTGAACAATAAAGATTTAAAAAATGTGTGTTACAGAAATAACCAACTTTTCTTCTCAACTGCATTGTAATCGTATATTTAAATATGCCATTTTAAGTCCTGTGTCATTTACAGACAGCTATTGTTTTACTCTGATGCCTTTACAAATGTATTTCATCTTCAAAGAGGATCAAAGTATGCTCGAATATAGGTTTCTGATAACTTTCAGATCATACCATTGAACTAGATAAGCATTTACAGAATACTAAAGAAACAAAACTGAATTCGTAAATCTGCTAACAAAAGATAGCAACATAAATGAATACATGGGGGCTGCATTAACTGAGTATGATTTTAATTTCTATAATTTTTTATTTGAAATATTACTGGTTCTTCAATCTTTGTTTTCCAATTATAAGGAAACTTTTTTTCTCTCTTAAACTATCCATGACTTACAGAAATTTGTTAAATTATGCCTGTGTAAACAGAACTGACACATTTATCTCACGATATGATCCCTCCAAAATTCAAAGACCCTTAGTGAGCACTCTTATTTTCATGGCAATATAGTTATTCACGTAAGTTCACTAAGAATCTGTTCTTCTTGTAATAGGACTCAATTAGAAACTTGGTTATTCTTACCAAGGCTTTGACTGGAATATCATGTTTGTGAGAGACCTACAGAAAATCAGATGTGGTCAGACAGCAATAAGGAATTAAGGTTGACTTTATAGAATCAAATAAAACCCCTTGGAAATATAGGCCTGGTGCTTTGCTTACAGTGTTCCCAGCAACCTTATGGTGGAAGTGATGGCAGATGCAAGAAGCTCAGGATACTTTTGGAAACCTCAAGAAGACCTAAATCTAAAGGTATTAACAAATGAAGTCTCATGATAAATATTTTTCTTGGCTTCTTAGATTTGGAATACTATTAAAAGTTCAATCTGGAGATTCCTTATGAAAACTTCTAGCTAAGCAGATTTTAAAAAGCTTACATGATCAATTGCTATTCTTGTTGCATGTATATGAATAATCAGGCCAGGTTTATTGAAACTAGATTACTTTGCAAACAAATCAATCTTAATTTGGCTATCTTCAGTGAAAAAAATAGGGTGATTTTAGAGAGGAAAAAATATGTCTTAGTAGAAATTATAATACTGATTTTGATATCATATTCTAGTTCTATTAATTATCTTTGTGATTTTCCTCTTTATAAGATGGATTGGATCTTGAATTCTTCTACTAGTTTCCTCATATTTGGCTATAACTCTCCAAACTAATGTTTCTCCTACTCTCTGACCTGAATTCACTGAGAACTAAAACTGTTCCCTTTTCTGAAACCATGCAAACCAATGAATAACTTGAAATAAACTTCACGGCAACTGCCAGCATATATCATGTTTGGTCAATCTCCATGTCTGTTGATAAGTAACTCACTGGAAAAGTCTACCTGAGCTCCCAATGACATCATCAGAGGCATTTCAAACTACAAAAGATTCTACTTCTGGAAATTTCTTGACTGGCTGTCATCCAGAACAGACTGGATTTACAGCCTGCTCTGATGATTGACCATTGTCTATTTTTTTCTTCTGTAGAAATGCCACTTTTAAATACCTGATTCTTGTACCTTATAACACTAATTTTGGGAGTTCAACTGCATCACCACCTCCTAAAATAAATTTAACTGAACTGACCTATTATCAGGACTAAGATTTTGGTTCAATACGATAAAATAATCTACCAGCTCAACTTTTAATGTGTGAAACTTCCAGGGGAGTTTCAGAGGAAGGAACTGTCAGGAATAAAGATATACAGCCTCCCAAAACCTCACAATGGCATATTAATTATTTTGGATTAAAGTTACTTGAAAAACAGCAGGTATAAGAAGAGCATATTGACCTTCATTTCTCCTTGAAATGGAACACATAATACTCCCCTGTGAAACATGCTCTCCTTGCTTCAGTGGGGAGGGGGGGGTGACTAAAAAAGATGCCCTTATCACCAGAATTACAGAATTCAGGGCCAACAAGCCTGTAAAACAAAGCTTGTTTTAAAATACTCACAAATGTTGTATTTTAGATATAATGCCTGAAACCGCAAAAAAATAAAATAAAATACTCACAAAAGTATTATTTTCTATGTTTAAAAAGTATAAAAAGCTGCCTGCTTTAATAATTTCTGAGCATCATTTATGATCTCCTGTGTGCATGTTTTACATCTGTTTTCCTCCTATTAATCTGGTCTTGTGTCAATTTCGTTATTAGTCCAGCAATAAAAAAAAATCAATAGGGCTAAAGGAATTTCCCCGTCCCCAGCAAGGCTGAGGACAGACAGGTTGGCTTTAAATGGAGACTAAACATGTCAGAAATGGGAATGGAAATTCTGACTGAAAATCAACACTGGAGTGAAGCTCATAAGGAGGAGTAGGATAATTTGTAGAATTAAATGGTTGAGAAACTCTTCCTACTGAATATAGTGCAACAAGGTTCTTAAATAGAATAATAATAGTTTTCCTGTGTTCAATTTTTACTCAAAGAAAAATAGGGGCATGTGTATGTGTGTGTTGTTATTGACATGGAGCACATGAAACTGTGATGTATGTTTTTTACTTTATACAGCATATTTCTTAATATTATATCTTAATATAGTACAGTACATGTTTTTTACTCTTGGACCCTGCTTTGATTCAGGGACATATGTCCCTGCACTCTCAAAGATAGTCTCCTGTCTTTAACATAAATAATAAAAGTGAATCGTTACAAAATTAATCCATATATAATACATTTTATTAAATAGCTTTCACTACATTTGCCAATTATTGATATTAGTTTATAAATTGTGACACTTTGTTTAAAAACTAAATATATTTGGTATGCAACTAACATTATATTTGTGCAATCGATTCATGATAAGTTAGACCAGACTTTTCAGCTATTGTCTTTACCCAAACTCTAGTAGCTATTGTCATTAGTGTAAACAGGGTAAATGTAGCACAGAATAGTGGCTGCCCACCAAAACTCACTTCCTCCTCTTCTGGGCATGCAGATAGACTATTCCTCCTAGTACCCTTTGCAGTTAGTTTTGATCATATAACTGAGTTCTAGCCAATGATATGTGATTGAAAGTGATGAATGCTACTCGAATGCTTGGCTCATAAAACATTTCATGCACATCTCACATATTCTTGTCCCTTTTATGCTCACTTTAATGGAGATGATCCCCAAAGATACCCTGGAAGCCACATATTAAAAATGGATTCTGAATGACGTCATGGTTGGGGACCACCCAAACAACCTGTTTATTCATATAATCAATATACAAATTTCTATTGTTTTGGAAACATTACATATCTTGGAGTATCTATATTGCAGCAGGTAACCTATCCTAAGAAATCCAAATTTCATCTTAAATATTGTATAGCTTAATTTTTTTAATCATTACTCAAAATAGGAATGAAGTTGAAACAGATTGCAAGTAATTGCTTTTATACGTTGTTGTTTTTAATTTGGAAATAGAAAGTCAAATTATAATTGTGGACAAAAACATTTCAGAAGTATAAGCTCTGAGTTCTTAAGCCTTAGACACCCATTGCATACAACAAATTAATTTCTATTCATTCCAAATGGTAATAGTTATGTCTCATCCTTGAGAGAATTGATAAAATTGTTCTTCAACTCATTTTTCATTGAGCTTAATTCCCTCAGAACTCCAGAATGGTTGGAAGCATCATAAAAACATGGGAATGTGATTGCTTATATGTGCATTTGGTTTATAATAATCATATAAACATTCATATAAGTCTTTATATATATATTATGTATTAATTTATTATATATACTAGACGCCCGGTGCACAAAATTTATGCCCGGGGGGATCCCTCAGCCTGGCCTGCACCCTCTCCAATCTGGGCCCGCTGGCTCCTAACCGCCCACCCACCTGCTTGCATGAACGCCCCTAACCACTCTGCCTGCCTTACCTGATGCCCCTAATAGCTCCCCTGCCTGCTTGATGGGCCCTAACTGCTTCTACCTGTCTGCCTGATCACCCCTAACCTCTCTGCCTGCCTGCCTGATTGCCCCTAACTGCCCTCCCCTGCCAGCCTGGTCGCCCCTAACCACCTCTGCCTTGGCCCCTGCTACCGTGGCTTTGCCCAGAAGGATGTCTAGATGGATGTCTGGTCTAATTAGCATATTACCCTTTTATTAGTATAGATAGTTCTGTAATTTTCCAGAATTTTCCAGCCTTGAATATATATATGAACTGTGTTTACTATAATGGTCCAATATTAAAACTTTCATTCTTATTTTGGCTGCTTATGAAAATTCCATACTCCTGGAAACATTCTAGTATCAACCATGTGTTATAAAATAGCTCCAGAATGCCTTATGTATAGCACAATTCCCAGGTAAATGATTGGATCTTGGTTTCACTCTGTGCCATAGGTACCCTGGGTGTGTGAATTTCTTTTACATTCGTTATTGATTTAATGAATGAATGAGTGAATAAATGATTATACTGTACTAGGGCAATAATTCTCAAAGCATTTGAGATTACATTGTGACTTGATTCCACAATATTCCCATTCCATTCCGGCAGCATAGAAGGGTAAGGTTGTATGGCAAATGGTTAAGAGATGTAATCAGCATTAGACTAAAAGGCAGTTATCAATGCTGCCTGCATACTGGAATCACCTGGGCTGCTCTCTAAAACTATGATACCTGGGCCCCATTCCTGGAGATTCTGAATTAAGTAGCAAAAGAATTTTCTTAAAGTTCTCCCACAGATTCTACCGTGTGGCCAGAGTTGAGAACCACTGCACTAAAACAGTATTTCTTCCTCTTGTTTGATCATAAGAATTAGCTGGCATTTTGTTTAAAAGTATAGATTATCAGGCCCAGTTCAGGACATTCTCAATCCGTGCTTTCAAGTGAAGAGTCTTCGAATTTTTTTTTTTTAATGAGGGTCCCAGATTGAAGAATTTTGAGAAATACTTCATTGGGTTCTAAGCTGGAAAAAGTGCTATGGTCTGTCATTCTCAGCTGTATCCCCAGGCATAGCATAGACTCTGGCTCATATCAAGCATTCAGATATTTTAATTCATTAATACATTAATTAATTTACTTTTAAAGTGGAAATAATTTTAAAAATTGACAAAATTTAAAATGCCCCTGTGACGGATTTTATACTAGAAAATTACAGAAGTAGATTGTAGAGTTTTTCACAAGCTTCCATGGGTTTCTCTTTCAAGACTTACTGTAAGTATTATAATGCAATAAATTAATTGGCCTGCATTTGCTATTCAGAATTCTCTGCTAGATGGTATTTGCCAGTGAATGCTAAATGCTTTCTGTATAACTGCTTATTAGAAAAGTCACAAGTGAGAAGAATAGGTGAGAGTGGACTCTATGAGAACCGAGGCAAACAACTGTATTCAGAGTTAGATAATCAGAAAAACAATTAATCATTTGTTTAGTTGTACTTGATTGTTTTCTGAAATGCAGAACTTATATTTTGTATTCAATTGAAAGGCAAGTGCAAACTTCAACTTAAAAATAATTATTAAACTTTTACCAATAGTTTTTTTCATTGATATTTTCTGAAATCTTCATTAATTTAGTTAAATGTCATCTTCAAAATTAAAATTCTTTTAGCCCTTACCATCTTTGTCATTTTAAATTAGCTGTCATTTGTCATCAGTAAGTTGGCTATTTTTAAACTATCATTAATTATTTTCCTTTATAGTCACCCGAATAAGCTGACACTCAAAAGCCAACAGTGAGTCTTTCTCAGATCTAGACCTAGACCTCCAATTAATTAGTTGTGTTATATAAAAAATATCTATATGTATGAGAATATTGTAGAGTGTTTTTCCATTCTCAGCATATCAGAGAACAAGTGAGGCATTAATAGCAATAACAAATGGCATTTTTATGGTGCTTTACAGTTTACAAAATGCTTTCATATTCACATCCCATGGGAGTGCCCTGGTCACTGTGATGGAAGTGTTTCTATTCCATTGTTGACAGGGATGCTGTACTACAGACTTTATATAGGAAAAAAGATCATTCATTTGATCCATATGTATTTTGGTTTAATGTCAAACAATTTGCAAAATGTACTTTTTCAAGAAAACACAGACATTTGCTAGTATTAAGTAAAAATCTTTAAAGCCTTTAGCTGTAAACTATGCTTTGTAAGCTCCAATGCCACAAAATGAATGATTAAATTGGGCCAGGTGTAAGTGGGTAAGTTGGTAGGTAGTGGAGCTTACTACAAATTGGAACATACGTTCCTGCATACAGCTTTATGCATTTAAAAATATTTAAACATGATGGGCCAAAGAAAACATACCTGTGTGTCTCATATGCAGCCTCTGCTCCACAGTAACAGAACATGATATGTAAAAAAATAAACAAAGTAGGAACACAAGCACAAGGACATTATATAAAACATGGTTTTGTTGTAGGAGTTAAGCTTGTTAAGGACTGAACTACAAAGTGCAAGGTTGATAAACATGGCTGATGCTCCTTTAATATCACCGTCCTCCTTCGATCTTCCCATTCTGACTTGGTTTTGCTAACATTGTTGGGCCAGCATAACACAGTGTTAAGAACACTACAGTGATGTGACCTTGAGCTTTTTAGTCAGTTTCCTTACCAGTAAAACGAAGATAATAACTGTATTATAGACTTGTTGCAAGACTAAATGAGAACGTACATGAGAAGGGGTTAGCAGAGGTCCTTTCACAATTTAAGTGCTAAATACATGGTACGTATTATCCTCATTCTCACCATCATTGGAAAAAACACACTTACTCATCTCTTGAACAACTTCTTAGAATATACTAAAGATGAAAATTAACTTTCAGACCTGTATGGTGAGATGCTTGCCAGGAGAAAGGCAGAGTCCTTTCATCAAACATATCACCAACCACAAAATCAAAGATAAAAGTATCCTTTGTCTCTGGGCTGGTCAATATACTTGAATAGCCCTTTTCCTTTAGAACTATAAAAGGCATTGGGCAAGTTCATCAGGCTCTCTCTAGCACCAAGTAGGCCAGTGCTTCCTAAAATGACATTCATAGAAACTCTCCAAGAATTTGGTTCAGTTGAAAATGCATTGATGCATTGTTTGAATATCCTCTCTGAGATTAGGAGCACGCGATTTCTTCCTTGGAAATCCTGACATGCCCAGAGTGGTGGGGGAGAGAAAAATGTAAACAGGTCATTTCACTACAAATACAAACATGTGCCTGAGTTCCTCACGCTCTGATGGGCACCTTTCCCTCCTCCTCTTTCAGCGAGGCTTTCTAAGTATTGTAGGAATGCAAAGATTAGTATGCTGTAAAAGGACTCAGGACATGTACATGCCTATTCTCCAAAGTCTAGTTGTAGCTCTACCTCCTCCAGGAAGTTTTTCATTCTACTTTGATCTTTGACTTACTTGAAATCCTTTGAAAATTGCTGTTTAATCATTTTGGTCCTTTAGCATTTGCTACCTTAAGTAGCAATTAAATTGCTTCCTGGGCATATGTTCTATGTACCCAACCAGATTGTAGTAAGCCCTCTGAGGTGAAGAATTTATTTTCTTCTGGGCAATACTTTATCTGCATTGATCTGAAAAACTGTTTTAGTGTTGCCAGATTAAAGATTAATAAAAAATAATCCAAAAGTAGTAAATGCAATAGTTTGAGGCTTTCTTACATTGAAGACACCTATAAAACAATGTTTCATAAAATTTGAAGACTTTTTGATATAATTTAAGACTTCAGGTTAGATTAGAGACAGAAAAAAATTGGCAAATATAAACCTTTATCTGTTATTTAATAATGTTTTATTTTCACTTTTAATCAACATTACTTTTGGTCCTGCTTTATAACCTGGTGGTAACAACTTGTACTTCCTAACAGGGCAACAGAACACACATTAAATTGCCCCACAAGTGAAGAATTACAACTAGAAATAAAAGTATTTCATTTATTTTAATACCACTAATAAATGAAAATAAATTTCATTTATTTTATTTATTTTAATGCAAAAATGGTTGGGATTATAAGGTAATACTAAAACTCACAGGTTGCCAGTTTGCATTATGCTATTTTATTACCTTTTATTGTCTGTTTCCAAAGTATTGTTACTGAAATGCAAAGAAAAATATGTTTACGAACATAAATGTTTTTAAAAAATAGGTAAAGGAAAGAACTAATGTCTAATAGTGAAGAAATCAATTTTATTTGAAAACTAGTAAAACTATAAATAGAGTTCTCCATATGTTTACTTCCAAGAACTAAGATTCCACCATGCTCATATCTAATTTCTTTTATTTCTCCTATCTTTCAGATCTGTTTCTTCCTTTCATTTCTACTGCCACACGTGAAATTTTGCTTGTCATTACTTCTCATCTAGATTACTGTCACTACAGCTTCACTATTTTTTTTGACTTCCCCTTCAAGTTGATCTTTTACAAAGATGCTCAATTGATCTTTCCACCGTACGGTTTCAAATTTGTGATTCCTAGCTCAGACATTCTCAGTGCCTTCTTCTTGCTTACAGAAACAAAGTCAAATTGACCATAGGCTAGCAACTTCTGATTTCTGTGCTCTTGTTCCAATTTATTTTTCTGAAAATTTTCCCCATAGCCTGCCTCATGCATTACACAAGCTATATATATTTATACACTTCATCCACTAAAATGAAACTATATATTGTTCCTCTATATGCCTTTAAGCTTCTAATCGCTATTTCCTTTATGTCTTCCCTAAGCCTAAAACACTCCTCCAAATCCTATCCATCCTCCAGGGATGGCACCTCTTCCATGCAGTTGTTTCTAAAGTCCTCAGAGGTACTGAATATTCTTTCTGAAAGTGTATAGAAATTTTTCACTATCTCTTTTATAGAAGTTGTTATTTTATAACTAAA
The DNA here is from genome assembly GCF_000327345.1 of Myotis davidii. Lineage (NCBI taxonomy): Eukaryota > Metazoa > Chordata > Mammalia > Chiroptera > Vespertilionidae > Myotis > Myotis davidii. Next base: position 1,102,723 of record NW_006299719.1, read on the forward strand.
AATATATTTAAGCAAGTATCTTTCTCCTCTACCAAAGTATGAAAGCTCCGTGAGAATGGAATCTATGGCAGTTTCACTTTGCAAACTCTACTGTGCCAAGTATAAAGGCTCCAAACATAGCAGTTACCAAATACTTGTTGAAGAAATGACAAAGTGGAGTGCTTAATTTAATTACTTGATATTTAGTAGTTTTACAAAAGTCTACAAATGGGATCTATATGAACCTACTGATAATCATGAAATGAAAGTCATTGGTTTTGATATTCTGATATGTTTCATAAACTATATTAGTGGTTATCCAGCTATTCTCCACAGAATCTTTGGGATTCCACAGAAGCAGCCCAGGAATTTCTCTCCTTGGGAGGGAAAAATGTTAAGTAAACAATTATCTACCCTGAACTTTGCCTTCAAAACTGTTCCACGTTGTATACTGGCTTTCTTCTAAGGCACAGTTTAGAAAAGACTTTCACTGTTTAAAAAATTATCTTTGAAATCCCTTGATATTCCACCTCTAGAACGCTTTGATTCTGTATTTGTTTCAAGTTTCTATTCCACATGAAAACATCTTAATATAAAGACTAGGTAAATGAGCTGCTGTGGTTTAGTTGAATTTATAATTAGAGAAATACCAAAATAGTAGCACAAAAGCAGTGTTTCAGATAATTTTATATCAGGTCCTCCTATATATAGCACCTGACTCTGCTTGAAGCATGACATTCTATAACAGTGATCAATTTCAAACCTTAATCTGAATTTACTGACCTAAGAACTAGTTAGCTGGTGAATCTTACAGATATCACTACCTTGCTGGAAATTTTTAATGTATTCAAAAGATCCCTGAGAGGTTGTTATAAGCTTTCTATTTCTGTAAAACACAATGACACAATGATATTGCCCCGGCTTAAGGTAGTCTGTCCCCTTACCCGCAGAGCAGAAAACCCTGATCTGTAATAAATCTAAAATGTATCTTCACTGAAATACATTTTGGACTTCTAGTCAGTTATACAATTCTAAATTCATTATTCAGGGGGAAAAAAATACCTGTTCAAGTCACGATGGATAATTGGCTGTGTCAGGTTGTGAAGGTATTCCATACCTTTGGCAACATCTACTGCAATAACTAATTTAGACTGCAAATCAAGAATCCTAGAATTTAAAAATAACATTTAATGAGGATGAAATGGTCAAAGCCAATGCCATATCTTTCTAAAATAAATCAATGGTGTATGTGGTTTGTTCTTCTGTATAATTTCAGTCTGTTTTGCTCTATTACAGAATAAGCTAACAATTCAACAAATCTTTAAAAACAGCTTTTCTACATCAGATACTATTTAATTACAAATCAATTCAGATACCAAGCTCTTTTATTTAAAATATTCTACTTGATTTTATAACATTTATAATATTATACTAAATTTCTTTCTAGTATCATAAAAATGAAATCTACTATAATCACTGAGTAGAAACCACATTCTAATTATTATAAGCATAGATAGAGAAAGTGAATTCAAATTAGACTTGTGCAAGATCATTCTTTTTTAAAACTTTAAAAAAATAAACAACTGTAAATAATGACCCCTGGCAATTATTTTATCTGAGTTTACATACATCTACTTTACTGGTATGTCAAATTTAGCCTAATGGTTACAATCTTCAGCCACCAACTTAAATTCCTTGAATTTGTTATCTCCAACTGAATTCCATTTAAGAAAGTGCTGAAGTATTTATATTCTCTAGTTATTGGGTCCACATTATTAGCCATCTTTAAAACGCCACATTTCCTAGCACTCAGAGATTTCAGAAGGCACAGTCTTACACCAAGCAGAAAGCCTCTGAGGTGTTTGTTGCTGGGATAATTCCAATGACTTGTAAAATAATAACTCAGAACAAGAGCCCCATACCTCTTCTGTTCATGAAGGAGGGAGAATAGAGAACCCCCTGATATGTACTGAGTGACGATGGCAAACTGGCTGGGATCATTCAAACAAGCTCCCACAAACTGAATGACACAGGGATGATTGAGCCGGCAGAGAATGGACACTTCTCGGCAAAACATATCCACATCTGACTTGGAGCAGTAGGTGTTGGCGCGATACCTGGAGATGGTAGCGACAGGAAGTCCTCAGTTAACAGATGGATCAAAACAAGGGGCTCACCATTCACACGCTTCTCAAAGCTCACAGTTCCACTCAGATGTTTCATTTTCTCATTTGCTTGCTTACCGCTTTATTGCCACTATTTTATTTCTGCATCGTCCTTTATACACTTTCCCAAAAGAACCTAAAATTGTTTAAGAGAAATAAATAAAGACATTATCCTGAGCTCATTACACTAAAGCTGACTAGGAATTTCTTAGGTTACCTGAGCCGATAATCTCATGGAACTCAATTTCTGAGAGTTGAAGATGGAAATGTGAAGGTAATCCAGCCCTTAGGAGGAGAACATCTGCCTTCTCTGCAAACAGAAATTGTTTTATTTTTTAAGATAAAAAGCACACATGTGGGTGTGCACAAGTACATGTGGAAATATAAATTACAGAACCAAAGATATCATTCCTTAGTAACATTTACTTTTTCAGCTATCATTGACTACTAGGAGATATGAAAACCTTATTACAAATGATCCCTGCATTAAAAGGATGTTAGTTCTCTCTCTGTTACCCAACCTTTGTTAGCAGGGCCAAGAGTTTATTCCTGATCTGATCAACAACTAGCTTGTCTGCGTACCACGGCAATCCTGGAGCACAGTCCCTACCACATCATGATAAACAATCTTATCTGGTCAAGCCCTGCAACCCATCACAATAGGCTTAGCCGAAGACCCATAGACTAAATCTCAAAGGGCTACATACCAACTCGATATCAGGAAATAAGCACATGAATCATTCAGAGGAAACATCCAGAACCAAAAAATAATTTTAAAAACTTCAAGTTCTAGGTAGTTTAACTGTTTAACTAAGTTGGACCTCTATTTTTTTTTACATTGAATTAAAACTTTCAGCCGAAACCGGTTTGGCTCAGTGGATAGAGCGTCGGCCTGCGGACTGAAGGGTCCCGGGTTCGATTCCGGTCAAGGGCATGTACCTGGGTTGCGCGCACTTCCCCAGTGGGGGATATGCAGGAGGCAGCTGATCGATGTTTCTCTCTCATCGATGTTTCTAACTCTCTATCTCTATCTCTCTCCCTTCCTCTCTGTAAAAAATCAATAAAATATATTAAAAAAA
>NW_006299719.1:1106051-1113719 GCF_000327345.1 Myotis davidii
AGAAAAAGGACAGAGGGTCTTAACTTTTGTTTGACTTATTCAGTTTGCCAACCAATCCAAAAATGACCAGAGGTAGCTTGAAACATAGGATGTAGTTTAGGAGATAATATATTGCAATAGAAATTTAGTTCACTCACTCATTCATTCATTCATTCATTCATTCAAAATAACTCATTAAGATTCTACGAGATGCGGCACTATGTGAGGCACTATGTTGGGTGCTGGGGACACAATGAATAAGGCAACTATGGTCCTACCCATAAGAAGTCTACTGGAGTTGAACAAATAATATGAATGGTGAGAATGTCTAACTGAGGAAAACTCAAGAGCTATGGGAGTATATATTAAGGGGACCATTATACTGGTGAGCAGCACTTTTGGTAACCAGGAAGGAGAGATGCATTTGCTGTGATTGAGCTACATGTGGTTAGCAACTACAGGATCACATGGCACTAAGATAATTTACATACGTCTTTGTGGAAGGAGACAGTTGGTTGCCCACCAATATTTGTACTCCTTATTCATGGAGTGATTTTGTCTCTGGGACAATAGTTCCCCATCCCCTTTGCACCCTATTATGGTCTTGTGGTTAATTAACCCCAAGGGATCATGAGCAAAATGTGAATTCTAAGCCTGGGATTTAAGAAACCGGTGAGCCTTCCCTACTCCCCCAATTGGCTGGCTGGATGCAGAGGTTTCTGAAGCCTTAGGGGATAGGATAAAGTCACCCACTGACTGAAATGCTTGCCCTGGGATGTTACACAACTGAGATATACATTTTATTATGTATAACCCTACCAAAATTGTGGGGTTTACTAATTGCAGGAGAGAATTAGTGTGAAATATTAAAGATGCTAAGTGTTCCTCTGAGTAGACCAATGACTTTTAAATAGAGCTAAACTTTGATACTATGTTATGTTTTCACCATAAAAAAATAATCTACTGAAACTAATTTGTGCAAAAAAAAAACAAAGTCAACCTTAAAGACCCTGCCAAGAGTCTTGTGAAATGCAAAAGAACACACTGTAAAAATGGCAGACTGTAGGAACTGAAAAAGCAATTCCTGAATAACTACAAAGGGTTCATAGTTAACATAGGTTCAGAATACCCCTAGCTGATGTATAGAGTATATCCTGAGAGTCATGCCTGCTTATCAAGTCCCCTCTTCAAAAAAATTTTTTTTAATTAAATTAACAGAGCATGCAAGATCATGAGATAGAATAAGATATTTACTAGCACTAAAAGCTTTTCCAAATGTAACATTTCAAGATCAATTTCTTCAAGAAAAAACACACACAACAAAAAATAAATTGTGTTTACAACTTGTAATAAAACTAAAGTCTACAGTTAACAGCAGTATCTATTTTCTCATCATCCATATCTTTCATTTATGACTGGTGGATCTGTGATTTTCTCAAATTATAACTATAGGTCATAACGAAATATTGGGGAGCCAGTACTATTAGCACTCTTTCTCTGGACTCTCCTCTGTTCACAATCAGTGAGACTACAAGACCCAAATGCCATTACCTAACAGGCAAACCTATAAAGAAAGAGTCTACAAGACAGAAGGAACAGATACTGTGATGGTCCCAAAATGGGAGCAGACATGTCATGTTCAGGAAATGAAAGAAGGACAGTATGACTGGTACCCTGCAAGCAAGGATGAGAATGGTACCAGACTTGCTTGGAGAAGTAGGTAAGCACACATCATGTGGAATAGTGCCTCACCAATGTCTTAGTGTATATAAGAATTGCCTGGAGTACATGTTAAACCACAGATTCCTGAGTGCAACCCTCAGACATTCTGATTTACAAGGTCTGTCCCCAGCATTACTTTTCTAACAGTCCCGGGTATGCTGATCAGCTGTTTACCCTTTATATTATTGATGTGGAGATTTATTGGCTAAGATAAGGAGTTTGGATTTTAATGTAAGGGAAATGGGGAGCCACTAAGAATTTTAATTAGTTGAAGATATGCTTTATTTTTCTTAAAAAAAAAAATCCCCATTCTCCCAGCTGGTGTGGCTCAGTGGTTAAGCATTGACCTATGAACCAGGAAGTCATGGTTTGATTCCCAGTCAGGGCACATGCCCAGGTTGTGACTTGATCCCTGGTGTGGAGCGTGCAGGAGACAGCCAATCAATGATTCTCTCTCATCACTGATGTTTCTAACTTCCCCTATCCCTTCCTCTCTGAAATCAACAAAAATATATTTCTAAAACATCCCCATTTACAGATTAGAACTGATGATGTGTCTCCATTAGGCTTTTGTAAAGATTAGGTACGATAATATTTGCGGTTCTAATACGTAAATATGCCCTTTGGATCTTTTCAAGTCTTACTATTTTTCCCTAAGAATTGTAAAGGAACTTGGTAACTCCTTTATGGAACTTCAGATACATTTCATAAATACCAATATATTTGATTTCTATTATTGCTACTGTTAATTACCACAAACTTAGTGGCTTAAACAATATGGTTTTATGATGTTCCTAGAGGCCCAGTGCACAAATTCGTGCATGGGTGGGGTCCCTCGATCTGGCCAGTGATCGGGCCTGATGGGTGCCGCAGGAGGTTGGTTGGCTGCGGGGAGGGGCTGTGGGAGGTTGGCTGTGGGAGGTTGGCTGTGGGAGCTCACTGACCAACAGGGGGCAGCTCCTGCATTGAGCGTCTGCCCCCTGGTGGTCAGTGTGCATCATAGCAACTGGTCATTAAGTCACTTAGGCTTTTATATATATAGATAGTTCTGGTGGTCAGAAGTTAAACATGGGTCTCACTAGGCTAAAATCAAAGCATTGGCAGGGCTGCTTTCCTATCTAGAGGTCTGGGGGGAAGTCAGTTTCCTTGCCTTTTCCAACTTCCAGAGGCACCGACACCCTTGGCTCTGGGCCCTCTTTCTACATCTTTCTTCAAAGTGCCCACTGTCTGTCTGGGTCCTTCGCACAGCATGTCACTCTGACCTTGGCTTGTGCCTCCCCCTTTCACACTTCAGGACCCCTGTTCTTACATTGGGCCCACGGGATAATCCAGGGTCACCTCTCTCTGAAAGTCAGCTAATTAGCAGCCTTAAATCCCCTTTGCCATGTAGGGCAGCGTACTCACAGGTTCCAGGTATTAGGACCTGGACATCTATGGGGCCCATTACTCTGCCTACCATGCCCAAAGGGATGAAAATTTTAGTGCCCTTTGTGTGTTGGTGCTGCCTCCTATTGAGCACCCCCATTCTTCTCCATCTTTGAAGGCTATTTATCCTCAGGACAAAAGTGATATCATAAAAAAAAAAATAAAAAAATCTGGGATTAAAATACCCATTAATCTGTCCCGTTGCTGGATTCCTAGGTTCTGAAGTTCTGTCTGCTCCTCCCCATACATTCTGCACCCACTTTAACCGTTTGGCTGCTGACGTATTTTTTCAGACATATGCCAAAACTGCGGCACTAATTGCGCGTGTATGGGAAAAAATGTAAAACACTTTTTATACAATAAACTCACTTGTGCCGAAACCGGTTTGGCTCAGTGGATAGAGTGTCGGCCTGCGGACTGAAGGGTCCCAGGTTCGATTCCGGTCAAGGGCATATACCTGGGTTGCGGGCACATCCCCAGTAGGAGATGTGCAGGAGGCAGCTGATCGATGTCTCTCTCTCATCGATGTTTCTAACTATCTCTCTCCCTTCCTCACTGTAAAAAATCAATAAAATATATTTAAAAAAATAAACTCACTTGTATTGCTTTGCAACAACAAAAATTAAAAAATACCAATTGTTTACATAAATTTGTTTTAAATAAGAAGAGCGCGATAGCGCTCCTTAGCAGTCAAACGGTTAATAGGACCTGTGTTGCTTTTGGAGCTGTTCTTTTACTTAATTTGGTCTTTAAGGGTTTGGGACCAGGAATAAAAACAAAACACACAAAAAAATGTTTTCCTTATTTCTGTTATTCCTAGGAGAGGCATCTTTGGGGAAAGAAAACAACCCAAATCCCAAGCATTTACTCAAGCACAACAGAGCTTAATTCACCGAGCCCACTCCTCCCTGGCCTGTCTCAGCTCCTCTGTTGAACTGACTGCGGCTGACAAGCCAAGAGAGGACTGCTGCTCTCCCTAGCGAAGCAGAAATCCACATCTTGAATCCTGAACGCCTGCGTAAGTCCGTGATCACACCCTCGACGTTACCTTTCATTTCAACAGCTCTCTTGGCGCCACTTGCTCTGAGCAGTTTTAATTTCCTGCCAGCACAGTGGCACGATTTGCTGGCATTTTCTTTGGGATGCTTTTCATCAAGAGCCTAATGAGTGCCTGGGTTCTGGCTGATGATAAGCATGAGGCTGCCAGAGAAATGCCAAGAGGCCCTCTCAGTTCTGGAAGGCATCTCCGCCTGATTTCCCACTGCCTGTTAACAGTGGGCAAAGGCATACACGTATGGGAAATTCTCCACAGCTATCACCACTCTGACAAACTACCAATGTGTATGCAAGGAAACCTGAAGGCTCCTAGCGCCTAGATCCCTGAAACGTGGCCACAAACAGTTAAGCAGAAAAAAATGCTCTGATGGAACTCACTAAATAGATGTGTTAAGCTAAACTCCTGATAATGGATTCACCCTGATAACCAAGGTACACTAATGGAACACATCCAGAGATAATCAAACTTCCACTAATTAAATAAAATGTTTTCCTATATCTCAGAATTTACTATCTACATCCAAGCATTTTACCCAAATAGGAGATTGCTATGCTATTAGCCTAATGCAGCTATAATAATGATTTGTACTTTCAGAGTATGATTCATTGGAGCCCCTGAGGGTTTTTGGCAAATGAGACTCTACTGCTGGCTTGAAGTCTCTTTCATTGCTTGCTCCCCACTCTTCCAGTCCTGTTTGTATTCCCCACATTTCATGCTTTCCCTTTAATTTGTCTTCTTCTTGTATCCCTTCACTCCTTATACCTGGAGAGATTCCTCCCATCCCATTCAAGGCTCTTTGCTTTCAACTCTCTGAATAGCTCTTTATTTTATAACCTACTTTTTTGTTTAAGGCTACAAGTCCACCCAAAGGGCTATTATAAAGACAATTCAGTATCTACCTCATGGTCATGTACTCAACAGAGGATTCATATATTATTCAGGAAGAAAATGTATAAATTGTATTATTTCCCTATAGTTGTTTCTCTGTCCCACCATTTTAACTTAGGAACAATGAATGCTATTTATTGCTATGAGAGATTATGTTAAGAACATAGAAGAAACTTTAGTATAAAAATTATTTTTAAGAATCAAGTCTGAATATTAATGGTAAATGATACTGTTAGGTTGTAGGGAGCCCAGGATCAGATGCATGCAGATGTGTGACGAGATAATGGACCCTCCCTGGAATTCCTAACAGATCAGCGTGCCAGACAGATGGCCACACAGATACTGGCGCCTCCCTGGAATCCAGAGCGACCCCCACACAGATACTGACTCCTTCCTGAATACCTTGCAGACCCCCGTGGCGGGAACTTTCTCAGCTCATGCCCCTGTCCCTCATTAAACACCTGTATGAAAAGAAACCACCCTTCCCTGTTGGCGAGAATCCACTGGCCCTGCCTTTGGGGTTCGTGGGTCGCCCGAGGACACAGATTAAACCTTTCCTTTCCTTTCTTTCTTTCTGGTTGACTCGACTCTCTGTTTCCTGTGCCACTAACCTAACAGATACCAGTATTGAAATCTTCTGCCTGACCTTGTAACTCTGAGGCCTATTAGGTCCAAGGTTAAGCAGAGAATTTGGAGACTTGGTCTTGATTAGAGAAACCAAGGAATTTCTATTTGACCTCATAGGTCCCACATGTCCAGGTCATCAAAGGAGCAGTCTGCCTCAAAGAATAAAACGTTCACAGCAATGATTGGATAAGATTTTGCTCAATTTTCCACTATCTTCTCATCATTTTAAAAACTAACTTTCCAGAAGTGGAAAGGGGGATCAGAGGGCGTCTCCTGATGGTTGCCCTTATGACTCATCTTCCTCCTGTCAGTCCTGGTCCTACACACTGTCAGTTAAATCGGAGGCAATGGAAATTCCAAACTTGCTACATATTCTCATGACTTGAATCTGAAAGGTGTTTAATATTGTATCACAGAGAAGGAGCCTGCAAACCCTTTCCTCCACTGTCTTTGTCCCTTAATCACCAGGCCCAAAGAAGAATCCACCAGCCCTTCACCGTGAGATAAGAATGCACAAGCTTGAATACTTTTGCAAAAGAACATTATATTCATATTAAATCACTTTAGTTTTCCTCTTTCATTTTTTTCCCCCTCTCCTTTCCATTGGCCATTCTTTCCCCTTTCCGTTCCTTCCACAAATATTTATTGAGCACCCATTAGGAAGCAGCTCAAATAACAACTTCCCAGGGAAGCCCTCCATGGCTTCTCAATTTTAAATTGTGTCCTTGAACTTTTTACTCACCATTGCATTTCCTATTTTATTCATAGCACTTACCATTATCTGATAGTTTCTATTTGTTTTCTTGCTTGCAGCCTAGTTCTTCCTGCTAGAAAAGCAGACTTCCTAAGAGCAGGGAGATATTGTCTGTCCAACTCACTGTTTTACTTCAGTTCCCAGGACAATGACTATCATATAGCAGGTGTGTAATACATTTTTGTTTGAATGTTTGATTGGTACAAGATAATGCTGAAATGTTCTTTGCTCCTATAAAGAATTCTGTCTAATAGAAAAGAAAAACTAATTCTGTAAATGTTCACTCAGATTTTATTTAGCCAAGCTCTAGGAAGGAAAGGTGAAGCATGCTGCGCATGTGCTTATTTTACAATAGGCTAAGGGGTCAGGGAAGAGCTCCTTGGGGAATTGTTTTTTGAGTTGACTTGAAAGATCAGTGTGAGTTGATTAAGCAAAGAGTGGAGAAAAGCATCCCAGCAAGAGGGAAAATTTTTATAGTTCCAATGCATAGAAAGAAGAGCTTTTGAGGAGGACTATAGAGGGCAACCTTGGGGAGGAGTGGTGGGGGGTTAGCAATCTGAATCTGTGCCAGTGACCAGTGTCCTAGTGCACATTCTTGTTAGCCTATAATTAAGTCATTGCCCCTTCCTTAGGCAATAGTCTGTTTCCCTGTGTGTTCCCAGTTCTCAGGAGCCACTGGCCAGGAATTTTGCAGCTTGGCTGGAGGCCAGGTGGTGGGGGTTGGGGCATGGGGGTGTTATAGCTGGCACCAGGACACCACCCAGGCCAGGCATTTAGATACAATCTAACTTCCCTATTCTAACTGACTCAGGAGGGGCTGTGAAAGCCTGCCACGAAAGCCAAGAAGTAAGAAAACAAAGAATTTAGAAATATATATCCTATACTAATAAAAGAGAAAAATGGTAATTGGCGTACGAGCTACCCTTTTCATTGGCTAATCAGGGCTATATGCAAATTAACTGCCAACTAAGATTGGCAGTTAACTGCCAGCTAAGATTGTCAGTTAACTGCCAACAAGATGGCGGTTAATTTGCATATGTAGGCACAATGCAGGGAGACAAAAGGGAAAGCAGGAGGAAGCCCCCTGCCACTGACAGTGATCAGAAACCCAGCGGGGAGCTAAGAGCTGCCCCCCAGCCATGATCGGAGAATCAGGTGCCTTTTCCGCCCTGGCCAGTGATAGCAGGAAGTAGGGGTGGAGCCAGTGATGGGAGCT
>NW_006299719.1:1114289-1120245 GCF_000327345.1 Myotis davidii
CCTGGGCAAGGGGCCGAACCTGTGATTGGAGGGTGATGGGGGTCAATGCCTGAGGGCTCCCAGTATGTGAGAGGGGGCAGGCTGGGCTGAGGGACACTCCCCCCCACACACACCCAGTGCACGAATTTCGTGCACCAGGCCCCTAGTATATATATAATAGGGGGTGATCTCATGGTATTGGTTGTTCGGGCTTTCGATCTTCGAATCCCCTGAGCCAGCAGTGCCGCTTTAAAAAGGGATTTTCCTGAACCTCCAGTATCTCCAGTACTCCTTGTGTATTTTCTGGTCACCTGGTAAATTATGCAACATTTTATTTGGAGCATTCTTGAAATATTTCTTCCTATTAATTTGAGTATTAGGATAGTGCAGTTAATTAGAAACCTGTTATATTTAAAGAAATATCTACAGAGACAATGGAATAGTGGTAATTAGTATTCTTGAGAACATCGACTATACTACAACTGACCAGATGCCATCTAGTGACACACGGAATAGAATGTTATAACTGAAATATCTGCTCATCCTCAATTTCACCTCAACAAACATGTATTGAGCATCTATTGGGAATCAGCCATTGAATTAAGTTTCTGAAAGGCAAAATTTAATAGCTCAGGTGCTTGCTCTCAAGGCGTTTACAATTTAGCAGGAGAGAGAATATTTTAATCTGAAGTGATAAAGACAGAGATCGAGATGTGCATATGGGACAATAAAACATAAAGAAAAGACATGTATACAGGCTGGACTGTCAGGGAAGACTTTTTGGAAGAGGGGATCCATAAACTGAATTTTGAAGACTAAGTAGAAATCAGAAATGTGAAGAGTGAAGTGGCGTGGGGAGAATGGAAGGGTGTGGAAAGGCATGATAAAAGGCTTGGAGACATGGAATCATGTGAGATGTGTAGGGACAACCAATACTTTTGTATTCTCATCATGTGAATAGATATGGTTGAAAGGAGCTTTTAAGGGTAAAATAGGCAGATTTAGGGAGTTTTAGGAATTAGGGGGTCCATGGGAAAGAACTGCAAGCCTACAAAGCTGGGGGGCTGGGAGCTGCCAAAAGGTATACATTCACAGAATAAGGAGGCTGGGAGCTGCCAAAAGGTATACATTCACAGAATAAAGAAAGAAGAAGCCACTCATTCACAGACTAAAGGAAAAGGAAGCCACTTATTCACAAAATAAAGGGAAAGAAAGCCACTCATTCACAGAATAAAGGGGAAAGTCACAGAGGAAAACAAAAGGGGAAAAAAGAGGAGGACCCCACTCGGGGTTTGAGTCTTGAAGCTACTATAGTGACTAATCAGAGGGAATATTAGGACACAAAGAACCGAAGCCTTTATAAACCTTAGGAAAGAGGGACTTAGTGGCTTAGTGGGTCTCTCTTCCCCTTCCCACATGGTTGTTTCCCAGTGAATTTCCATCTTTTCCTATACCACCTCTTGTTGGTGGCTTCATTCTTCAAATCCACCTGGACAGGGACCCGCGAAATCACCTTTGCGTTCTGCTCAGAGGAAAACAACGCATTTCAGTTTAATTTCCGTGTTTCACTGTCTCACCGGGTGACTGTTCAGATTTGATGAGTTAATGCACATAGAGCAGCAGTTCTCAACCTGTGGGTCGTGGGTCTGAGAGGTAGGAAGGGCACAGGACATGCCATGATAGCAAACTGGGACCTTTTCCTATAGATGACTGTGGGTCAGTGAAGGATTGTTAAGCTGAGAAATAATATGGTCCTATTTGTACCTTGAATATATCTCTGACTATAGTTGGAAAATGGATTCAAAAGATGCTGAAGATTTTGTTTTTAAAGTTTAGTGATGAGAATATAAAATGGATCAAGGTATGGACTAAAATGGTGGTAGCAAAAATAAAGAATAGATTCAAATATATCTATGTAGCCGAAACCGGTTTGGCTCTGTGGATAGAGTGTCAGCCTGCGGACTGGAAGGTCCCAGGTTCGATTCCGGTGAAGGGCATGTACCTGGGTTGCGGGGACATTCCCAGTAGATGTGCAGGAGGCAGCTGATCGATGTCTCTCCCTCATCGATGTTTCTAACTCTCTATCTCTCTCCCTTCCTCTCTGTAAAAAATCAATAAAAAAAATATTCAAATATATCTATGTAGTAAAATGAATAAGACTTCTTCATTGAATGAATATGGAGTAAGGGACACTGAAGAAAGAAAGTAGTCAAGCATCAATCCAGATTTCTGACTTAGGTGACTAAGTGGGTGATACAGCTTTTAAATGACAGAGTGAATAAGGGATACCGTAGGAGAAACTGATTGATGAAGACAAAAAAGTGTTAAGTTCGCCCACCTGGCATGGCTCAGTGGTTGAGTGTTGACCTATGAACCTGGTCAGTGTTAGGTCGCCGAAGGAGGAACGCAAGAGGCCAGAATGGTGAGGGATTACAAATGTATACGATCATCTGCACACCAGGTGGCTGAGCCTGGATGGCTCCAGCACCCACTGACGGAGTCAGCGGCTTTTAAAGGAGTTTTGGCGGGCTTTTTCCTGGGCAGAGACTTTTTTTATGCATACCCAGTGGGGAGATAATGGAATGTGGTTGCAGCAAGTAAAATGTGGTCTCAGTAAAGGGAATGTCCATAGTGAAATGGCCTAAAAAGTCAGTTTCTGGGGGAGGGGTATCAATTCAATTGCTTGATCAGCCCTAACAGTCAGGGCACATGCCTGGGTTGTGGGCTCGATCCCCAGTAGGAGGCGTATAGGAGGCAGCCAATCAATGATTCTCATCATTGATGTTTCTATCTCTTTTCCTCTCCCTTCCTCTTGCAAATCAATAAGAAATATATATATTTTTAAAAGTGTTAGGTTCAATTGTAGGCGTGTTGAATTATACATGCTCCTCAGATCCCCAAATAAAGGGACTGAGTATGTCAGTTGGTGTAGTTTTAAAACATGGCTGCAGTTTTTTTTGACACTTTTCCTGACTTTTGTAGTAAAGAGATATGCAAATTTGTATTACAGTTTTTAAATACTGTTTTATATATTTGTATGCTAATATACATGGTAGAGTAATAGTTTTAAATTGCTTTCATAATATTTTGATTAGTGATTTTCAAAATCTCCTTGAATTTGCTTTGGTCCTGAGGTTTTAAAATGAATGTTATTACTTGAGTCATAAATAAGAGACATCAATACACCAAAACAACACATGTTTTCATATATCCCAAGTTTGTCAGTTGTGTTTGGCAGGGATACAAACCCTTCATGAGCAGGTTTGTAGCGGATGCCTCTCATCCAAATGCATCATTACGTCATATTTCTTTCCAGACACTAAAGCAAGTTGTAAATTAGGAAAGACCATGAGGTTTGGGAGTTATGTGGAACTTGACTGAACCTTTGCTACACACTTAATAACAGATACCACCATTTTTATTGAGAATTTATATTCCAGACATTTACATCTTACCTCTAATCCTCAACAGAATTCTGTAAAATTGTTATTAATTTATTCATTTTAAGATTAAAGATGAAGGCTTAGGGAGGTTAAATAACATGTCCAAGATAATTAATTATTAAGGATAAGATTGGGACTTAGATCTATTTGATTCTAGAGTCAGATGGAAAGAGATTGACCTCTGTAATAAGATAGACCTCTGTTTGGTACCAGCTCTCCATTGAAGAGCTGTGTGGTTTGGGCAAGTGTGACTTAACAGCTCTAAGTCTTAAACTATCCAATAGAAAGAAATTACCAATTTAAAGGGTTACTTTGATAAATGCATATATAATAGGTGCTTAATGAATGTACTTTCTCTTCCATTATCCATTTTAATATGCTGTTTCTTACGTATTATGTTTCAAAAGTATTTTCATAGTAACTCCATAAAAGAATGGAAGTTTTTCCTCTTCTAATGAGAATTGGTATTGTTTTATTTATTTTTAAAGGAGAGAGTAACTAAATATGTAGAAAGGTAACCAGTATACACAAAATCACACATAGTTTTTTAAATACAATTTGAATCCTTTGTGTTTTCCTTCCTCTATCCCACCCTAATCCATGTAAGCACACTAAACTAGATCCACTAAATTAATTAGGCTCACTAAACTCAAATATAGAATTCAATATAGAATTCAATATAGAAGAAACTTGAATACTTATAATTTCATTGATGAAAATTTATCAAAACATTTAATGAATCCACCTCATCTTCCTTCTACTCCTCTGACACCCATACCTCTTAGTTGTTTTTAACTGGCTGAAAACTATAGAAATTCACCATAGTAAGACTTTATTACTTTTTGAGAATACACTATAGTATGTTTACTATAAATAATTCACACCACACTACACTTGTCAAAACGAATGAACAAAGTATACCTCATGCAAGAGGAGCCTTGATTTTTATTGTTTTTGCTCACTTACTCACTGATTCTCCAACTGCATCTCCCTGTCACTGTGAATTAGAGTGGGACTGCTGTATACAAATATTGTATTCTGGGTAATTAGATATTGGGATAGGACCCTCTGCAAATTACTTTAACTGGTGTCAGTGCTGAAGTAAATAAGACGTTTTAGCAAAACAGAGTTTCAGTTCTGTTTCTAGTTTGGGTGATTTTCTGGCCCTAAACAGCCTGCCATAAAGGAGTGCTTTTCTTTGTCAAAGGCAGCCTTTTCAAATCTAACTGCCAGACACACTATTGAGCTATGTGTTCAATTCTAATTGGCTGAGATCTTTTCAATTTGGCAGTTTCATCTTTAATGCAATGGATGTAAGATTATGTGTAGGTCTTTTCAATGGTTTTTCCATACTGGTGATTAGGGCAGAGGATTTGAACATAAGCAGGCTCCTGGCTATTTCTTCTGGTCAATTTAAATTGATTCATACAAGTCCTTTGTACCTCAGGGAAAGGGCAGAACAAATCCAAGTGAGTGAGACAGCTATCGCTACTTTCAGATGGTGTGGAAAAAAAAAGATTGGCGGGGGGATACAGACTTAAGGATGGGAAACACTCTAAATATTGTAAAATTGGAGCTCTGAGCAGACTGGTAGAGAAATACTGAAACTTAACCAGTAGGCTTCTGTGTAGAATCAAGCTCACAGAAAAAAATATTTCCAGGATTTATTTTAATATTTTTAGGTTAAAAGGGCTATGTAAATAAAGAAACAACAAAATAAAAACAGACTCATAAGAAACAGAGATCAAAGGAATGGTTACCAGAGGGGGTGAAAGAATGGGTGAAAAGTTGCATAGTGTCAGATGATTATTAGAATTAGTGGGGTGATCACATTGGGTATAAAAGTGTCAAATCACTAAATTGTACACCTGAAACTAATATAACTAATACAATATAGTACACCAACTATATCTAAATAAAAATAAAAGGGCTGTGTAAATGGAAAGTATTTTTCATATCTGATCCCACTTTCAGCTCTTTTCTGAAAGTATCTAAAAAAGAAAAAAGATATTTTTATGTAGTCCCATTTGTTTATTTTCTCTTTAGTTTCCATTGCCCTAGGAGCACTATCAGTGAAGAAATTGCTTCGGCATATGTCTGAGATTTTGCTGTCTGTGGATTCCTCTAGCATTTTTATGGTTTTCCATCTTATGTTTAAGTCCTTTATCCATTTTGAGTTTATGTTTGTGTATGGTTTAAGGGAGTGTGTGGAAAGGGGCGATTTAAGTCAGGAAAATTAGCTAGTAATCAGGTCTCCTCCACAAACCCTCAAAGGACAAAAGCTTTTCTTTGCAATCTTAAAAGGCATGTCTATTGAACAAGGAAGAAAAGTATCTCATATTAGAAGTCAGTCTAATGATACATGAATTGTTTTGCTAATGATTCAGTCAAGCATTTAACAACTTTAAAATATACAAGTCAAAAGTGAAAATGACTGCATCAAAAAAGACTCTGTCATTACAGACATAAACATGATTCCAAACATTTAAGCATTTTGTGGATGGATAAAATTATATTGTATTTAAACATGGTAA
>NW_006299719.1:1120380-1121049 GCF_000327345.1 Myotis davidii
CTTAGCCAAACCAGCTAGGGCAACCCCTTGGTATTTTAATGGGGAGTGCATTAAATCTATAGATTGCTTTGGGTAGTATGGATATTTTGATGATGTTGATTCTACCAATATATGAACACGGTATGTTCTTCCATCTGTTTATGTCTTCCTCTATCTCTTTTTCAGTGTCCTGTAGTTTTCTGCATAGAGGTCTTTTACCTCCTTAGTTAAGTTTATTCCTAGGTATCTTAATGTTTTTGGTGCAATGGCTAATGGGATTGCTTTTTTAGTCTCTCTGTCTATATGTTCACTATTGGTGTATAGAAATGCCATAGATTCTTGGCGTTAATTTTGTATCCTGCTACAGTGACAAATTCATTTATTAAGTCTAATAATTTTTTGATGGAGTCTTTAGGGTTTTCTATGTACAGCATCATGTCATCTGCGAATAAAGACAGTTTTGCACGGCAAAAGAAACCATCAAGAAAACAAGAAAGCTCACTGCATGGGAGAACATATTTGCCAATGTTATCACCGATAAGGGTTTAATCGCCAACATTTACAGGGAAGTAATAAAACTTAACAAAAGGAAGATAAACAACCCAATCAAAAAATGGACAATGGACCTAAATAGATACTTTTCAAAAGAAGACAGAAGGAAGGCCAAGAGACATATGAAAACATGTTCAC
>NW_006299719.1:1122835-1123282 GCF_000327345.1 Myotis davidii
ACCAAGCCAGCAGTATATGAAATGCTGAAAGGTATTCTTTAAGAAGAGTAAGAAGAAAAAGGAACTCTTACCATTTACCACAGCATGGATGGAACTGGAGAGCGTTATGCTAAGTGAAATAAGCCAGTCAGAGAAAGATAAATATCACATACTCTCACACATTTATGGAATATAATGAACAACATAATCTGATGAACAAAAACAGATACAGAGACAGAGAAGCATTGGTCAGATCATCAAACCTCAGAAGGAAGGTAGGGGAGGGTGAGGATAAGGGGGAAGAGATAAACCAAAGGACTTGTATGCATGCATATAAGCCTAAACAATGGACACAGATAACAGGGGGGTGAGGGCATGATTGGGGAGGTTGGGGGGAGGAAATGGGGGATAAGTACACATATGTAATACCTTCATCCATAAAGAAATTAAAAATAAATAAATAAATAA
>NW_006299719.1:1124284-1140468 GCF_000327345.1 Myotis davidii
TCAGGACACAGAACTTAGATGAAGATCTGAGAGACAGAACTCAGAAGACAGAACCTACACAGAACCTAGAGACAGAAGAACTTCGCTGGAGAGAACATGGCAAAAGATCCTGGACAGAACCTGCCTACAGAACTTGTTTGGAGAACCTAGACAGAACCTGGCTGAAGAACCTGGCTACAGAACCTGACGACCAAACCTGGCTGGAGAGCCTAAACTGAACCTGGCTGGAGAACCTAGCGAGCGAACATGGCTACAGAACCTAGCTGGAGAACCTGGAGAACGTGGCTGGAGAACCTAGCAAGAGAACATGGACACAGAACTTGACTGGAGATTGTGGCTAGACATCCTGGCAAGGCTGCTGATCAACTGAACGCTGTCTCCATGTCATTCCTTCTTTGCTGACTCCGTCCACACCTTTGGGGACCCCTGGACCTGCTGGGGTTGGACCCCAGCAGCAAAGCACCCCTCAACATGCTATATCAGAATATCAGAGAGATCAACTGAAAGTTTTGTTTGGGCCAGGTGAAAACTTGTCTTAGAATAATTCAAAGAGCAGTTAATGTTGTTGAAAAATATCCTCAATTTTCTATTGAGAGGGTAGACTAGGATGAGCTATTCAAATTGTACCCATCCAAAATTAATCAAATAGACCTTGGTTATGAGGTCCCTTCTGGTTTATCAGCCCTGGTTTATCTGACCTGGGATGGGGCCATTTCTACATAATTCCTTTTGTATAAAGAGGAAACTCCAAGTGAAGTTTTAGTGCTTCTCCTCCATCTCCAACTTGCCCAGGGAAATCCTTGGTATGCCACATCCATTAATTTATTGAGTCCCTCTCTGAGCAAGAAAGGAAAGCATTTCTTTTCCTTATTTTTTTTAAAATTGATTTCAGAGAGGAAGGGAGAGGGAGAGAAAGATAGAAACATCAATGATGAGAGAGAATCATCATTGATTGGTTGCCTCCTGCATGCACTCCACTGGGGATCGAGCCCATAACCCAGGCATGTGCCCCCAATCGGAATTGAACCTGGGACCCCTCAGTCCACAGGCCGACGCCTCTATCAACTGAGCCAAACTGGCTAGTGAGGAAAGCATTTATTTATCTAAATAAAACAGGGACCGTGTACTGTTGACAATATTTTAAGAAGGCCATTTCAATCGTCCTTGAACACATGAAAATGATGCAACATTTCTCCAGCAAGAGAAAATAGCAACAATTTCATTTTGTTGGTTTGATTTGTTCTATCCTAAGAACATACCCAAACCATCCATCTGTCTCCTGAGCACTAACATTCAATTTGTTAAAATTCATGGTAATAATGAAATGCAACACTGGGGCCTAGCACATTAGTTGAACAAATAAGAGTGATAAGCATGGCATATGTTGCAGAGACCAGTGGCTAAATCCTCTAAGCTAAAGGAATTTTGTTGTCATTTGGTAGGAACTCTTAAGAGCTTATACCATGATTTATTGTTTTATAAAGTGTGGGGATCCACAAAAACATAAAATAAAACCAGTTTTCAACTATCATTCTCAATCAACTAAACACAAAGCCAGCACCTGTGAAGAGCTAGCTGCAGCAGCTATTTCTGAGCTCTCTTCCAGAAGACTAATGCTTTGTAAATAATCTTTCTCTGAAACTCAAATTTCTTAAGAGACACGGAGAATCATTTAAATAAATGTGACGTGTTGAGTAACTAGAAATGCGTAAGGCCTTCAGAAGCCTCAGGATATGTAAGATTTTCCAACTGATTCTCAAATATAGAACTACCTGAAATTTCTTTTATACAAAGCAACAGGTCACTACAGCTAACAGAAATGCTTACAGATACTTATCAAAAGACATGTACATGAATGTTCACAGCAACAGTATGTTTTATAATCTGTAATTGAAAATTTTTCAAATGCCCCTAAAGAGTAGAATGAATAAGGGCATTGTGATATAGTTGCAAAACATTATACTATACAATGAGAATGAATGATCTACAACTATCTGCAACAATATGAATGAATCTTAGAAATTGTTGGTCAAATGAACCCAGACACAAAGACATATATAGCATTCCATTCCATTTATATAAAATACATAAAGTGGCAAAGCTAATATATGCCCCATGAAGACAGCGGTACCCTTTTTGAGGAGTGATTGGAAGAGAATGTAAGTAGGGATTTGGGGTGCTAGCCATGATGCATTTCTTCATCTGTATACTAGAGTGATTTCAGTTTGTGAAAATTCATTGAACTATAATGTGCAAACATATATGTGTGTATGTACTTATACAACACAAATAAAAATAGCAGTCCTACTACTATATCTACAAAGTCTCTACTATTCCACATTTGTTCACTTTTTTAATTAAAGTAACTATTATGTCTTTTTCTTTTTTACTAGAAATCTTCAAACCTGTATGTTTTTCTTTCTCCTCGTCTATGTTCTTATAATAGCTGCCTATTTCTATCCATCAAACTCCATTTCTCCTTTCAATAAATGGACTTTCATGTTTTATTTCAGGTAGCCTGATAAATCTTCCAGTTTAGTAATTGTTCTCCTTTAGTTTGGACTTCTAAGATTTTAGCATTTAAAATCTTAGAAGTCCAAACTTCTTTACATACACTTCTTTACATACTTTAAACTTCCTAATAAGGCAATGCAGACATCAAACTCTGACATATTTTATAGCATTTGGTGTTACTCTCTGATTTCAATTACAATGTCTATTGTTCCATGTCCTCCAAAAATTTAAACTCTATAGGACAGCGGTTCTCAACCTGTGGGTCGCGACTCCTTTGGCGGTCGAACAACCCTTTCACAGGGGTCGCCTAAGACCATCCTGCATATTAGATATTTACATTATGATTCATAACAATAGCAACATTACAGCTATGAAGTAGCAACGAAAATAATTTTATGGTTGGGTCACAACATGAGGAACTGTATTTATAGAGCCAGAAGGTTGAGAACCACTGCCATAGGGCCTCATGTTTATAGAGCTCACTTATGTACAGCTTGCTTCTAAGACACAATATATCTTAATAGCAATGACAAAGATGCTAGTTCACCTTCTAATTCTCTCTAGTTTCCTTTCCCTTAAAATGAAGAATTTGTTATTAATCATCTTTATTTCTATACTACTGCTATTACCAATGTTATCATTATTAAAATACAGTTATTAGGTACTCATTTATGCCAGACACTGTTGTAAGCAATTTGCACATACTATCTCATTTACTCTTTACAATCTTGTAAAAGGAGTTGTTGTCCTCATTTTCCAGATGAAGAAACTGAAGTTCAGCAATAATAAATAACTTGCTCAAGATAAAAGAACATGGCTTGATTTAAACCCAGGTATTCTACCATCATAGCCCAAGCTTGCACCAGTTTGCACTCCAGTAAGTTTATACTTAAACACTAATCATTAGCTCCATTACTTTTTCTAGTAGAGGCATTGTCAGCAGATCTGACAAACATTCCCTTTCTTTCTTTGCATTTATTTCCCTTTAAAAAATGTGTATTCACATAAAAATTTCCCCAGTATAAGAGATAAAGACTCGCTCTATATCTACTCTAAGAGAGTAACTGTCATTACCCATCATGATTTTGTTTCTCTAGTATCTAGGAATGCGAGGTCATTCTCTTTACTAAGTGCCAATACCAAGCATGCCTTCTGTTCACCTGTAGCTCAGGAGTTGTCTTCTCTACTGATGGTCTATTGGACTCTTTGATGCAAGTCTCCAGTGACTCAAATATAATTTACAGAGAAATGGGAGTGTGCAAATCACACAAGCAAAAAAAGAATTATTGATGCCATAAACTATGCACACAGTTCCATGTATTACTAGAGAGATGCAATGATGAAAAATATACCTTTTTCATAAGCCCACATCAAACATGTCTGCTCATCTTTTTCACCACTAGACCTGCTGGGATCACAGGCTACTAGATTCATATCAGCTCCATTATCCAGTAAGAACTGAACGAGGCGAATGTGACCATGGTAGCAAGCAGAGTGCAATCCTATAATAGAATAGAATGAAAGTGCAAAAGGAAAAAAGAGGAAAACAATCCAATTTTCAAAAGACACTCATTACCACATAATAGATTTGTTGCCAGAGATATAAAGGAAGGAATTACTTCTTTGATAATGAATTAATTCCATTATTGAGCAAATAAGATATACTTTAGGCAAAAGAAGTGTACTATTCTAGTTGATCTTCTATATAGACTGCCTTTTTGTTTAGCACAATTCCTAGTATTTCTATATCCATTGTAATTACCAAGAACAAAGGTAGGCATCTTTTTACATATCAAAGAACAAAGACCCAATCAAGTATTTTTCTTGATCATCCAACCAAGGGCAAAGCAGTGTGGTTTGTCTGTTCTTGGTGCAGGGCACAAGGAATTCATTGACTAGAGATACTTTAGCACAACAGTGAAACTACTCAAACATGGTACTTTTTGTTATCACCATGCACCATCAATTCTAAATGATGTAATTGATAAAATATCCCTCCCCACTGGGGTGGACCACTCCCACCGCCTCCTTTCTTCTTGAGCATACTACTTTTCTTGACAGTTTTGGATATGCCTCATAAACTAGTGACGATCTCACCACAGCCTTACCTGTGTGCCCATCTCTTCCTTGGTGGTTGATGCTTACAACATTTTGATCAAGAAGAAATTTAACCAGGTCAATGTTCTTGCCATAGGTACAAGCACTGCAAAAAATATACCATAAAAAAAATAAAAAGCCCTTGTTTTAGGCTGAATTGCATGCCCCTCAAATTAATATGCTGACACTCCAACATACAAAACCTCAAAATGTGACCATATCTAAAGGGATATGATTTAAATAGGTAATTAAGTTAAAAATTGAACCATTAGAGTGGGTCCTAACCTAATATGACTGGTATCCTAATAAGAAGGGGAGATCCATACACAGTTACAGACACAGAAGACAACCATGTGATGGCACAGGGGGAAAGTGGCCATCTGCAAGGCAAGGAGAGAGACTTCAGGAGAAACCAGACCCTCTGATGCCTTGATCTGGACTTCCAGGTTCTAGAACTGTGAGAAAATAAACATCTGGTTTTCAAGCAACAGAGTCTGTGGCATTTTGTTATGGCCACCCTAGAAAATAAATACAGCCTCGATTTACCCAGGCTACTCCAGATGCTGGGTGTTTATAGGAGTACCTCTGCTTACCTTGATACCTTACAACAGAATTCTTTTAAGAAGAGAAGAAATCTTATCATCTTAATGTTCCTACTGTACCAACACAAGGCTAGTTCTTAATTAATCTTTCTTGAATAATTCATTGAGTGAATAAAAAGCTGCCATATCACTGCAATAGACTTTACCAGCATTGATTAGTTGCATTATAAATAGTTTCCATAATATTATATGTCTGTGTATTCATATGTGTATGTTTATATATACATATGAAAACAATAGAAATAGAGTGCTTGCTATATACAAAGCACTGTGATTTGCACATAGAATAATTCAGAATTGAGTAAATTTCTCATGTAAAAGGGAAGTTTATTTTATGCTTAAAATGACTAGAATAAAAACATCATGTTATTTCTAATTGCCACAGGCTTGCACAAAAATAAAACAACTGAACATACTTTTAACGCAACTTCACTAATCTTGTCAGATAAGCAATCCTCTGGAAGTGACAATCATCTTCTGATTAGAGTTGGTTCCAATTTATGTGCACTGAATAGCAAAATGATTTGAAAACTAGCCTGAGGTATCAGCCTTAACAAGCATGACCTATGGGAAAAGGGAACACCAAGAACCTGTACATATCAGTTCTGCTAATTGTCCCCTTCAGTGACAGATCCTACTGATCCATTTCAACTGAAGGTAGGATCCAAAAAGTTCTTGAATATGTTCTGTTACAGAGGGTATAGAAAACAGACAAAATATTTTGGTACCAGAACATGAAGATATATAAAAATAGTACAGGAGTTTAGGCAGGTATTTATTACATGATTTTCTAGCTATAAGAATTTCTGGCAAGTTACGCAGCTTTTCTAAGCCTCTATTTTTCTCATCTGTAAAAGAGGAGTAATCCAACTTTGTAAAATGGTTATGAGGTTTAAATAAGATAATAGACACAAATAATCCGGCATATAATCACTCCATAAGTGGTAGTTTTCTTTGCCTCCCTTTTTGTGGAACTCTTGGATGCTAAGAAAAATCTGGAAATCCAGTGAAATTTGACAGGTTGATACCTAATGCAGAAGCACAAGCTTAACTTTAGTGCAGTATGAAAAGGGGCCTCTTCATTTAATTATTTACCACTGTAATAGAAACACTACGCAAATATAGAGTCCCAGGCTTATTTTGTTTATTTTTTAGAGGTTACAAACTGGCCAAGGCATCTGAAATGTGCAGGTAACTTATCTTATATTCAAGTTTTACAATTAAAATTACTCTTTTTATTTTTATAGCCAAACTAGAGGCCCAGTGCATGAAATTCATGCACTGATAGGGTCCCTAGTGGCTGCCAACCGCTGGCCGGGGCCTCCCATTCTTGCCCCGCCCTCTGGTCAAACTCCGGGACAACTCCAGATAGAGTGGAAAATTTGCATACTACACTTTTATGCCTACCATTCTTGCCCCACCCTCTGGTCAAACTCCTGGACAACTCCGGATAGAGTGGAAAATTTGCATACTACACTTTTATTATATAGGATAGTCACCTGCTAAAAATGAAGGTTTAAAATCTGTTCCTTATGGACACTTTAGGAAGTGATCGATAGTCACCTGCTAAAAATGAAGGTTTTAAATCTGTTCCTTATGGACACTTTAGGAAGTGATAACTCTGAGTTATTAGCTACCTTTCCCTGTCCTCTCTCCTCCTCTCCCTCCCTTCTTTCCTTCTTTGTTGCAACTTTTCCAAATCCAGCTGCTCCTTCAGAATGCTTTTCTAGATCAAAAAGCATATTGTCAAGGACTCTCATAGATGGCTAGAAAGGAGCTAATGCCTTCCTAGTTCTCTCACTGGCCACCCTGACTAAGCTTTTATAGCCGACAGATGGATGTCTTAGATAGGGAGATACATTTGCACATAAGGTTTATGTGCTTAGTAAAAAAGTGTCACATTTAATGCTAATGAATTCCAGTAATGAGATTCTTGTAGGAGGAGGACGATGGGCCCTGCCCCTTTTGGCAGCTTTCTGTGGAGTGAAGTGGAAACGAAACAATATGCTTACAGATGTTGATATGCCTGTTGCCTTGGCAACATCAGTCCCTGTCTTTGGGGCTGCTGCCAGGAATGCAGCATCTGGCACAGGCCCCATCTGTTGTACTAACTGCAGCATCTGCCTCTACCTTATCTCCTGTGTTTGTAGTTTGGGATCCTTGTCTTGCCCACCCTCTGCTCTCGCTCTCTGATTGCAACATCTGCCATTATCCTGCCTTGCTGTATGTACACAACTGCAGGTGCCATAGGGTGTCCGCTAAGTGTAGTGGCTATTGTATTTAAATATTCATTTACCTGTGAAAAGCTGTCTCACTGAAGATGTTTTCCTTAGTCAGGCTTTCTGTTCCTGATATTTGGATGATTTCCTTGGCGACTTCAAATTTGCCATTGTAGCATGCCCTAGGGTTAAAGAACATGTTCTGATCACAGTAAATAGGTACATGCCAAATACCTGGAGGACCTATAGAATTATACATAATACTCACAGGTGCAAAGGGGTGTCTCCATAGATATTAACAACGTGAGGCTGGACTTCTGAATCACTCTGGAGCAGGAACTTCACTATATCATGGTGTCCAAAGCGAGAGCAGAAATGAAGTGGGACGTGGTCTTCATTGTCCTGAGCATTCACTGTCATCAATGAGAGAAAAAGGTATGTCACCTGGAAGCCCTGTTCCTTAGCCTTCTCATGGGTAGTGTCAGGGATTTTTCCTAAGTGCCTGAGAGACTCCTAGAAATTGCCAATTAATGATAATAATAAAGGAAATTAAGTGCAATCAATTTAAAAAGTTATAATTATATTCTATTGCCTATTACCACATTAAGCAGGCTTTCTTCTAGTTCCCATAAATTCTATGGAACTCATCTAATCAAATCTACCTTGCACAATGGAATAGTTCAGGAAACTAATATGCACCTAAAAGGTGCTCATGGCTTTAATTCCACGAGTATCTCCTTTCAAATTGATTTTCTCCTCCTCTAGAGGATGTCAAAAATTACAGCTCCGGGCCAGAGCACCATTTCTGAGATTTGGGTTTAACAAGCTAGGGAGGGGCCTAGCTCTCTGTATGTTTACAACACTGTTTGGGAGGTTCCGATGTACCCTTAACTGAGAATGTTCACATTATGGTATACAGAGCAGGTATGATAAAAACCAATGAGCTTTAGAGTGAGGCAGACCTCATTAATCCCATTACCGCGGACAGTTATTTAACATTCAATTGCTCACTCAGCAGTGGGCATTTGTCCTTCTCTTCAGCCCACCCAGCCTTATAACCTATTCTGACATTTGGTGAATTCCCTGCACTAAAAGAGGCCCAAACCATGTTCTATCATAGAAGCTGAAAATATTTCCAAGTTTCCTTTGCAGCAAGGGAACAGGACTGGCAGAGGGTGACCATATGTTCGGTTTAGGCCTGTTAGTCTAGCATAATGTTTCATAGTGACCGTTTCACTCTCAATAGTGCCCTTGGACACTTATCTATAGGCTCTTCCAACCAACACCTCATATGAGACTCTGACATTGGAGCTGATGACACGAACAAAGCAGAGCCGAAGCTATCTGGGCAATGCAGCACTGGCGGAGCAGCGCCAGCCAGTTTCCAGCAGGAGTGATCCAGCCCCAGACTCAGTGCCCTGCATTGCTGGTGCCAGAACCGCAAGTGGTGCTGTGTGTGCCATGCAGGGTGGCCGTGTATCTTCATAGGACTAGTTGTGGATTGTGACTTGGGATATTGTTCTTCACTATAAGGATTCCGGACCTCGCTTTCCAACCTTGTCTTGGGGAAGGTTCTGCACGCTGCTTGATATCCTTAACATATTCCTTTTATAAACTAGCAGAAGTTAGTTTCCAGTGCTTGCAGCTGAGAAGACCTGACTGATACCTATTCATTCCTCAACAAGTCTGAAATGATCGCTAGGCACCAGCACTGTGCCAGGTGTCAGATGTATTGATTTCTTCTCAGTAGCAATAGATGTAATAACACAATTGTTGCAGGGATGCTGAAAGGATTCAAGGAGAGTATAATTGGAAAGCTTCTAGCATGATGCCTTTCACATATTAGGCACTTAATAAAAATGTCTTTTCTCCATTTTTACTAATTTCCCTCCTAGACGTTTGCTAAGTGCTAAGACCAATAAGCTATAAATGCATAGAGTTGATACCCTCATATAACTTAAAAGCTAGTTGGATCGTCAAGAATTACAGGACTAAAGTAATAGTAACTGAACACCAATTCTGGATTAGCTTTAGCATAATTTTTAAAACTAAAATAACTGAATCAACTGGTCTATAGCCATTTAAAAATATGTACAGAGTGCTTTATTCAGGATAGAAAATAATAGTCCTTAATAAACCCAATTAATCCTCATATGTATACAAATTGTTCATAGAACCAAAAGAATCAAAGGGGGAAAAGTTTAATGATGAATGACAGGGGAAAAAAGGGAAGAAAATAGTTAATTTAAAAATGTGTAAGTACTAGTTCATTACTACTGTACTGTTATTATAATCACCATTTGAAATGTAATGAACATGAATTTAGGCCTTGTAGCTGCTATATTTTTAGATAATTACTCTCATTGTATTTTCCTGCAAGATATTAAGCCACAGGGAAATTCTTTAGCAAAATCACTGAACTCCTCCTCCCGAAGCTGTTACTGAAAAATAAATCTTTGATTCCTTTCTATTAATGAGTGACTCAAGGGTGCCCTTCCTTCAGAAGAGTGTTTCTAGTTGTTTTGATTATCTTCCTTTTTATGATACTTTTCCTTTGTTCACATCCTGTTGGAAGCCAGGGAAAGTCAATACTGTGAGTCGATGCCTGAGGACAGTAGGGAGTCCAGAGCATCTGGAGGTCACATAAGAGTTCTTGAGGTCCAGAGGGGACATTGTAAAACAGAATGAAGCACAATCTTCTATTAATTCATAATTTGCCTTTGGCCATCCCTGGCCCCACCCAACATTATTCTTTAATAGTTGAATTGAGAGACTTCAAAGTAGATTATCCACTTCGTGAATTACCTGTAATGGCCTAGATATTGTTCCCATCAAAGAATATATAAACGCCAACCAAAGGGACACGTCAGGAGAAATCTGGATCAGGTATAGAGCTTAGATGTATACACTTATATTTATGCTTCAGTCATTGTTATTTACTTAGTTTTGTCTTGGACCAATTTGCAAGGACAAGAAAAGTATACGTTATTTTATCTTCTCTGAGGAAATTGGATATATGAATGATATTCTATTTTCTCTAACTTAACACCTTATTGAAATATTTAAATAAAGTAAAATTTCTAGCAAAGCAATATTCGTGAATCATTGGTATTTGAAAAATATTTAGTGTCTACTCCTCCACTTTTAAGAGAATATGTATTCAGTAATGTCTTTTGAAAGAAAGATTGGATAAAAGGATGGGTGAATGGATGTTATTACTTGCTTATGTCAGTTTATTGATCTTAAAGAAAAACAAAAAATTTCATATTAACCAGCAATATTAGCACATACTATTAGCTCTCTAAAGCAATTCCCACATGTGTCTTAGATTTTCAATAATAAATCTGTGTAATATTTCTGAAAAGGTATACTTTAAAGAATAAATACTTCCTCTTATTGACCATGTCCTAGAAATTTTATGACTTTCTACAATATTCAGTTTCATGTTAAAAGAACTATAGATTTTAACAGTCAGAGGATAACAAATTTAAACATCCTGAATTTTAAAGATTGTGACGAATGTATCACCATTTTCTTCTTACAGAGTTCAACAATATTTTGACCTTTTCAATTTCATTCAATAAGCATTACATTTATCCCTTTTCATTGCCCTGAGAGATATAAGAAAAAAGATGGAGACTTAAAAGATACATGATTGAGTAGGTCAGTCTCTCAGCCATGTTGAACTGAAGAGGGTACTTTCAGAATTGCATTTTGGCTAATTTTGTAACCCAAATTTATTTTCATTTGTGACATTCTGTTACCAAGGAAACATACTGAAAATATCAGATTTCCAATTGTGCTCCTTTTTGGGGTAATTCATTTATTCTTCCTCCTATGTCCATTTATGATAGACAAGATCCTGTGGTAAGTAAATAGATCCACTGGAGGGTTAGCTACATTTGGGAATCAGTGAACTAGCAAATAATAAATGTGTAATGTCTGTCACCATAACAGATCTTCTGGTTTATTCTTTGCAATTGGTTGAAGTGCAAAAGGAACTTAAATATCAAGTGTGTATTAAAAGATAATCTAAAAAATATATTTAAAAATCTGAGTCATGCTGTCTCTCGAGTTGTTAAATGATTGAGTAGGAGGCATGTAGAGCTTGTGTCAATCAGAAAGAAAATGCTTATAATTATATCACATGAGGCTGGGATGTAGGGGGAATTCAGGTGCAGGACACATTTCAATACCTTTTGTAGAAGAGTGCTTTGATTCTGGAGACATGCTGATCATAAATGCACTCATTTTGACACCACCGAGCTTTGGAGTTACGAAGATGAGTAAAAAGCAGTTAGGCATTGACAATAAAAGGGGGAAAATGAGCAGTTCCTGGCTCCTTGGAAGAGTGAGGCGGTTTCAAAAAACACAATTATGTGTTCAGTGGTTCACAGAGGTGTGTACCTCTGACTATTCTAAGCTAACAGAATCCCAGAGACTACTTAACAAGCTCCAGGGACAGCCTGCCCTGCATCCGGGTGGCACCGGTTGTTTATGCTAATGCGATAAAGATGCCTAAGTTATCGTACACTGGCTCATAGAAAATGACACAAACTAGGTTTCTTAAATTTTACAAAGTAATATGGCTCTGTTTCCAACATGGAAACTGGAAACTTCCTTAGCCTCTCCTCAGAGTTGTATCTGGGAGCCTTTGTGTTTTCCTTATGAGCAAATGAAAACTTTGGTTAGCTTTATTAGCTCAATATCAGTTTCAATTTGGGACCAAGGAACGGGAAGTTCTAGAGCTTTGACAACCTTGTCCTTTTATAAATGTGCATCGTTTCTGCTGCAAAGGCCAGCAGCTTTTACAGCTGGGCTTTTAATTAGGTCTCTTGGGGGTCAGTGAAAGAATGTTGGATTTGCCTGAGAGAATTTAATGACAAGATGTAACTCTGAGGGAATCTGTGTCAAAGTAAAGTTTATGAGGAAGAGAAAAAGAAAAAGGAAATTTTTTTTTCATGCTCTACTTTCAATCAATTTTCCAAAAACTCATTTTATAATTTAAAAAATATAAAGTTGCAGGAAATTCTATTCTGTTAACTGCATCTAAAATCTTTAGGTCATTTTCTAAAGATATTTCCCTCCAAATTTATCACACTCTAATTTCATTTTCATTTAAAATAATAGTAATATCAAATATTAAGGGAGATATAGGGAACACTCATATATTGATATGAGAGTGAAAAGGGATACTGACACTTTGGAAAACTCTGAAATTTCTTCAAACGTTAAACATGTGCATACCTTCTGATTTGGAAATTTCACTCATAAATATATGTGTGTATACATATATACACATACATATATACATGTTGTACACTAATTTAATGTTGTTTACATGTTGAAACTAATATAATATTGTATATCCACTATAATTGAAAAATAACAACTATTTTAAATTCCAAACTATAATTCATGCAACAATATAAATGAAAGTCAAAATCATAATGTTGATCAAAAGAAGGTGGTCACAAAATTACTAACTGCCAGAACAGAAAAATAACTAACCTATGGCAACAGAAGTCAAAATATTGATTACCTTTGGTAGTGAAAGCTATTTACTCAGAAGGAGGCACAAGGGAAATTTCCAGAGCTCAACCTTCCAGATGAAAATATTCTATAACTTGACATGGCTGGTTTTTACATGGGTGTATGCGTAAGTAAATAGTCAGTTAAGTCAATATTCACTTAAGATTTAAAAATTTTTCTGTATATAAACTTGATCCCAATAAAAGAAAAAGATTAGTGAATAACAACAAATAGGAATCATTTATCTAGGACAACCCCACTACTTTAAACTGCAGCACCTAATATATTAAGAATTGAGCTAAAATGTATAAAGAAGTATGAACACATAGATTTAGTTAATATTTTAAGTATAATAAATTATGACTTATAGGACAAATTATTGCATAAGGACAGAATTAATCTTCTTTAAGATATTTTCCAGTAAATAAGAGGGCAAAGGTCTTCTGAACATATAATCTTACCATCTGCTTTGCTGCCTTCTTCCATTAAGAGTTTTGCAAT
The DNA here is from genome assembly GCF_000327345.1 of Myotis davidii. NCBI lineage: Eukaryota > Metazoa > Chordata > Mammalia > Chiroptera > Vespertilionidae > Myotis > Myotis davidii. The sequence goes on from NW_006299719.1 coordinate 1,137,750, forward strand.
ATTAAAGAATCCTTTTGCAGCTGCTAGGTGCAGGGGCCGATCTCCAACTTCACCACTTACATTTACATCAGCACCAAATTTCAAAAGGAGGCGGGTTATCTAAAGGATCCATTCATTTGAAATTAGTATCAACAGTCAAAAAATCATGCAAAGCTTTTGGCAATATGGAGAAGACATATTATTTAGGCTGTCTCTTAAGTTATTTTTACCTGAAAATAGCAGAAAATCCTAACTCAGCTGGCCTAAAAATAAAGAATTTATTATTGTATTACCTAACAAGATGTTTAGGGCGGGGTCTTCATTGTATATAAACAATCCTCTCTGAATTCACCCATAATTTACTGAAATTTTTTTTTGGAAAGTCTCCTTCTGGCTAGAGCTAGTAGTGTTCCCTTGATTCTTGATTTTCACAGCACCTCCATTCATAAGTCACTCATGGTCATCTTGCTAATGGACTTCTGGGTTCCTTTCTGGATTTTTTGTAAATGACAGAATCTTCCCCAGTATGCTGAGATCACATCCAAAGGGATGGAGAGAGATGAAGTATTTAACAAGTTAGGAGTGGGCAGAGGCTGTTTCAGGTAATGGGGATTCATTAGAATTATTTACATATTCACCTAGGAATCTTCCAAATAATTTCTCTAAACCTGACGTTGCCTCCTTCCCTGAGAATTTTAGCAGTCACCACAGTGACCCCCAGAAGTAAGTTATTTAATATGACAGTTATGGGAGGACCCCTCACTTGTCCTGACCACTGAGGTGTAAGCATAACAGTGAATTTAAGCTCTAAAACTATTTCAACTTTCTATATGGCATCAAATAAACAAGTATTGGGTAGAAACCTCTCAGGAATATGGTACATATTTGATAGAAAGTCCACGCAAAAATATTAGCTAGCTGAGTGGGATGTGGTGAAACTTCCTATTGAGTGTAGTGGGTAAGCAACAAAGGTTCTAAAATTTAGACTTTTTTAAATTAATTATGTCACCTTAAATAAATTATTCCATTTTTGAAACATCAGTTTCTTCATTGCTAAGATAAGAATAATAATAGTTCTATCTCATAGACTTGTTGTGAAAATTAAATGACTTATTACTTATAAAGCACTTAGAAAAGTGCCTATTCATAAATGTTGGCAGAAGTGAGAGCACCAATGTGAAACATGTATACTTTGTCCCTTTGTTGGCTAATGGGTAGACCGATATTTAATTCAGGAGAAGTAAGAGCAGTAGAAGTTTAATCTCAAGAACCTTGCACTCCTAAGCAGATATTTCCACTTACACAGACTCCATAAATTCTGATTATGTGACTTTATAATAGACAGATTTAAACTATCTTCAAAATCGATTGTCTATTAAGCAGTATTATTATATACCTAGGAAATATTGCTCTTGGTACAAAACATCTACTCTTCTACTTAAAAATAAGTAAATAAACAAATGGCAAGGAACATGGCACATCAGGCACATTTATATATTGAATGGGCCATTCTCCCGTCAGCATATTTTAGCAAATGACGGTAGCATCCATAAATTACTTATGTGCTGTCTTTGCATACAGAAAGCGAGTCCTTTATCGTAAAAGGACCATCCACATTTTAGCATAATTGTGTAAGTCTGTGACTATATATTCAGGGGAAGTAAACAACTTTAGCTCTACACCAAACATGCATAAAAGCTCTTTAGAGTTCTGCTGGGTGATGCGGTTAATATCCAAAGAGAACGACTCTACAGATAACATGTGTTGTGTATATGCTGCCTGTGCCTGAAGTCAGAAAAGTATGGGATTTTTTCATCTCCTGGGCTTTTGGACCCTGTATTCTCAAAAGCATTTTCAGTGCCCAGCTCTCCAGTGCACTCCGGTGCCCTATGTGCAGCACATCAATGAAATGAGAAGTCTTCCCTGGCTATAGTCACACTTCACAGGTCTGAGAGCGTCCAAGCACATGCCAGCTAGAATAGAAAATAAGGGCAGAATGACTAGAACAGCACAGGGACAGAAATAAGTTTGATTTTCCACTTGGGATCCTCAGGCAATGCAGTGGAATGACCTCTACAATGGTAAAAAGGTATCACCCTACTCTAAAATGGAGTCAGATTAGTGATCTAGAATATATAATGAGGAAGAGTGAAAGTGGGATGTCAAAAGATTGTGTAAGTTTTGATTTCCTAATTATATTTATACTTCCATTTTATTTGATTCTATTTAGTTCTTTGAGTATGGCTAAAGGGCAGTGTTTGAAAGCAATGTGTAAAATTTTTGTCTTTTTTTTTAATCTTTATTGTTGAAAGTATTACAGATGTTCCCTTTTCCCCCACTTATCCCTTTTAGTCTGCACCCACCCCTTGCCCCAGGCCTTCACCACATTTTCAATATGCTAAGGTTGAAGATCAATGGACTTTGGTGGTAGAGCACTTGTCCTTGGAGTCTAACTTGAACACAAGATGAACTGCCTGAACTTCATGATTTGGTTCATTGGTATAAGAGGAATAGCAAGAGGCTCTTTGGTACACCAGAATGAATATGGGCTTTGGGATAAGACAGGCCTGAATACCTATTCCAGGTTTTCTATTATTAGCTGCATAACTCTGGCATGCTCCCTGACCTCTGTGGGCTCCATGTGCAGCATTCATAAGAAGGGGAAAATGACAGCTAAATTCAAGGTTGTGGCTAAATTTTTTTAAGAATCCACATAAAGGTCTCAACACAGTGCCTGTCA
>NW_006299719.1:1142272-1155867 GCF_000327345.1 Myotis davidii
AATGGGAGATTATAAGAGAGGATTTCGCGTGCCAGGAAAAGTTACTGGCGTGTCATGTTTGGCGCGCGTGCCAGGGGTTGCCCACCCCTGCTCTAACACGTTTTCTGTTTCTATAAACAAACTGCTTCCTAAGTCAAGTTTCCTTGCCTATTAGAATCAGCCCCACAGAACTAGAGGAGACCATGGACATTATATGTCAAACCCCTATGTTTTAAAGAGGAAGAAACTGAGCATCCAAGGAACTCGGAAATTTCTCAAACTCATGGAGCAAGTCACTGCCAACACGGAAGTGAATCTTTAGTCACTTGCCTCAAGTTTTGTTTCTGGGTGTTCCACAGTTTTAAATAGCTCATTTATGCCTTAGCCAGTTTGGCTCAGTGGATAGAGGGTTGGCCTGCAGACTAAAGGGTCCCAGGTTCGATTCTGGTCAAGGGCACATGCCCAGGTTGTGGGTTTAATCCCTGCTGGGTGGTGTGCAGGGAGGCAGCCAATCAATGGTTCTCTCTCATCACTGATGTTTCTATCTCTCTCCTCTCCCTTCCTCTCTGAAATCAATAAAATATATTTTAAAAAAAATAGCTCATTCATTAATCATATATTTATTCCTGTATCAAACAAAATTTTTTGAGCTAAAATTGTTTTTTTACACGATTATCCTCATAGATTATTCAATCCCCGGGATAGTATTAGAACTGATTACTATTGCCAAAGAAGGGATAAGGAATTCTTGTTGGATCATCTAAAATTTCTGGTGGGTCCCAAAATATAAGCAGGTGTCTACACTTCTATACATTTTCAGAGTAATGTTTTTGCTGATATTTGGATATTGGTGACTAATGATTAATAGAATACACAATGTGTAAAGTGAATTATTTTTCTATTACAAAATTAAGACCACAATTAACATTTATTGAGGACAAATATGTGTCAGGCCCTGAACTAAGTGCATAAATAGTACCTGGAGTATCCTTTAACTGTTCTACCCCCAAACACAGAAAGACAGGTGCTGCTATTTCATTCTAAAGGTGAAGAAACTGAGCCTTGTGAAGACTAGGTAACTTATGAGGTCATTCAGCCAGTCGGGCCAGAACTGGGATTCAAATCTAGGTCTATTTGACTTCAAAGTTTCTTTTCATCAAGCCCCTCCTGTGACCTTGATCTCATTAACACTAACCTTTAAGTAGATGAACTGACTCAGATAAGAGGAAGCATTCTATCAGTTAGAAGCACTATAGATTCAGTTCGAAAATGAATGCCAGAGCCTTTTGTATCAAGCGCCTGTATCTTAGACTTCACATGCCTGTAAATTCAATCTCAGGGACCTTTAAAAGAGGTCACTAACGATCAAGGTAAATGAAGCTTTTTATAAATTCTCTTATTTTAAATATAGCATAAAATAGACAGCATGATTTTTTATTGCAAAAAAGAATCTCTAATGTTAACAATTTCTTAGGCAGGGTTCCAGAACTAATTTTCATTCTAATGGATAACAGCTCTTAGGTTTCAATACATAGTCCAAAGCAATTTTTTTTTCTTTCTAAATTTGTACTTATCCAGTCATTCAGAAAGTTAATCTTTAGCTGAATGTTTATTAATTATGAAGTGTTGACTTTCTGAGAAACAGTCAAAATGTAAGTTTTAATGAAACCATACAGTCATTATTGTATGCTTTACTGAGTTTGTTTTAAAATGTAAGAAAATATTTAACCATTGAGAGTAATGCATATTGGAGTTATTTGAATAATTTCATGTTACTTATGAGTAGAATCCATTTATTGATTTTTATAATTTTTGGAATCATTATGGGAGAGCATCTCCCAGAAATCTTATGGGAATATAATATAATGTGATGTACAAATATACCTATCATGCGATAAGACAAATGCACTCATATTAACACTTAGGTTGGAAAATGTATATATAAAATAATTTTATTCATGCTTCCCTTAACTTAAAAAGTTAAAGGAAGTTTCCAGAACCTTAAAAGTTTGTAAATAAACTTCATTGTCTACTATATAAAACCACATGAAGTTACAGACTGAATCTCCTTTATTTGCCATTATGCTAAGTATGTGGTAGACATTCAAATAACTATTGAATTGGATTGTATTTCTAGTAAAAAAAAAAAATGGAATGTATATCTACCATTAGTCATAAGGGAATTTAATCATTAAAAATTAGAAACTAATTATGTGGTAGAAATTTTAAATAATACAATTCAACAGATGTATATTGGTCATTTACTTTACATTAACCTTTATCAAACCCCAACTGGCAGGGCCTGTGACTGGAATCTTAAAATAAATGATCTCATTAAGATTTCTGTAGGGCATAAAATTCCTGTTGCCTTACAAATTTTAAGAAAGTACATAGTTTTTATTTTTGTTCCTCAAAAACAAGATTGTTACCATCATAAATAGCTAGTTATTAATATTAGTAATAGGAAGAAAGCAAAGGGGAGGCCAGACATTATAAACATGGTCATCTGGGAGATTCACCAAGAAGCTGCAACTTCATGCTCTACAGGGAACCACCAGTCCATTCCCTGCAAATCGCTGGGGGAAGGGAATGGATGCATGTGCAGTAAATTCAGGGTCACATAGGAAGGTGCTTACTTGCCTGTCAGTCTAGCCTGGGGAACCATGGATTGGCTGGGGGGGTGGGGGTGGGGGTGGGTGGAACCAATGCAAGCATACAAAATTCTGAAGGATTCATTAGTAAAACTCCCAGTCAAAATCTGCAAGTCTTTTTCTTGACGTTTAGGCTGTTGTTTCTCACTTGCTCAGTACCTGCACTAGTCTGCCATGTAGTTCTAGAAGTTGCAAAGCCCATGGCCATGTGGACCCCACAGGCAATAGACTACAGATGGGAACACAAGCTAACCTAGCCAGATGCTGAACTGGACTGGACTTTAATATGGAGTGAAAAACTCTGGACAGTGGCTTCGATCTTAGCCCTAGTGATGACAAAATGGGACGTTTTCCATGGCCAGATGGAGGGAAATGGGACATTGGAGGGAACCTCCCCCAATGTTTCATCATCAATATAGCTTTCCACAATATCTCATATTCCCATGGCACTCCATTTCTACCAATAACAGGTGGGGAAACCGAGGAACCTCACCAATAGCAAAACTACTAGCAAAATTGTAATCTAGAAACAATTCTTATCACAGAAAGGCTATATATATATATACACACATACACACACACACACATATATTTGATTTCAGAGAGGAAGGGAGATAGAAACATCAATGATGAGAGAGAATCATTGATCAGCTTTCTCCTGCAACCCTGCACTGAAGATCGAGTGCACAACCTCGGCATGTGCCCTGACTAGGAATCAATCCATGACCTACTGGTTCATAGGTCGATGCTCAACCACCGAACAATACCAGCAGGGTCAGAAAGGCTATCTTAATAATCTTTAAACTCCTTAAGGAAATGAACTGTATAATGGTTATGTTTGTATAACTAACACATATATCAGTATTATTATTATTAAGTATCAAGATTCAAATATAGGTTAGTAACTTGGTACCTTTTACTGATGGAAAGATAAGCACCATAAAATACCTCCCAGAAAGTGGTGGTTTTATGAGCACAGAAATTGGATCAGAGCTCTTTATTTTGAGAGTAGGGGAATTACTACATAAACTACCCTTTATAGATATTTTTATTTACTAGTTGACTCCCAAAAAGATCCAAGTGGAGTCCCTTTGAGTTCCAGGTTGTAACTTCAACACTTATTGTACATTCTGCTCCTCTTCCTGGAAAGTCTCCCTTCTCTTTCTCTGTCAGCCACACACCCAGTCTGATGGCCACGCTCAGTTCCCATGTTCTCTATGAGAGCCTTCTACAAATGCTTTACCATATTGAGCATTTCTTTCTCTGAATGCTTATATTACCTATTTTTACACTTTAATTATTCCATTAATTTTCACTGGGGGTAAATCACTATTATATACAATTTTAAACTTTTTCTTTTCGCATTCTAAAATTGTCTCAATGAAGTATAAGAAGTTTTGACTCCAGGTTAAATAACTTTTTACCAGAGGCACTGAAATTTAATCTTCCTAACTGAAATAGCCAGAAGTTATTATTTAACATTTCAGGGATTCTAAAAGTAATGCTTGTAAGCGTAAAGACCCCCACTGTTCTTTTTGCTGATTTTTTTTCCTACAGTGTGACTTTACCTTTTTTGATTTGGTCCCATGTAGCTCCCCCTCTATACTTCATTTTATGAAAGTCATTGTAATTGATGAAGAAGGATAAAAAAATGACCATATCAAGAGAAACCAAATGTCCCAAGAAAGAGAAAATAAAATAAATTATCAATGAAGTAAAATGGCAATCAATCTTAGTAAAAATTGCCAAAATTAAATACAGTGTCTAATGCCTAGTGAACTTAAATAAGTATATATACTTTGAAATTAAAATTTTCTTTGCTTTCAGGGCTATCTCATTCCCTATTACTTCTTTGGCGTCTTCCTCATATTTGTGCTTATACCATTGTTTTCCTTAGTGGAAAATCTGTACAGGCAAAGTTTTAGAGGAAAATGTTTTCTAAAATGTATGCCTCATGAATCCAAAATGATCCCAAAGACATTAATATGCAACTTGCTTTAGATTTGATATTTTCCAGTTCTAACATTCAATAACAAGTTTTCAATTATGCCCCCTCAAACTATTGCTGTCTCGCCTAATCTTTACCATTTTCTTTTAAGAGTAATATACACTTTCTGTCTCCTTTTCCTTACCACCTGTTCACTCTCCAGCTCACCTCAATCTGGCTTCAGACTTCACCACTTCAGGGAAATGTCTCTCAAAAATAACATCAAAAGCCTCCTAGTAGCCCATTCCAATGGACACTTCTTAGTCTTTTCCTTATGTTAATATTTCTCCAGCATCTGCTCCTATTTGTCTGTTCCTTAATATTCTGATTTTTCTTAGATTGACTGACATCATGTTCTTTGCATTTGCTCTCTACCTCCATGGGGTGCCTCTTTCTCTGTTTATCTCTTAAGTGTTTATGTTGCGTTTTCCACACTGACAGTTGGGTTTCCTTTTGATCCTCATTGTCTGCTCAAATCCCCTTGTATTTAAGTTACTTCATGCAAAGCACTTAGCACAGTGCTTGGTACATAATCGTAAGTGTTCAGTAAGTGGAAGCTCTGAGATATCTTGAGCTATACATTTTCTGACTATTACTGCTACTACTATTTCAATAGCACACATGTGTACATGCACATACACACATGCACACACTTGCCTCTCCAGTTGCATGTATTTTCCCAGATTTCCTACAACACAGGGCCTATCTTCTTTGGCAATCGATAATCCTCTTATGTATTTTCACTCTATTTCCCAATCACCTTTACCCTAGGTTGATATAGTCCCCTGCATTAACCTCGTCATTATTACTTGCCTTTTTGATTCTTGTAAAGATGAATAAGATATTAGAAAGCAAAGAGAGCAAATATTTCTTGAATGTGTGCTATGAGAATATCTAACTAAGCACATCTTTCTCATTTAATGCTCACAATCATCTTATAGAATTGTTATCAATAAACCCATTTTGAAAATAAGAACAATAAAGTTCCAAATTATTCCAAACAATAAAGTTCCTGTAAGGATATGGAACTTTGTATTCAAATATTTAATTAGAGCTATGTCAGATTTTTTTTTTAAAAAGCCATTACAAAAATATTCAGCTAATGTTATAAGTGAAAAATTCTGTAACTACAAGATAGAGCATTCTCACCTAACATTTGTAATGGGTATCAAGGAGTATATATATACATGAAATTCTACTAAAATTAGAGCATAATGTCAAAAGAAGTACTTATTAAATCTAAAAATGCTACCATCTGAAATTCATTCTAAGTAATATAAACCTTTGATACAAATGGATAAGCAATCATTGGTATCTTTAATTGGCACAGTTTTTGATAGTCATTTAGAAACTTGAAAATTATTTTCACATCTTGATTAAGGGAGTGGCCCCAACTAAAACTTTATTCTAAAGTTTATCCTCAAGTCTATGGAAGTCCAAAGAACCATCCTACTCCATGCTGTTTTTCTTCTTGTGTTGTCGAGGCTAACTAGCAATTCCTTGCCTCGCCATCTCAAATAGTCCTGTAGAGGATATAGCTCTTCATTGATATTACTTTACAAGAATTTTCAAAATGACCACACAGGCAACATTACCAGTAAGAATGATCCTGACTATATAATTGTTCATAGTTGACTGAAAAAAAAAATGAAGTTAAAACTTATTCTAAGTAGGAGTTGTATATTATGGATCTGGAAGAGTCTTATATACTACTAAAAATTTAGCATTCTTTCTAAAATTTTAGTTTATAGGAACTCACAGAGAGATTTTAAGTAGGAGTAAAGTATGTTCTGATTTGCATCTTAAAAAGATCCTTCTAATAATAATATAGCAAATGGATTGTGGAGGGAGCAAGAATGGAAGCAGGGTAATCATGTAACAGGTTCTGCAGTAAATTAAGAAAAAAAAGATAAGGGTAAAATGAGTTGAGGTAGTGGTAGTGGCCTGGAGAGAGAGAATGTATTTTAGAGTTATTAAGATGGTAGAATCATGTGACTCAGCATATGGGAGATCTGGTGATGGAGGGTAGATACGAAGTTATCAACAGATGATGATTGTAGAAGAGGAAGCCTATGAAGGTAGATGAGTGTGAAGATAAAACTTTCTCTCCTTTATGAATTTAGGAAGTAAGAACATCATTTAAAGTTTCTGTTTCTCAAATTAATTACTTGCAAGAGCAAGTTTCTTCCAATTCCCCTTGGCCATTCATTGCATTCTTATCAGACACCACAAGCTGTTTCAGTTGGGGCCACTCCCTTAATCAAGATGTGAAAATAACTTATAAGTTCCTAAATGACTATCAAAAGCTATGCCAATTAAAGATACCAATGATTGCTTATCCATTTGTATCAAAGGTTTATATTACTTAGAATGAATTTCAGATGGTAGCATTTTTAGATTTAATAAGTACTTCTTTTGACATTATGCTAACCTATTGGAAAATAGTTTCTTCAGGCTGTCACAGAAATGAGGTTCTCTTCTGTGATCTTCCTCATATTATTTCAGGTTAAAATTAAATTTGGCCTGAAAATTACTCAGAAAATGATTCCACAAGATAATATTATCAAAGAAATTAAAGGGAAGTTCCATATTCTTAAGTTGTAAAAATAAAACTTAGGTATATATTAACTTATATACACATAATAAAGGAATTCCATCAATTAAATACATTTATCACTTTTTAGGAAATGATGAGAACATAAGTGGAAAACTAATGGATGAAGAAGAGTGATAAGAAGGCTGGAGATACATGTGGTATTATTTTATAGAGGTAATAATTGATGACAGGAAATAGCATTACTTCTGCAAGGTAAGAGGAGTTACTTGTGGGATATTTACGGCTAGAAAATGGTAAACAAAGGAGCCAGCAAAAGAGAGAGAAGAGTCATCTATGAAGAAAAATGAGAACAAAGAAATGCCTGTTAAGGAAGCCAATGGAAGACATATTTTTAAAAGATAAGATGGGCAACATTTTATGAGTCTTCCAGCTAATCATCACCTTGCAGTGCTATTTTCTTCTTTATATATCTTTTTTTTTTTTAACAGCATTTCCTTATGCGAGGGTCTTATTTTTAAATCCCTGGCTGAGAAAACAGGCTTCAAATGCTCACCATGTTATGAAATCATCATGTTCTATGCATTTGAGAAGTCACATTTTTTTCTTATGAGATTTATTTATATAGTTTTCCAAAGATCTAACATTTTTCACTATATTGTAATTGTAGAGATTTGAAAATTGGAGTACAAGTTAGGCTCCCTCTCACTCCAGTTCCTCCCCAAATGATATCATAATCAAAGAGAAGAACAAATATCGCCTGACAACCAGCTTTCGCAGGACTTCTGTTCACCAACGCAAGTCACCTGTTAACGACTTCCCACTGGTGAACTACTTCCATTTTCTCCAAAGAAACCCTTCTGCCAAAGCATTTTGAAAACAAGTGATTTGCCTCCTCATGAAAAATCAACTTCGAAATAATACTTTGAAAGTGAGTTGGAGTCAACTTATAGAACGTAAGAAGAAACACATACATATTTTTGTCTCTTAGATGAGACTAATAATAAACCTCCTAAAAACTATATCAATGCTCAATTAATTTTCAGCAGCTGTAATTTAAAAAAAAAAATACATCAACAGTTAAGTGTCAGGTCAAGGGTTAGTCCTGTTACAAGCACATATATGAAATATATAGCACTCCCTTTTTTGAGCTTCCTCATTAAATAAGCCAGAAAACTTATTATTTAGTGAACTACAAAATACTACATTAATTTATTTTTGAATATAAAAATATGGGTAATCAACTGTATCCCACAGGCTCTTTATTTAAAAACATATCGAAAATGTTGGTCTGCAAGAACTTAAAATAAGTAACACAATTACATTAGTAAATCCACAGTTGTAAAAATGTTTTAACTAATTATAAAACACTATGCATTGGCAGTTTTAGAGATCAATTACAGATAATTTTCTTTCTAGAGAAGTCATTTATTAAAATGAAGAACACACATCATCTAATCAGAGACCTATTATCAGGACAGAAAACAGTGGACATACTAGTAATGGTGGTTAATGCACTAACCATCCCATTGGTTGTGCTAAACAAAGATATATTAATGGTGGCTAAAAGTAGAAGTCTGCAATAAAAATTATAAGAAGGACAGCATCAATTCTGCCCAAGCTATTTTGGCTTCAGAAAAATAAAGAGCCAAGGAACAATTCTGGATGGGACTCAAGTTCTGAATCCCATCATATGGCTAGCAAATGGTATAACCTGGATACAAAAAATCCCTGGCAAGCAGGTTCCAGAACCCAGATGCCTAACCACTAAGCATACTATACTGTTAGAGCCCCAAACCATTGCTCTAAGATCCAAGCTTTCCAATCATTTCAAGCAGTTTTGCATTTTGTTTGTTTTCAAACTTATTGAATGAACTCAGTAGATGCTTTCCCTTGGTCCTTGAGATTACTTCAGCCCCACTCGATGACACCTTAAAAGAGACCTTACGCCATGGGATCCAGCTAACACACCCTGAGATTCCTGACTTAAAGATACTGCAAGACAATAGATGTTTGCTGTTTTAAGCCACAGAGTTTTAGGGTAAATTTTTGTTATGCAGCAATAGTTAGCTAATATACTATTATACCTCTCAACTCACTACTAATGTAGAACTGACATCTACATTAAAATAGTTAACTACTTCCCACTTGTGGGAAGAGGAAATCAGCAGATATTTTTGAGTACCTATGTATTCTAAGCACTGTGCTAGGTTCTGGGGGTCAAAAGCATTAATTGCTAAAAGGCACTGAAACATGAAGTGGAATAAACAAAACAAAATAACTGTGATATAAGGTAAATATGGATTTAATGGAGATAACGTGGGGGCTAACAGAATAAAGGAGGTATCAATGATAAATTCTGTCTGGAGAAGACACAGAAAACTATAGAGGGGGATATAAGCTTGGGATTTAAAGTAGGAAGACAGGAAAGATCAATCAGTTCATTCATCCCCCAAACATATTTGATCATCCAACAGTACCAAGCACAGAACATATACTTGCCAAGGTCTACCAGTATTTTTGTTTGTTTGTTTGTTTTTTGTTAATCCTCACCCGAGGATATTTTTCCATTGACTTTTAGAGAGAGTAGAAGGGAGGAGAGAGACAAAGAGAGAAAAATAACGATGTGAGAGAGACACATCTATTGCTTGCCTCCTGCTTGCGCCCGACCAGGGCCAGGGGTTGAACCTACAACCAAGGTATGTGCCCTTGACTAAAATCAAACCCAGGACCCTTCACTCTGATGCTCGACCTTCTGAGCAAAACCAGCGAGGGCAGTTTCTCCACTTTTAAAAGCTACTTTGTCTAATGAAATCTTTTTAGACCTTTAGGCTCATTGAACTAATTATCAAGACAAGTGATTTAATATCCTTTAGAGTCACATTGAGGCTTGTAAAAAGAATGTATTACAAATACCCTCCCTAGAATGACTGAATCAAATCTCTAGATACTACAAATGTGTATTTTTAAAAAGTTCCTTGTTAATTTCCTCTCGCATCCACTATGGTGTAACAGGGGCAAGTCTGGAAAAGCCAAGGATAAAGATTAATATATGTAAGTGGCTTAGTTAGTAGTACTAAATAAAATTCTTACTAACATTGCTAGTATCATTATTATTTCTTCTTCTCTTTAGCTGATTAAAATCTACTTGGGTCCTTAAATTATAAGCCAAATTTCTGAGAGATTCTCTCTGAGCATTCATGAATATGGACTATTTCTTCAATAGGTATTAATTTCTACTATATACCAGGCAGGCTCTGTGCTAGAAACAGGATAATATAAAACCTGTATCTTTACTGAGCTTATAACTTAGCTCAGGAGGTAGACAATAAAGTAAATAAATGATAAACTATGTTGTATATTGATCAATACTAGAGAAATATAAAGGGAGGAAGAGATTAGAGAGTTCCAAATATTTGATGTTTTAATTTAATTGAGATGATTTGGAAACACCTTACTGAGAAAATTATATTCTAACCAGAACTTCAAGAAAGGTAGGGGACAAAGATATTCAGTTCTTAAGGAAGAACTGTCTAAATAGAAGAGCAGACCTAAGGCCCTGAGGCAGGGGCATGGCTGGTATGTTTGGGGAACTTAAGGGTAAGGTTGAAGAAGAGTGAGAAGTACATTAGGAGAGGAAATAAGTACTTTGTCTTTCTGAAGGATACAGGAAGCCTTTGGAGCAGAGGAGTGGCATGATCTGATACACATGTTAAAAGGCTCACACAGGCTGCCCTGTCAGAACTGGCTGAGGGAAAAGGGCGGAAGAATGGAGACCAAATTACTCTCTTTTAGACATAGCACCACGTTGGCCTTTGTAGCTTTTATCACAGTGGCGATTTTAGGTTTGCTTGTTTGAGTATTTGCTTGTCTACCTTTACGACCAGATCATAAGCGCCACAAGGCTAGGAATTGTATATAATATCACTCACCATTAAACTACTATTGTTGAACACAGATCTTGGAAACCCATTAGTTCCTCATTTGCAGAATGTTGAATAAAAGAAAACATGAATGTATATTGTTATATATTTCAATTTTTGAAAATAGGTTGCAAGCTCTTAGATGACATTCAAAGCTATATTTTATACTTTCAATTTCTACCACAGCTAGCCCATGTTCTTCTGTATGTGTGCTCAATCAACATTTATTAACTTAATTTGCTCTTCGCTAGTCACTTTTTTACATCTTCTACGCTCTAAATTTCCCCGAAGAAAAATATGTAGAAACTCCTAGAAAGTCAAGATGAGCTTCAAAAAGTCTAAACCTAAAGAGGGTACAAGATCTCTTAAAGTTTACATATTGCCAGAAACTATGAAACACACAAGGGAGAACCAATGATGGATTTTTTTCCTTGTCTTTTGGGAAATAAGACTTGATAATAGAAGTTTATTTATAATCATAGCTGCAAAATTGCCTCAGGAAAACAATAATAATGGGGCAAGCAATCTTGTTTTCTTTTGGATTTAATTTTTTTAAAAGCTAAAATTCAGTCATACTTATCAAATATACATTGACAGAACCAAAGCTACAGTACTTACCAAATTAAGTCTCAGTCCAGTTTACTAACAGTGTAATATAAAAATGTAGGAGTTAATTATTTGACTGAAATATGTAACAATAATACATTTTCTGCTTGGAAATACTTGATAAATTTTAAATACACAAAGATATTTATTTATATCATATTTTTAAAATAACTTTTAAAGGTTTGCTGGTCTGAAAATGTATGTTTTTAAACACTAGGCTTAGGAAAGTATTTAATTAAACAAGAACAACAATGGAATCTTCAATGTCTCTGATTACTTTTTCTTCTCAAAAGACACCTTTATTTGTAAAATTGCCAGTATAAGCCCTCTTTCACTAGAAGCCACATTCCCATTACTAAATCAAAACAAAACCTAATTTCTTTCCATGAGTAATTTGTTTGTAAATCATGGAGCACATGCAGCATTAATATAGTATAGAGATTCCAATGAATTGTGTCTCCTTTTCAGAAATATCCTTTAATATGCTTGTGTTATGGTCACAATTATTGGAAGTTTAGTAAAAGGAAACTTGTGATTGTGAATAAGCAATGAGGTAGAGACTTAAAACACAAATTTCAAATTGCTTTCTCTTCCTTTGTTCTATTTCTCAACTGCAAACTGTGAATGACCCAAATAATTTTCTTAACAGCCAGAAAAATACAACATACAACTTAAGTCTCTGTGTAGTATCATCATTATTATTTAACTAAAGGCATACCCCCATTCTAATCAAATTAAGAAAAACAGACAATTATACAAATATTAGAGGCATGGTGTATGGAATTAGTGCATGGGGGCGGGGGGGAACGGATCCCTTCAGCCCAGCCTTCACCCTCTCTAATCCGGGACCCTCTGAGGGATGTCTGACTTTCGGACATCCCTCTCCTAATCTGGGACTGCTGGCTCCTAATTGCTCACCTGTCTGCCTGCCTGATCACCCCTAAATGCCCCCCCATCAGCCTGATCACCCCTAATTGCCTCTGCCTGCCAGCCCGATTGCCCCTAACTGGCCCCCCCTTGCCAGCCTGGTTGCCCCTAACTGCCCCCCTGCCCACCTAGTCACCCCCAACTGCCCCCCTGTCAGCCTGGTCACCCCAATTGCCACCCCCACTGTCATGGTTGCCCCTTACTGCCTTCCCTGCTGGCTTGATAGCCCTCACTGCCCCCCTATGCTGGCCTGGTCACCCCTAACTGCCCCCCTCCAGCCTGGTAGCCACCAATTGCCCTCCCTGGTGGCTTGGTCACCCCCAACTGCCCCCTTCTAGCCAGGTCGCCCCCACATGCCTTCTGCACCAGCCTGGTCACCCCAACTGCCTCCTCTGTTGGCCTGGTCATGCCATGCAGCCTGCTGTTCAGTTGTTTGGTTGTCCCTCACTAACCCCCTGCTGGCCTTGTCGCCCCACACAGCCTGCTATTTGATCATTACTGTTACTGTGATGGTGTCCCATAAAATTTGCATATTCCTCTATTATTAGTATAGATATATAAGTTTTCTGTTCTCAGTCTTTCACTTAATTTTGATTTCAATTATTTTCTTTCTTTTTTTAAATTAAATCTTTACTATTCAGATTATTAGTTTTTCCTCTTTTTCCCCCCATAGCTCACCTCCACCCAGTTCCCACCCCACCCTCCACCCTCACTCCCCACCCACTGTCCTCATCCATAGGTGCACGATTATTGTCCAATCTCTTCCCGCATTTCCACACCGCATTCCCCCCCAAGAATAGTCAGTTCATGCCCTTTCTATGCCCCTGATTCTATTACATTCACCAGTTTACTCTGTTCATTAGATTTTTTATTCACTTGATTTTTAGATTCATTTGTTGATAGATATGTATTTGTTGTTCATAATTTTTATCTTTACCTTTTCCTTCTTCCTCTTCTTAAAGAATGCC
>NW_006299719.1:1156788-1187337 GCF_000327345.1 Myotis davidii
GGAACTGGAGTTCAGAGCAGTCAGGGGCTTGTCGCTCCCTCCCGATTGAAAAAGACAACCGCGTCCTCAGTTGCCAGCCCTTTCCGCATGCGCCTCCGGACCTTGTACTTTACTTCCACACCTCCTCTGAGTTTCAGTGTGCTTTTCTCTTTCTTTCTAGTTGTAGAATTTCCACTCAGCCAGACTTTGTGTGGTTCTGGATGATGTCCGTTTTGTCTTTTAGTTGTATTTTTGAAGTGGTTGTGAGAGGCAGCAATTTTAGGTGTTTACCTATACCACCATCTTGGTTTCTCCTCAATTATTTTCTTGCTAAGAACATTTTCAACAATATTTAAGAAATTATATAGGAAGTAGGATCAACATCACAGTGTGCAACATATACATTCACACAGTACCCCATATTAAGAATAGTCCCATGTTTGTTTTAATGCTCTACTATTACTTTCTTGAAATTATCCAATTTTTAAAAAATTAAGGAGCTCCTTTTCTTTTTCACTGAGATCTGCAAATTATGTAGCCAGTTCAGGTACAAACTGAGCAGACCAATAATATAAAAGTTCTGAACAAAGAAGGAAGTAATAGGTGGAACTATAATTGTTTACGTTTGAGGACAGGAGTGGAAACGAATGACATAGCAACAAATAAGATATAAACAAATGACAAAAAAAGTGACTCTTTATTGCAAACTTTTTTAACAAAATTTTCTGTTACTTAGTTAAAAGTAATATTTTCAGTGCCATAGAAAATGAGGTCCTAATCAGAATTAATAAAGAAAACATTTATCTTGAAAACTTTGGAAAACATTTTTCTTGCTTTTTAAATTCCTTTGAAATATACCCTTAATATTCTAGCCTTTCACCAAAGACAAATGAAAAATAAAAGATAACAGGAAGTATAATTTTCAAAAGATTTATCTTATCAATGAGGAATCTTGGGAGGAATCTTTTTAAAAAAAAAGCCAAATTTAGAAGTGGAAATATGGAAGAATATACATAAACAATGGACTTTCTCCTGTTAGCTTCCCTGAGGTAATCATTCCAAAGGTGCTTAGTGGTTTAACATCGAACTATGAACCAAAAGGTCACAGTTTGATTCCCAGTCAGGGCACATGCCTGGGGTTGCAGGCTCCCTCCCCTTACACCCTCAGTCTTTTGGATCAGATAGCCTGGTTTAGAATTTGATACTTAAAAGTTAATCTCTTTGATCCTCAGTTTCTTCATTAATATACTTTATATCAGTGATGGCGAACCTTTTGAGCTTGGCGTGTCAGCATTTTGAAAAACTCTAATTTAACTCTGGTGCCGTGTCACATATAGAAATTTTTTGATATTTGCAATCATAGTAAAACAAAGACTTATATTTTTGATATTTATTTCATATATTTAAATGCCATTTAACAAAGAAAAAAATCAACCAAAAAAATGAGTTCGCGTGTCATAGGTTCACCATCACTGCTTTATATAGATTAAATGAGACTCAATTTCTTTATCAATACATTTATGTGAGGATTAAATAAGATAGTATGATAATGAGCAAAAGAACTGACTAAAGCAAATCCTTTATAAATGTTCATTTCCTCAGCTTTTGGGTTAGAACATTACCCTATAAAAAGAGAGAGAAAGAAGACTCCTACAAGGAGAGATCAAGTACTGAGATGGCAAAGGATACAAATCATGCCTGGTTCCATGTCTGAAAGCAAGGCAAGTCTAGCTCTGAGGGGGCAACCCTACAGTCTGAACCCATGGAGGAAGCCCAGTAGTTGGGAGTCTTGAGTGCACTGCTATAGTCCAGTAGGCAGATGACTATCCTCTGGGGAATCAGTTAAGATTATTAAGCTCTAGAAGCCAGGACTCCAGGTTGAGGGAGAAGTTTTACAAGATGAAGATAGGAATGAAAGAGCTTAAACAGAAAGCCAGGCCTTGGAATTGCTGTGAGGAAATTATGCCTCTAGACAAATCCAAATTGAGTCTTCCATTTATTCATTTGTAAGTGCCTAATGCTGCAATTTTCAACTGCTGTGCGCAAGAATTTTGAAAACATCTAATACCTGACTGTTTAGTCAGGAACACTGACCTTTTTTCCCTTAGATTGTCAAATAAAAAAATGAAAACAGCCAACACAAAAATAGCCATCTAGTGTGAATAAGTCAAAATGATACCTTTTTTTTTTTATCAGATTGGCAAGAAACATAATATATATTTTGGTGTGCTGCAGAATATTATTAATTAGTTTATGTGTGCCATGAGATGGAAAAGGTTGAAAATCGTGGCAAGCATAGAAGATAAAGATTCCTGGTCCTGTGTTTAATGAGTTTATATTCCAGGGTGAAAGACAAATTAATATATAATCCTATATAATAAAAGCCTAATATGCTAAGTGTCCAGTCATCCAGTCAGCTGTTCAACCAATCAAAGCATAATATGCTAATGATATGCTAAGGCCACTCAACTGCTCACTATGATGTGCACTGACCATCAGGGGGCAGACAGCTGACTGGTCAACCAATCGCTATGGTGTGCACTGACCAACAGGGGGCAGACACTCCAACAGGTAGGTTAGTTAGCTGCTGGGGTCCAGAGGATCGGGACTGAGCGAGACAGGCAGGACATGCCCTGGAGCCCTCCTATGGTCCCTCCCCAGCTGGCCAACCTCCCGCATCCCTCCCCAGCCCTGATAGTACACCGATGGGGGTCCCTCGGGTTGGCCTGTGCCCTCTCAAAATCCAGGACCTCTCAGGGGATGTCAGAGAGCTGGTTTTGGCCTGATCCTGCAGGCCAGGTTGAGGGACCCCACTGGGGCACCAGGCCTCTAGTGTCAATATACTAAAAGAGGTATACTAGAAATAAACTTGGCATCGTGGGGCAAGGATGAGGTACTGGATGGGGGGTGGAGGAGCAACTTCTCCAAAGAGAAATGCTTGGATTAAACTGTGCCTTGAAGGCTGCACAGAAGCTATCCAAAATAAAGGTGAAAGAAGTACCAAATATACAAATATTAAAGGAATACCAGGCTCCAGAGTCCAGGTCACTGAAATATTCTCAATTGCATAGTAAGGGACCAGGTAAAATGTGGGTGAGGCTGTTAAATATGTCTTCTGGGTTTGGATTGCTCCTAAAAAAACACAACCCTGAGTCTTCACAGAAGAGCTTAGGAGGCCCAATGAGATGAACTAGGAAGGCAGAGGCAAAGGAAACAACAAAACTAAAAGGACAGCTACCAAATGGGAAATAATATTTACAGACTATATATCTGATAAGGGACTTATATCTAAAATATATAAGGAACTAACACAACTCAATAGCAAAAAGAAAAAATTAATTTAAAATGGACAAGGGCCAAAACCGGTTTGGCTCAGTGGATAGAGCGTCGGCCTGCGGACTGAAAGGTCCCAGGTTCGATTCCGGTCAAGGGCATGTACCTGGGTTGCGGGCACATCCCCAGTGGGAGATGTGCAGGAGGCAGCTGATCGATGTTTCTCTCTCATCGATGTTTCTAACTCTCTATCCCTCTCCCTTCCTCTCTGTAAAAAATCAATAAAATATATTTAAAAAAAAATAAAATAAAATGGACAAGGAATGTGAATATACATTTTTCCAAATAGGCACACAAATGACAACAGGTATATGAAAAATGCTTAACATCACTAATAACATGGAAACACAAATCAGAACCACAGTGCCATATTACCTCATGCCTCTCAGTATGGCTATGATCAAAAGTCAAAAGATAGGTGTTGGTAATTGTGTGAAGAAAAGGTAACCCTTGTACACTGTTTGTGGAAATGTGAATTGGCTCAGCAATTATGTCAAACAGTTTAGATCAGTGGTTCTCAACCTTCCTAATACCGCGACCCTTTAATACAGTTCCTCATGTTGTGGTGACCCCCAATTTCATTGTTACAAACTGAATATAATTAAAGCATAATGATTAATCACAAAAACAATATGTAACTACATATGTGTTTTCCTATGGCCTTAGGCGACCCCTGTGAAAGGGTGGTCGACCCCCAAAGGGGTCACAACCCACAGGTTGAGAACCACTGGTCAAGATGTTTCTCAGAAAATTCAAAGTGAAACTACCATATGATCCAGCAATCCCACTTCAGGGTATATCCAAAGGAAATAAAGTCAATGTCTCAAATTGATACCTGTCCTCCCACCTGCATTGCAGCATTATTCATAATAGCTAAACTATGGAAACAACCCAGAGGCCCACTGACAGATGAATGGATAAAGAAAATGTGAGAGAAATACACATTTTAATACCATATTTATATTATTGTATAATATAATATGTATGTATACTATATTAATTATAAATAACATAATGAATATCACATAATGTTATAATATGATGTATTATAACATACTAGAGGCCTGTGTACAAAAATTCATGCACTGGGGGAAGGGGGTGTGTCTTTCAGCCTGGCCTTTCACAGTCTGGGAGCCCCCAGGAAATGTCCTACTGATGGCTTAGGCCCATTCCCCATAGGGAGCGGGCCCAAGCTGCAGTCTGGCCTCCCTCTGCAGGAGGCAACCAGGCCGATCAGGGGAAGGCACCGCCCCCATCACCCTGCTGCTGCTGCCACTGCCAGCTGCCGTGGCTGCCTGCCCTAGGCCCTCACTCTATCCAGTCTAATTAGCATATTACCCTTTTATTAGCATATATAATATACATTATATATATATGAAAGCCTAAGCAACCGAACGACTGAATGACCAGTTGACTGGTCGCTATGATGCGCAATGACCACCAGGGGGCAGAAACTCAACACAGGAGCTGCCCCCTGGTGATCAGTGCACTCCCACAGTGGGAGCACTGCTCAGCTGACTGACCCATCCCTGTGGCCCACCAGCCGAGTGGCAGCCACTCACTCCCTCAGTAGTCCTGCAGGTCCAATCTCTGGAGAACGGGCCAGGCACTGGCAGACCTGCACCATCGTCACGATCCCACGATCCCGACAGTGCCGCCAGCTTCCTGGAAGTTGGCCTCAGGCACTGTGGCTGCTCCCCCTCCCTAGATACTCCGCATTGAAGAAACGATATAAAAGTGGAGCTGGGTGGCTCCCAACAACTGGCGTGAATGTCAGCAGGATGGATACGGATCCCGGGCCAGCAAGGGCGTCCCACTGTCCGCCTGGAGGGCCGATGATCGCGTCCGGCCCACCATCCCCCTCCTTGGGATGCCCCTCTCCCGATCACAACTGACTGGGTATGAGCCCATCGCAGGCCCGGTGGAGCTGGGATGAGCAGGAGCAGCAGGCGGCATTGGACTGTGGGTTTCTGCCTGATCCCAGCAGGCCGCCCCAAGGCTCCTCACCCATGCACAAATTCATGCACCAGGACTCTAGTTAGAATATAATAGAATGTTATATAGAATGCAATATACCAGTCAGCCTTAAAAAATACCAAAATCCTGCCATTTGCAACAACTTGGAATAAACCTGGAAGACATTATGTTAAGTGAAATAAGGCAGCCACAGAAGTTCAAGTACTATATGGTTCCTTTTCTTTGATGTATCTAAAGTAGTCAAATTTTTATAAGCACAAAATACAATAGTGGTTGCCAGGGGCTAATGGGTAAGATAAATGGAGAGTTTTTGTTCAATGGGTATAAATTTTCAGTTATGCTAAATAAATTCTACAAACCTGTTGTACAACATAGTGCTTATAGATAACAATATGATATTGTGAACCTCAAAATTTATTAAGAGGGTCAATCTGATGTTAAGTGTTCTTAACACAAAGCAAAGTGAATTTTATAGTCATATTTTTAACAATGCCCCTGTATACATTTCCATAGAAATCCACAATCACACTTGCAAATTTATGCTAAATAAAGAAAACAGAACCCTCATATATCAATAGTAGTCACGGTATAATCCTCTTTAGTCGCATTAATTTCTCACAAAATATACAAAATAAATCCTGTTACTATTTTTATGTTAGAAAAAAAGTTAAGGTTAGAGCTGAAGCAATCACCACTTAAGGCCAACAAGGTAATAAATAGCAAAACTGAGATTTAAATCTAAATTTTCCTCCAGAGCAAATCTATACTTTTAATTAATAGATATACTGACTCATGACTGGTGTCTGTTAAAAACTGAGATAGGAATTATGAATAAACATGCTCAATTCTATTCCAAGATCTTAATGGAAGAATGTTCTTTACTAGAGGTAGGGCACCAAAGCTTTGGCCTTCAGATTTTATACCTCTTTGTTCTTCCCCAGGCACTCTCCTGACTTTCACTTCGCCCTATAGCAGTGATGGCGAACCTATGACACGCGTGTCAGAGGTGACACGCGAACTCAATTTTTGGGTTGATTTTTCTTTGTTAAATGGCATTGAAATATATAAAATAATATCAAAAATATAAATCTTTGTTTTACTATGGTTGCAAATATCAAAAAATATCTATATGTGACACAGCACCAGAGTTAAGTTAGGGTTTTTCAAAATGCTGACACGCTGAGCTCAAAGGTTCGCCATCACTGCCCTATAGCAAACCATCTGTGTGCTTCAATCTTTAGCTCTAATACTAAAGTGATAATTCTGTAATTCCCCTCAAGGAGTTTCTATCAGGAACAGTAACTAACATTGGCTGAAGGTCAGGTATGAGTTGCGTTTAAAGAAAACAAACAGCTGAGATTCTGATATAGCTATTTAAATACACTGAATTATACAAATTTGTAAATGTGCCAGGTTTTTGTTATTATTTATTTTATTTTAAATATTTTAATGGATTGGGGGGGATGATATTGGTTCACAAACCATACAGGTTTCAAGTGTACAACTCAACAAAACAGCATCTGCATACTGCATTGTGCACTTATCGCCCAAAGCAAAGTTTCTGTTTGTCCCCATTTATCCCCGCTTTGCCCACCTCCCCCTCCTTCACAGCTCTTTCCTTCTGGCTATCACCACACTGTTGTCTGTGTCTATGTTTTATATACATATGCTTTTTTTTGCTTAATCCCTTCACCTTCTTTCATCCAGAACCCCAACCCCTGTCCCTCTGATAACTGTCAGTCTGTTCCATGTTTCCATGCCTCTTTTTCTATTTTGTTCATCAGTTCATTCTGTTCATTAGATTCCACATAATAAGTGAGATCATATGGTATTTGTGTTTCTCTGTCTGGCTTATTTCACTTAGCATAATAATCTCTAGTTCCACACATGCTGTTGCAAAAAGATAAGATTTAATTTATCACACAAAAACAAGTCTTGTGGTTCACAACTTGAATTTAATGCATCTTCTCAGAAATGTTTCTCTTTATTACCATGTCCCTAGATGTCCAATGGGTTGCTTACATTTTTGCTTTCTGAAAATTACGACAGATTCCATTTAATCCTGCCCACAAAATGGATGAGGCAAAGAATATAGTTCTATAGCCAAAAGAGTGAATTCTAAATGGAAGCAAATACATAGAACTCTAAGTTACAAAATTAGCTATAAAGTTTGAAAAACATTTTTGAATGTGAAGAAAAATAATGAAGTAATCAATTTAGTATTTAGAAAATAACTGGAATATTGAAAACACTCAATAAAACATGTCTTTACAGATAGGTGGCTTTATGTTTTATTACTTCCCAATAGTTTGGCCAATGATATACTGCTACTATGAAAATCTAAAGTATCAAAAAAGTATTTCTTGGTTGTTAAAGTCTATTTATTTAATATATCTTTGCAAAGTATTGGGCTCACATAAAATACCAAGATGGACAGATTACAAACTTATACATTGAAAATTATCTAAATAAGAAATAAACATCAATGTTCTGTCATAAAGGTACAAAATACAGTAACCATAAGTATCTAAACACATGAGGTCATCACCTGTCAGTACACCTCAAGATACATTTATGGTGGCAAATAATTTAACATGTTTCACAAAATCAATGATTCAAGAGGGTCTCTTTTTGTTTCTTCCTTCTCTGAAGAACAGGACCCCACTCTGTCTCTTTCCACCTCTGATATAATTCAGGAAGAATAATATCAAGTTTTAATTTAAAATGAGTGATATACTACGGAGTTTCAGACCATATATCTCTACAAAGCTGTCAAGCTTCCTCTCACTACTTTTCAGATATTCTAAAAACAAGTTTATATTAAACACAGATCAACAATAAATCTGTCAATTGATGTCTTATTTATGGCACTGTTAGAAGAAATACTGATGTTCTTTTATAAGCCAAAATGGATTCTTCCTGATACCTTCAGCATTAAAATGAAAACAACTAAAATATTTTATGGAATTTTATCATCTGTGAGATGTCTACTATTTAGGCGATTTTAGGTATTATTCTAGGTATTATTTCCTCACATGTCTCCCACATAGGTAAAGGGAAGCATGTTCTATATAGTACATGGGAGAAGAGCCTTAGTTTTTATGGCCCCAGCTTGATAAGTATAAAATTATGATTTGATTTAAAAATTTAAATGGCAAGAAAGCTAGAGTAGAAGATGATTTAGCTAAATGCCCAGGACCTGATCTAATCCAGATTTATGATACTTCTAAAAATTTAGATGATTTAATTTGCAAAGTTGAATGTTCAGAAAATTTAACATAACATATAGCATTATAAAAATGCTAATAATTTGTAGATATGCATTTACATTTAAGTGCAACCTACACACACAATGGTTTATTACTTTAAAAACTTACCTCCAAATTTTATAAATGACCAAGAGCCTTCACAACTCACTACAACCATTCATTACTATTTATACTACCTGACTATATTGTGGTGTTTGCGACACCCATATCAGGTTATCTGCTGCGTGCCTCCATTTTCTACTTTCAAACAGGTGTGTTTATCATGATTGTCTTTGCCTATTTCGCCAATGTATGCTGGGTGTGTGGGAGGCAGGGCACTCGTCTCTAGTTCATAGGCATTCAGACTGAGATAAACCATTGTGAGAAACTGAATTCAAGAGTCTCCATTCACACTTAGGCCTGATTTATTTAACGAGATCCTGGAATCTCAGCATAAAATAGTAATGGCATGTGGCTTTGAAGGGATGTTGGAATAAATTAGTGTATTTTAAATATGAGTGTAAAGTATATTTAAAAGCATAGTTGTATCAAAAGACATCACAAAAATTGACTATCTGATTTTACAATGTATAATGGAATTTAATAAAAGACCAAAATAGCAAAGAAAATCTTAAGAACAAGAAAAGCACATTAATATCTGATACCAAAACTCATTACAAAGCTTCAGCAATGAAGACAGAGTAGTTTTGACATGCAACAAATAGAATAAAAGGACAGAATAAGGAGTCCAGAAATAGACCATTACCCATACAGACAATTGTTGGCATAAAACATGATGAAAAAAATTGGAAGTATAAAATATGTTGATGGATTTAACTATAAATGTATAAGAAATAAAACACAATGCAAAGAGATTAATCTTTAAGGTAAAATAATGAATATCTGGTCCTGGCTGGGTAGCTCAGTTGGTCAGGGAACACACACAAGAAGCAACTAATGAATGCATAAATAACTGGAACAACAAATCAATGTTTTTCTTTCTCCCTTCCTTTTTCTCTCTAAAATCAATCAATCAATAAAATTTTTTAACAAATAGTATCTGAGTAAGATAAAATAACTTCAACTATATGCTATTTATAAGAGATACTGCTAATACATAATATTTATAAAGGTTCAAAGTAAATGGATAGAAAAAGATATGCCCAATAAATTCGAAGCAAGAAAGGTTGATATTACTATATTGATATGAGAAATAATTAGATTTCATGGGTTAAATAAAGTAATCCTGGAGACAAAGAATTTCAATTTATTGTAAGAAAATAATCAATTCTCTCGGGAATCTATAATCATGTTAAATTTCTGCATACATAACAATGCATATTATCAAAATACTTTAGGCAAAACCTTATGGAGTTAAAATACAAAACAAACATCCACAATCATGGTAGGCTATTTTAAAACTTTAGTTGATGGACTAAGCCAATAAATAAATGAATGAATGAATGAAGAAATAAATAAATTAATTAATTAAAAATATGGAAGACATAATTAAATGCTTGCCCTAATTGGCACATATAAAACATGTAAAAAACAACTGCACAATACATATTCATTTCAAGAACACAGGGGAACATTCACAAAATTGATTATATACTGGTCCATGTAGCAACACTCAATACATTTCAAATACTGAAATACAAAATGACAGAATTTTTTTGACCACCTAGCTTAAAAATCAATTTTAAAAATGTAAATTAAAAATAATGTTTTTAAAGTGAGAAACTTACTTCTAAATACATGTGGGTAAAAAAGGAATTCAGAGTAGAAGTAAAAAAAAATATTCTGAACTGAATAATAATGAAATATGACATAGCAGGACTTGAGCAATATAGCCAAAATAGAGGTTTGAAATGTATACCCTTAAAAGATGCTGGAAAATGGCAAAAAATCAATGAGTTAAGCTATACATTCATCTTAAGAAATTACAAAAATAAAATAGCAAAATTAACAACAAAAACCAATCCAACTAAGAAATGGTCAAAGGACCTGAATAGACACTTCTCCAAAGAGCACATAAAGATGGTCAATAAACATATGAAAGGATGGTCAACATCACTCATCTTCAGAGAAATACAAATTAAAATCACAAATAGATATAAACATAAATGCAGAATGGCTATCATCAATAAATCAACAAAAAAACAAGTGTTGGCGAGAATGTGGAGTAAAGCAAACACTGGTGCACTGCTGGTGGGAATACAGATTGGTGCAGCCACTGTGAAAAACAGTATGAGGCTACCTCAAAAATTAAAAATGGAACTGCCTTATAACCTAGCACGTTCACTTCTGGGAATATATTCAAAGAAACCCAAAACACTAATTTGAAAAAATATATGCACTCCCATATTCATTGCAGTGCTATTTACAATAGCCAAGATTTGGAAGCAGCTCAAGTGCCCATCAGTAGATGAAGGGATAAAAAAGCTGTGGTCCATTTACATGACAGAATACTACTGACCCATAAAAAAAGAGAAAATCTGACCTTCTGTAATAGCATGGATGGACCTGAAGAGAATTATGCTAAGTAAAATAAGCCAGTCAGAGAAAGACATGTACTATATAATTTTGCTTAGACATGGAATCTAATGAACATAATAAACAACAAAGTGGAGACAGGCTCATGGAATCAGAGAACAGACTGAGAACTGTCAGAGGGGAGGGGGTTTGGGTCTAGGTGAGAATAGTGAAGGAATTAAGCAGAAAAAAAAAAAAGGCTCATGTACACAGACAACAGCATTGCCAGATGGGAGGAGGTTAGGGAAGGTATAAGATGGTAAAGGGGGAATAAATGGTGATGGAAGGAGACTTGGCCTGGAGTGTTGAATACACAATATAATATTCAGATGATGTATTGTAGAACTGTATACTTGAAACCTATATAATTTTATTAATCAATGTCACCCCAGTAAAACATTTTTAAAAAGTTTTAAAATACTGTTGCCCATTTAAAAAGCTGTTAAAATATTTTTAAATAAAAATGTTACAAAAGCATTTAGTGTGATCCCATTTTTGAAAAAAAGAAGAAGAAAATACCTGAAAGAAAATGTGACAGTGTTCATCTTCGGGGAGCAATGAGTGGGGAGAGGTGTGTAGCCATTAACTCTGTCGCCATTTGTGAGAACTTAAATTTTTAAGAAAATGTATCCACTCTAGTAAAAAGATAAGAAAAATTTAAAAGTAGTAATAAAGTTGAAATAAAATTATATGTGTTTAACAAAGTCCTTGTGAGCCTTTTCCCAGGTCAACATATAGTATTGTAAAAATGTCATGTTTTAATGACTGCATGGTATCCTATTGTACCCATGCACCATTTTGATTTAAACAATATTTATGGCTGGACATTTAGGCTTTTACATGGGCAGCTCTGCAATTCAATCTCTTATTATTTAAAAGGAATAAATTTCTTTCAGAAATTTTGCATATGATCCAGAAGTGGATTTTCTGGATCATATGCAAAATTTTAAGGCCTGAAATGCAGAAAGATTTCATCATAATTTTGACAGAAGACTTCAAATGCAAATGTATTATTCACATATTGGTTCTGGGTTTTGTTTAATTGCAAATGTTATACAAGCTCAGAGAGATATAAAAGGTTTAGTTACCTAAATTAGACAAAATCTCAACAATTCGAGGAGTTCCAGTGAGGGCTCAGACTTGCTCTCTTGCAAAAAGAAAAGGAATATAGAATGGCACAATATCTTAAGCAAAGAATGCACTCCTGTAATTGCATACGTGGTGTATTACCATATGTGGGAGGGGCTCAAAGAGTGCTTGCTTAGCTGCAATTTATTAAGTTTGCCTAATTCACAGGCGATTTCTTCTTTCCTAGGGATGGCCAGAAAAGTTAGGAGCAACTATCTAATAAAAACAATGACATCAAACTAAAAAGTCCAAAGACTTTTACTATAAAATATTATAACTACAGAGCCTGTCGACTGGATTTCCAAAATTTTATGTTATCACATTTGCTCATGAGATTGTCAGCATCTAAACCAAATGACCATCCTTTATTGAAACAACACATTTTCAACCCTTCTAAGTATAATCAGTGTAAAAGTTGTGTATTCTGTTTGGCAACCTATTATGATAAAAGGTATAAAATCAAGTTGGAGAGGGAATAGATATATAGTATTTCTCTAAGTGTGAGGCTAGTGGAATGGGAAAAAAGCAGGTAGAAGTAATCTGAGGATCCTTATTTATCTTGACAGTTCATAAATGGATCACAAGCTATCAATGTTGAGACCGTGCGATAGCACAGGTCTCTGAGTCAAGTAACTGATTTTATGCCAGAGAGAAAATTCTCATGTTAGATTGAAGACAACATTATTGATTAGAATAGAGATTAGGACAGTGCAGCCAAGTCATAGATAGAGACATATGGGTCTAAAAGACTAATGATGCTCCCTTTTCTGTATGTTGGACTTCTTTTTTGTGGAGTGGTATACATTTAAGCCCTGTAACTCTTTTGTTACTGGTTAAACTTCATCATTGGATTATGTCCAAATTCCTCCTTTATATAGGTCAAAACAAATACTGAATGGGCAGAGAGAAAAATTTCAAGACAAAACTTGATCATTACTTTATAGATTTTATAAGAATAATTTGTATGAAGCTATTCATGAAAATTACCTGTGATTTTGTAAGCTACTTTTATAATAAATGTTATTATTATAAACTCTTCTTTGGCTTTTATTGAGAGGAGAAATAATTTTCCTCATTGTGCATAATTTCTATTCAAGGGTTGTTGTTTTCTGAAACAACTCTTGAATAATTATTAACCTATTTACTCAGCAAACATTTATTAAAAGCCTACTGTATGGAAAGCAAAATATTTTAAAAAATCACATAGAACCATGTTTATAAAACAAGCAGAATTGATGCTATGAAAAATGTATAGATAAAGGGCTCTGGCTGTTGAGAACATGGAAACACTTCAGGCTAGTGGGATCCAGCTGTTTCATGAAGGTGTCGTTTCAGCTGAAGTTTAAGGATGTGTGGGAGAGGCAAACTATAATGAAACTATAGTGTGATAAAAATGTATATGAAAAGGGACATATACATGGGGAACAGTTAACTTAATCTAGATCATTGATTGAAAGATGAAGAGCATGAGAACTCATGGTTGAAAAAATAAGTGAGCTGGATCATTATGACTCAATCCCCTGCAGGGTATACTGCGGGGTCAGCAAGGTTCTTGGTCAGAGGGGTGACTTTACCGTGCTTCAGAGAAGCTGATAAATTTTCAAGAATGTTTAGAATGAAGTGAATGAAAACAGATTGGGAGACAGGTCTTATAAGTCAGAATACTACTGCATTAAGTCCAGGAGAGTAAGGACAATATGGATGTAAGGAAAACTGAAGCACCATATTGGCAACCAACAGGAATATCCTTG
The DNA here is from genome assembly GCF_000327345.1 of Myotis davidii. Lineage (NCBI taxonomy): Eukaryota > Metazoa > Chordata > Mammalia > Chiroptera > Vespertilionidae > Myotis > Myotis davidii. The sequence continues at coordinate 1,170,740 of NW_006299719.1, forward strand.
ACGGTTCTAGACAAAAGATTTGCAGCCGTTGTTCTTTGTCTTATTTAATTTGAAAATTTCCCCAAGTCTCCTGATTAGCTCAATGTATATATTTTCAGGAAAGACTTATGAGAATGATTCTTCAACTCCTGGCAGGACCTTCCCAGGTATGGAGATCTGCAGTAATTAGGAGACAGCTCAGCCCATAGCTAAGAGAGTTGGTTAGTAGCCTGCTTCAGGGCACAGAGCAAAATAAGAGGGCAACAAGGTTAAAGATGCTTCAAGGAGTTACACTTGAATTGCTTCTGAGTGTAACTCTAGTAGGCTTTGTGTGCCTCCCTTACTGGTTCCATGCTTTATAATTGCTAAATTGATCTGATATTCAGTCTTGCAAGAATGAGTGATAAGAGGCAGAGGTGCTAAGTGCCTTCGAAGGACACCTCACAAGAGAGATGCTGTGAGAAAGGGACGCTGCTGAGAGCCAGTCCTGGGGGCTCTAGCCTCTCACTCCCACCACCCCAACCTCAGCAAGTTTTCAAAGGTTCTTTGGAGATCCACCAAAGGGCGCCATCAAGGAGAATAACTCACACAAAGTTCAGAAAAGATAAAATACTTAAAAGCCTCTACTCCCTAAATACCAACCCAGAATGAAAAATCCCTGAAAAAAAAGTAAGTAGTGTTCACTGTGTGCTTTACTACTATATTAGAAGGTCAGGTATAAAATATTGATCATTTGATGTATTTCTAATTGAGGGGGGAAAAAAGAGTAATCATTTCCTGCCCTCCTGAGACACAGGGAGCTTGGAGGCTCTAAAACTCTGGGGATATGACTTGAGCAAGCAACAGACACCTTGATTCAAAACAAAGCCTTCAAATTCCCTGTCAGAGAGAGCGGCGTTAAAATATACAACTGTCTCTTTTTGTCACAAACATCTAACATAAATTTTTCTGCCTAGCTGATGCATTATATAACATGATTAATATATAAATAATATATGACAAATAGATAAATCAAATTATCTATTATCTATCTATCATCTATCTATCTATCTATCATCTATCTATCTATCTCTATCTATCATCTCTTTTTTAATGTATAGAGGACCTAGAATGTTGGAATCAAATTCAGTGCATAGAAGGGTTGGAATAAAGAGGAAAATTCACATAAAACAGAATGGTTACAAAGAAATTTCTCATCAGGTTGATTTGATTAGCAATAATCTTTGATTCTAATTTCTCAGGTGATGTTTATTTCATCATTTTCCAGGGTAACAAGCTGATGAACCTCTCATTTACATTTTTATTAGTCTACAAAGCTTTTCCTGCTTGTGCTCTTTTACCTCACCCTGAGAGCAATACTTAATGTTTAAGAGTAGCTAATAGATTCTCTAGCAAAGACTCAAGTGCCAAACATAAAAGTGACACTCAAGCTAGTGTCTTCTTACACCACTCTTATAATTGAAACATGCCTAAGGCATTGCTCTGAGATCATAAAATTACTGATTACAATGCATGATCTATGATCTTCTCTCAATCTCCAGACCAAAAACCTAGACAGTAGGAACCTTCCTCCTTGCCTTAATAAACAGAATTCTGTAACACAGGACCCATTCAGTAATTAGGGCACAGAGTTTCTGGTTTCAACTTCTGAGAGAACCATTTTGAATGCCACAGAAGATGTGTTCTTAAATCAGGTCTTGGTTATTTAAGACTATGTGTGCAATAAAGGTTTACTAGTAGTTGTGGGTGTAACCATTTGACATGAAGGTATATCAAAATGTGACATCATGGGACTGCAAAGGACTATTCAGAACAAGTTTACAATTAATGCCAATGACTAGTGTTAGAATACCTATCAATCATTAATGGCATTCACTGAAGTGATACTACAAAAATTTACAATGATGTCCATTGGTTGGTATATTTTGCTCTTGCTATACATTTTGCACCTGAATTATGGCAGCCCACAAAGGTCATATAGGATTTGTTTTACTGTATGCAAAATTTAGGGAGATTTATCAGATAAAAGGTTGTTAACAGTGCAGCATGCTGTGAAATGAGATAGAGTTACACTCCTAAATCTGAGAGAGAAGGAGGGGGAGGGAGGGAGGGAGGGAGTAAGAAAGAGAGAGGGGCGGGGGAGAGTTTTCTGAACTCATTTCACAAATCCAGCACAGCACTTATTCCAAAAGCTGTCAGAGATTATTGTTATGGGCTGAATTTTGTTTCCCCATCTATGTCAAATTCATATATTGAAGCCCTGAACCCCAGTACCTCAGAATGTGACTGTATTTGGAGATAGGACCTCTAAAGAGATCATTAAGTTAGGGTGGTCTCTAATAAAATATGACTGATGTCCTTATAAGAAGAGGAGATTAGGACACAGAGGAATACCAGGCATGTACATGCACAGATGCAACCATGTGAACACACAGCAAGAAGGCAGTCATCTGCAAGTCCAGGAAAGAATTTCAGAAGAAATCAACCTGCCTACCCCTTGATATCAGGCTTTCAGCTTCCAAATTGTGAGAAAATAAACTATGTAAGTCATGCAGTCGGTGGCGTTTTGTTCTGAAAGCCCTAGTAAACCAATATAATGATCCAAAAAAGTAAACCCATAGACCAACCTCGCTTATGAATATTAGCAAAGCAAGTTCAATAGCAGGATAGGAGAAAAATGTGCCATGATTGATTGTGTCATTGTGGGAAACCAAGATGATTCAACTAAAGAATGACAATTGTGCTGGAAGTATCATCCAAAGCAATTAGGAAAGAGAAATGTAATACGTTTAATTATTGGAAATAAGTAAAAATTATTACTGCACTTAAGAAATTTAATTATAAACCAGAAGTATCCAAAAGACTCACCTAAAAATCTATAGAAACAATAAATCAGTAAGTTCAATGGTTATAAAATTAAAAATTAATAACCAGTACACTTTTTATAAATAAACTATAAAAATTAAAAAATACAATGTCATTTACATTAGCAATAAAAATATACAATACCTAGGTTAGAAGGGCAGTACATCACTGTGAGTGAGAGTTGGCTCTGACACTTGACAGCGTGTGAACACCTGCTCTACAAATTATTAGCTGTCACCTTGCACAAGTTACTTAACTGCTCTGTGCCTCTGTTTTCTCATAAGGAATATGCAGATAAAATCCCAAGTGAGGATTAAGTCAATTGATATGTTTGGTACTCCATTATCATTTCAAAGCTATTAAATATAACTGGTGTGTGTGTGTGTTTTACTATTAGTTCTGATTCCAATTGAAGTTCACAAGGGACTATCACTTATTCATAGGATTGGAGGCAGATCTGATACGTTTTAATTGTAAAACTCATGAGTAAGTTATCTCTTAGAGAGAGAGAGAGAGAGAGAGAGAGAGAGAGAGAGAGACCACATTTTATAATTCCAAGCATCTGCTTGTTTGTGCCTTTGGGGGAAAAACTAAAGCCATTATAAGAGTCAGAAGCTTCTTGGTAAACAAAATTCTTTCCTAAAACATTTACATTATTTAGTTAAGAATGAACTGGAGCAACATCAATTGCATTTCCTTGAAATCAGAAATAAATTATATAACAACTGGAAAGCATTTCTAAAGCAGTGCTTGGATAAGTGTTTACAATCTGAAAGTGTGATAAGGTAGGATAGAATGAATTCAACTATTAAAATAATACTCTGACCTCCACAAAGTGTATATAAAACTATGCCTTTTTGTGGAAAATAAAATACTCCATGACACCTATGCATTATATATTGCATTATTTCTGACATGCTTTTTCTATTTGCTACTTGGTCTTCTGATAACTGCAAAAACTACACCATGACACACTCAAGTAAAACAACTTTTAAAGAATTATTTGACTGTGTATAAAGTGTTCACACTTACGGTATATGTGTATGTGTGTATAGGTGTGTGTGTGGTATGCTCGCCTACATGCATTATATCTACATGGGTTTTGGTGCCCAAATACTAAGTGCCATATTAAGTTATTCTTGAACCAATTAATGTTGTTGTTGTATATGTAGTAATGGCTAGCCTTTAAATAGTAATATAGAGAGTTTATGTTTTGTTTTCTGAATATTATTTGTGTCCTGTGGCTGTAAGCTCTGTTTTAGCAATACATACAAGGGTCACAAGGGAGGAACTGCTCTTTTATTTACAAGATTACACATTTGAAGTCAGATAACCAGGGTTGAGTGCTATCCATCTCATGTATCTATTGTCTGAATGGCCCTGTGGAAGTCATTTAACTTCTCTAATCCTCAGTTTCTTTACTGAGAAACTGAGTCTAATGGTAGTTGTACCATAGGATAACCAAATGACAATTGCATGTGAATAATAAAGCACTACCAAATGTCAGCTAATATTCTTATTTTTATAGTTTTTTAAAATATATTGTTATTGATTTCAGAGAGGAAAAGAGAGGGATAGAGAGATAGAAACATCAATGAGGAGAGAGAATCATTGTTCAGTTGCCTCCTGCACACGCCGTGCTGGGAATGGAGCCTACAACCCAGGCATGTGCTCTTGGCTGGAAATGAACCTGGGGCCCTTCAATCCACAGGCCGACACTATATCCACTGAGCCAAACCAGCTAGGGCCAGTGAATATTTTTAATCTTCATGGTTGAGAGAGCACATGATGCACATGCCCCCTGAACTCAAAGGGAGAAGAGGGTTTAACACATGTTTATCGATTGCCAACAGGATGTTGGGCCTTGCATAAAGCAGCATATGCATATGTATTGATAGATGGATAAATCAGTCAGGGAGAAGTATTGAGAGCCAGGACAACCAATATTTGCTTGCTTTTCAAAGCACAGTAAATCTAAATCTGAGTCTCCAATTGCAATTGCAGTCAGCATGTCTAGGAAACCGCAGCACATTCTCTTCTATTACTGAAGGAGACAGCTGCCTAGTCAATGTAAATTTTATTGTAAAATTGTTTAATAGAATTCACAGATATGGGAGGACAAACACACTTGAGACACTAATGGAGGGTCTGAATTTGATATGTGCAGACAAAGAGGCCTATCAGACTGGCATCAGTTATTGCTTTACAGAGAAAGGTAGGCAATAAAAGAAAGTGACTACTAATGAAAGGAAACGCACACTGTTCCACTGTCACCATCCCCCCCAAACAGAGTAAAAAAAATAGGAGTGGAAAAAGCATCTAAATTTTTGATACAGTAAATAAATACTATATGTATACTATACTCAACCTCTCTGTACCATTTGATAACCAGGATCCTTTATCTGTTGAAATTCTCTATACACTGCATTATTGTGATACTACAATATCCTTGTTTTCCTTATACCACTCTGACCCATCCTGCTCTGTTTCCTCAATGGTTATTCACTAATTCTTCAGGTCTCTGTGGATATTCTCTTAGTCTCTATCCTTGGCCATTTATTAGACCCAATTTGCACCTTTCAGCTATTGTTATGGTTCCAGATATAACCTCTGCACATATGATTTCTAAAAAGTTAAATTAAGTCTCAACTTCTCCACTGAATACCAGTTGTATATTTCTAAATTATTAATGAACACTTAATTAGTAAATTTACATGTCTGGAACTAATTGATTATTGCTCTAAATTGAACCCTTTACCCAATCCCTTTTCTTTGTCTGCTTAAACATCATATTGTCATTCTGGAATCTATACTAAATATTGTGGTCAATGAAATCCTCTTCAACATATTATTTATTAAATCTCTAATCATTCTCTTGCTCAAAATGTTTCAATGGCTCCCCATTTCCTAGTGGAAAAATCCTATTGATTATAAGTGTATTTAAAAAGTGGGAGCTTCTGTGTTCTATTAACCTACCACACCATCTAGTCTTGTGTATTATACATTGTAAACCATAATAATTTCTTATTGAATTAAATTATACTCCTTAGTCTTCCATTATCAGTTTCCTTAGTCTGGTCCATTTCTAACATCCAAATTTACCTACAGGGACTCTTCATAATATGTTTCATGCTATTGTTCTATTCACTTTCACCTAAATATGCTGAGATCATTCTTCCTTCACATTTTGGACATAATTCCTCTTTCCTCTGTTCAGCTCTCACTACTCTTCAAAACTCAGCCCATTTTTAAATCCCTCTCATAAGTCCTTTCTTAAATCTTTTAGTTCACATTGATAAGTTCTAATTTTGTATTCTTTGACATTCATATTTCTAATTATTCCTAATTATTAAATTGACTCTGGTCTTTGACTCTTTCCTCCTCCTTCATTATGACTATACTAGAGGCCCAGTGCATGAATTCATGTATGGGTGGGATCTGGCTGGCTCGGCCCCAATCAGGGTGGATCAGGGCTGGGCCTGTTGGGAGGAGGGGAGGGCGGGAGGTTGGCCAGTTGAACTGCCCTGATCAGGGCCTGATCATGGCCTGGCCAGCTGGGGGGAGGGGTCGTGGGCAATTGGCTGGCAGGCCCCACCCCTGATTGGCCCAGCCCCTGAGTGGGGTAGGGGTGACTGATCAGGGGTCAGCAGCCTGGAGGAGGGGGGCCATGATCAGAGTGGGAGGGCTGATGGGGGACAGAGCTGGTGGGGGGGGGTGCTGTGCTAATCAGGGTGGTAGGGGCCCATCAGGGCTGGGAGGAGGGGCTGCAGGCAGTTGGCTGGCCAACCCTGCCCCTGATTGGGGTGGGGGGCCAATCGGGGGATGGGCCTGTCAAGGGAGGGGCTGCAGGCAATCAGGGTGGGGAAGGCCAATTGGGGGTGGGACTGGCCATGGGGGAAGGGTCACGGGAGGTTGGCCAGCCACCCGCTCTTGATCAGGGTGGGAGAGGCCAATCAGGGGAGGGGCCAGCTGGGGGGAAGAGCCCATGGAGGTTGGCTGGCCAGCCCCACCCCCCAATCAAGCTGGTTTGCTGGCCACAGTGGGTGTCATGGAGACTGGTTGCTCTGGTCACGGCGTTCTGGTTGCTGGGTTTTTCTATATATAGATTGTTATTTTACTTTTAAATTGCTTATGTAATTTTTCCTGGGTATTCATTTTGTGTGTCCAACTACATTATAAAGTGCTTAGGGGGGAATACGACATCATATGTTCTTGTATCGTTCCCATATTCTAGCACTATGCTATGAAAAAAGTAGAGGCTCAAAAATATCTGTTAAATGAATGAGTGACAATGAGGGCAACTAAAACATTGAAATTGAATATTTATTACAATTAATAGCTTTGAAATAAGTCAAAGAAAAAATTCTCCATTTTTTAATATGAAGTTTTTGGGATACCGTTATCTTTTATTATCTGATCTATAACTTATTTAGTCTATTAGATAAGAAGAGAATAAAGCCTAATAAATGTACACCTGTTTTATGCACCATTGATGAGTGACATTAAAAGTCATTAAATGTTACAACAGCTCATAAAGGAAGATAAAGAACCCATGGAGAATTGCAAAAAATAAGTAGAGAACAATTTGGAATTATATTAGTAGAATTTTCCCTAAGGCTTGTAGAATCAATATGACAGTTCCTTCCAAACTATGATTACAAAGCAAGAAAAGAGCTATTTGAGTAGGAGATGAAAAGACAAAGCTCTTAACCACCTTGCTATTGACCCTGTTTTAGATCTAGCACTTGCATATGTAATTAATTTAGCACCAGGCAAAAAGGATTTTGCTTTACAAAAAATATTCTGTCATTTTCCTGGCATTCAGAGCTTGAAGGTGTTTCACTAGCACTCAAGGTCTACATCAAAAATTCTTCCACTCAGGCTTCTTGATACTTACCTTTCATTTACTTTATCACTGGCCTCAATTGGTTTATTTTTTATAAAAAGATTATATTTAAGTGACTCTATATGGATTTTCCCCTCTCTTAATTAACACAAATTCCCTAATACTTAGAATGAATGTCACTAAAAAGGTTCATTTTGTGGGAAATAAGATGACATAGTAAGGAGTGAAAATGTCAACATGAAGAAAACTACTTTGCTATTAATATGCTATTACTTATTGAAAGTAAGAGCCTTACAGTGTGCCATCTGACCTCATCTCCATCACTCCACCTTCAGCTCACACTACAGTAATAACTTTGGCTCACTCGTGTCCCTCAAACACATTTAGCTCTTTTCTACCTCAGGGTTTCTGTATGTGCAATTATATATATGATACATAGCGTCACTATCTATACATATAAAAGGCTAATATGCAAAGTGTCCCCTCGGGAGTCTGACCAGGAGACTGGGAGTTCTATCGCTCACTATGATGTGTACTGACAACCAGGGGGCAGCGCAAAACAAAGGAAGGCCCCGGCCAGCAGCTGGAAGGACCCAATCGGCCCTGATTGCCGGCCAGGCCTAATGACCTTACTGGTGCATAAAATTCATACACTGGGCCTCTATTATAGCTTATAAAATGGTGCCTACTTCTTCATCACTTTGTTTTCATTTTACATCATTTTATTATTTCCTAGTACTCACTACTAACATTGTATAATATTTTACTTTCTTTATTGTCTGTCTCATTCCCAACAACTAAACTCTAAGATAATGAGCATCTGCCTGCCTTTCTTGCTATGTCACTTCAACAACTAGATCAGTATCTAGTGCACAATGAATAATCTTTCATTGAGTCCTTACTCTGTATGAAACAATCGGCAAAGTTCTTTAAATGGATTATCTAATTTAATCATTATAATAGAATGTTTAGTATTTCTATTTCATAAATGAAGAAAACATAGATAGATGTCTTGATGTACAGTAACTTGTTTGAGGTAAACAGTAAGTGATGGAAACTGAACTGTCTGACTGCTAAACCTAGGCTCTTACTTACTGCTATAAAGTCTCTCTGTATCAAGCCATTTTTATATTAACTGATGTTTTATTACACTGTCATAAAGTAGACTGAATTGATTATCAAAAGAACATTTATAGCTTAATTTGATCCAAAAAAATAAATGAGTGGGTTTAGTAGCTAAAAAGTAAACAACTTCCAGGAAGCCAGTATTTGAAAAGAAGCTGGTATGTGAACAAGAATACAAAGAGTCAGGTTTACTTAACTAAGGTGTGACTTACCTCCAGGTGACCAGCTATTGTAGCAATATGCAGAGCAGTGAGACCGCCATACCCAACCTGCTGTATGTCAGCTCCACTGTGAAGCAGGGAAGTGATCAATTCTGCACTATCCTGTAAAGAAACACATCCTTAGTGTTACCTTTATACTAATAGCAGGTCTGAATGCTGACAGTTTATGTACCCAAAGAAAACCTAAGTGATTTCTGTTATATCAAGGAGCAGCTCTCAGATGGTTGAAAGGTAGGAACAAATGACAGGCCATTCAGTTAGAATCCTATACCACCTGACCATGAAAGACAGAAAGGAGATTTACCTATGGTGAGGCTCTTGCAAATTGAATTCCAACTTACATGTAGGTCACTCCAATAAATGTCCTTTCTCTAGTGACTGCAGTATTGAACTGACTGCCATGGACTATTTCATGGTAGTTTAGTAATTGCTTCTTCTCTACTGCATATGTGTCATGGGCTCTATATATAATTAATCAATAGTGTCTTTCTTAACTTGACTCATTATAATAGTGAAAATGTTGGTAGTATCACTGGAGCTTGTGAGAATAAATTATTCAAATGACAAAGTAATATTTAGGTTATTTATAGTATTATTTGCATTGTGTTTCTATCTCTGGAGGGACATGGAACTTTTTAATAATATTAATAGCAATTACCACGAATTGAATTCATTATGTAATTAACCTTTTATACCTGGTACATGATAGAACTTCAAAAATAGTTGATAAAAACATATTAAACTAAAAAATGAAATATTTCTAAAAAAACTTTATGAAAAATTATTTTTATAACCCTAATTTTATGAATCAGAACACTCAAAAGAGTGATGTGGAGGGTCACATAGTCTCAAAACACCAGCTATGGAAGGGAATGCAAAGAAAGTTCTTCATGTTTAACCCTCTCCCTCAGAGTAAGAATTCAAACCACAAGTTCTGTAATACTTGGCCCATTAACATCTCAAACATACTCAGTGGCAAGAATGTCAAGTAGGCACAGGATTGGCCACTGCATTTATGCATATACATATCATTTCAAATACTGCTGGTTAAGAAAATTCTTCCATTAAAAAACAAAGTTTAGGGGGTTCCAGTCAAGATGGTGACATAGGTAAATGTAGTACTGAAATCCTTCTACAACTACATCAAAATTACACCTATCCTGCCGAAAAACCTTCATTCAGAACAGCCTGAAATCTAGCTGAACAGGAGTCCTACAACTGAATATATAAAGAAGAAGCCACATTAAGACTGGTAGGAGGATGGAGATGCTGATTGGGCTGGTCCCACACCACATGTGGTGGATAAAAAATCTGCAGAGGTCCTCCCTGAGGAGCGAGGGGTTCCAGCCCCATACCAGCCCACCCAGCTGATGGTTCCAGTGGCAGGAAGAGAATAACATATAACTTCTATCTGTAAAAAACAGAAGGAATTGTGGCTGAGTAGGAGGGCAGTTGGACTCCTAGGCATTCCTCTTAAAAGGCCCACACAGGCACTTAATCAGACTCAGTCACTCTGAGTTCCAATGCTAGATGCACCAGGAGCACGTGGGGAGGAGCTGAGTTGTCTGCCATTGGGGCAATAGAAGGAGGGGCAGCTTTCCCTCAGACAGAAGTACTGGCAGAGACCATTGTTCCTTTGTTGAGCCCTCCCACTGAAGAGCCTGCAGGTGAGTGCCAGATCTGAGACTCCGTCAAGCTGACCGACACTGTTTGCCGGGGCGTGATAATTCCACTAAAACTTTCACCATACCCACAATGAGGCTCTTTTGCTTTCTTATCATTTGTGTGTTCACTGGAGTAGCACTTTTAATTTCCTTCAAGAACTTTTCCTTTCCAATCACAACTTGGCTAACGGCTGGCACAAGAGGCCTAACTTTTGCCCTATCTTAACTTTCAACATGCATCCTTCACTAAATTTAATCATTTCCAGTTTTTTATTAAAAGTGAAAAACTTGCAACGCTTGCTTCACTTAGAAGCCATATGAGAGTTATGACTTGGCCTAATTTCAATATTGTTTTTGTCTCAGGGAATAGGGAGACCTGAGGAGAGGGAGGTAGTGAGCAGCCAGTTGGTAGAGCAGTCAGAACACACACAACCTTTAGCGATTAAGTTCACTGTCTTACACAGATAGGCAGAGTTCATTCCCCAAAGCAATGGCTGATTACAGATCACCATAACAAATGTAATAAAAATGAAAAAGTTTGAAATATTTTATAATTACCAAAATGTGACACGGAGACGTGAAGTGAGCAAACCCTATTGGGAAAAGGGTGCCCGCAGACGTGTTAGATGAAGAATTGTCACAAACCTTCAATTTGTAAAAAACCAGAATCTGCAAAGCAATATAAAGCAAAGTGCAATGAAATGAGGTTTGCCAGTAATTTCCAAATCTTACGCTCTGCACATCTGCTCTACCAAGAAAATTAAGTAAAGTTTTCTTCTTCTTTTATTATTCCATCGGCTCCTACTGTTCAGTCTAGAGACATTTGTTTTCTCTATTAAACAAAAACCAAATAACACAACAACAAATTTTTATTATTTTTTTACTGAAGCCAAGGTAATTAATTTTATCTCTATCCTTTCCTTTGTTTCCTGGGAAAAGTTATTGATATTCACTACTGACAACTCTGATCTCATTTCTTTAGTAATCCTTAGCTATGTAGACCCAAATCTTGCATAAATCCCAACTGAGTTCACCACACTCCTTACTCGTTGCACTTTGCTTTTTCTCATACTACTCCCTTCTCTTACCCTCTATACCAAAGAGAAATAAGCATTCCTGTTTCTTCCATTTGAAACATTTAGGACTTTATCACAGTTCTGAATCCATCTCCTCAGCTTCAAGAGGTAACTTTGGTTTACCAAATCAAATGTCAATAATCTCCCTCATCTCTGTAGTCAGATCATCTTCTTGAAATTCCTCTTCATTTTGGTTTCATAAAGCCATATATATTTCTGATTTCCTTTTCTTTGCCCCTTCATTGTCACTGTCTCCAAAAAGTTAGTGATTTAGGAGTTTAGTCCTTTCTCATTCTATATTTCATCTTTGGTAATTCTTACACAATCTGATAACTTTATCTTTAATAAATTCAAATCTCATGTATCCTGCCTACCAATGCCATCTCAAATTAGAAATTCAAAACTGCTTTTGTGAATACCATTCATAATTTTCTCAGGGTCATCTGTCATCTCTTGGCATTCCTTATTTATATTTATGGCACTTTCTTATTCTGAATGACACTGAGCCCCTTCAACTCAATCAATTTTAGCTATTGCTGATATTAACTCAATAACACTTATCATTTCTTCTTATTTCTATTATCACCCTCTACTTTACATAGCCCTCTTACTAGTCTCCTTCAGTAAGCCTTTTCTTCCTCTACACGGCTACCAGATAAGTTTTCCCACACACAGTTTTGATTTCATCATTCTCCTTTTCAATAAACTTTTTAGACCCTCAATAAATATTTATGGAGACTATATGGTGTGTGAAACATTGCTCTGAGTAGGGGAAACACTGCAGTGAGTACAACAGTTAAATCCCTGCTTTCATGGAGCTTATACTTTTACTGTGTGTATGTGATGTACCAATGGCTATGAGATAAAACAGGCAAGTGATAAAAGTAGGCTACTTTAATTTGAGTAGTCAGGGAAAGCTTCACTGAAGAGGTGGTCTTTGAGATGAATATTAAATACCAAAAGGAAGAAATCCAAGCCACAACTTCAGCGATGGGCATTCAAGATAGGGAGTAGTGTAAAAATCCTAAAATGGAGATAGGCTTAGTGCATTTGAAAGCCACTGTTGAGTAGAAGACTAAAACGGGGGCGGGGGGAGGAGGATTAATGTTCAAGATGAAATCTAAGACATCTGCTCTTATAGGGTCTCACTGGCCATGGTATTAGGTGTACAGATTGTTTCCAAGAGCAATAGATAGCTTTGGAATGACATGATATTGAGTTAGAGAAGACTAAAAAGTAGTAGTTTCTGAGGTAGAAATAAATGTTTTGTTTTTTACAAGTTAGAGATAATTACAATGCAGGGTTAAGTTTGTACATACTAGAATAAATCTCCCTAGTTAGAATTCCAGCTCTGCTAATGACTATGCAAACTGGGGTGAGTTATAGAACCCTTTTACAGTAATATCCTTGGTTATAAAAAAGGGGGAACAATAACTGTTTCAACCTAATGTGATATACATATAAATTGTGTATCCACAACTCATGTGACAATACATATAAAGCACTTAAAAGATACCTGCCAAACAATATTCAGTGAAACTCATTACTATTGGACATAGAAGTCTGGGACTCGGGGAAACTTCCAAGTTAGTGATTTGACTCCACCATTTAGCTCTTCTTTCTCCTTTCTTTTTATGCCCCCCCCCCGCCACCATTTCTTTACTTCCTGTACTTCATTAGTTATCTATTGAAATCACTGAATAAATAAAACAGGAAAACTCTGAACCAGTACTGGAAATTAGAAAATGTTGACTAGTTCTCCCTCCTCCAGAAAAAATTAATAGGCGTTAACTCTAAACTCAATAATAACCTTTAATTTTGAATGGTGAGGGCTAAAGACATGAGCAGTCTCTGAAATAAATGGGAGAGACATTACCTTAAAACATTTTCCCCTGCAGATGAGCAGGCATTTAAATGCAGGGAACTGGAGAAGGTCTTTTTAAGCATAGAACTGTGTGTGTTTTTACATAGAGGAAAATGTGATAAATTTGAGCAAATGAAAGTCTTAAAAAAACACAATATAAGATAAATGACAAATTGGAGAAATAGTCACAACACATAAAACAGACAAATGGTTTGTGTATTTAATATATGAAGAACTCTTATAAATCAGTAGAAAGATAGATACTCTTTAATTCAACAAATATTTATTAATGAATGTATACCTTATGGTAAGCACTGTGCTAAACTAAATTAAAATAAATTATATGTAAATCATGAAGCATATAACATATTTATCTATCAGGCATATTCTAGTAAACACACATTCATCTTTTCTTCTACTGTCTTTGTATTTTCTCCTTATTTAGCCAAAATTTGTAGAATTAAAATAATGTATGTTATGATTCCTTTAGCATAGTCAAATGGTGAGGTCAAAAATTAGAAGTACTAAATTATGCTTTCAAATCTTGGTTGGATTTCTCAGGTTGACCTCTGATTGATCTAAACTATTTTTCACTAAATACTATAAAAATAAAACTTTTGTCTTACCAACCCATGCTAAAGAGAGTATAACAAAACAATCATTGTTACTTATAAATTGCTTATTAAGATGTAAAATGCTTTATCCACATCACATTTTTCAAACTCCCCAACTTACCCATAAGATAAATATTACAGTTGACTCTTGAACAACATGGTTTGAACTGCAGGAGTCCACTTAATGTGGATTTATTTTTTCAACAAATGCAGTTGGCCCTTCAAATTCACAGAGTTCCACATCCTCAGATTCCACCCGTGGTGGACAGAAAACAGTATTTTTGTATTCCCAGCCATGACTTCACAAGACAGATCCCCAATCAAAAATGCTTTTTCAAACTGTACTTGCTTGAGTTTGTGGAAGAAATGGGCCAACTGCAGTTAAGCTTTTGGTGTATCAAAGTCATATGCAAATTTTCAACTGCCTTGCTGCCCCTAACCTCATGTGAGGTCCAATTGTATTATGTCTATGTTATAGCTATTGATAGTTTGGATCAAAGAATTTGAGTTACTTGTAGAAACCTAAATATTTTGTACGTGTTGCAGCTAGATACAAAGTCAGGTCTATTTGACTTCAAAGTCCGTGCTTCATTTTTGACTTTCCACAGTGCTTTAGCTGATCTTTCCACATAAATCTCTTACACTCTCAAGTCCCTTTAAGAGTCTGTCTTACAAGAACTCAACTGGCATAGCATAGCATAGCATAACATATTTTTCTTTAATGTACATTTAAATTGAAATTGAACTTGGATTTGAACTTAGGTCTTCTGACTTTGAATCCTATACTTTTCTCAATATGACAAGTTAGCCTCAATTCCCAATGACTCTTCTACTCCCAATATTTTGTGTTTCTTTTAAAAAATATGTATATATTTCTTTATTGATTTCAGAGAGAAAGGGAGAAGGAGAGAGAGATAGAAACATCAATGATGAGAGAGAATCATCGATCGGCTGCCTCCTGCCTGCCCCCTACTGAGGATCAAGCCCACAACCCAGGCATGTGCCCTTGGCCGGAATTGAACCCAGGACCCTTCAGTTCACAGCCTGACACTTTATCCACTGAGCCAACCCAGCTAGGGCCCAATATTTTGCCTTTCATATGAAAGCCCTAACTCTTTGTTTTTTACCTTTAAAACAGGGATCTAATACCTGCTGTATAGTAATATAAGAAGGGTCAAATGGCATTATTTATGTGCAAATGTTTGTAAACTCAAGATCGTTATGAGTATAGGTTTATATATTTATAGTAAATGCATTACCCCTAAGATTGACCTAACTCTATTAAAATATTCATCTTATGTCTCAGTCCACTCTGTTCCCAAATATGTTTAATCATGAAATAACTCAATTTTTTTTATCTGTAATATCTCAGAGTTGAGCTATATTGTTTTCTGTAATACTAGTGGTCTGGTGCATGAAATTTATGCACATTAAAAGGGAATTAATAGAGGAAATATTTTAATATTGCTTTTGCCCTTTCTCTATAATAGAAGTGTCAGAGATGAAAGAAAATTAGTAAAATCTATATGAAAATCTTCCTACTGTCAGAGTCTGGGGCACACCATGGGACCCAGAGTCAAGTCCCCGCCCACGCACGTGCACCTCGAAATCGCACAAGAACCAGACCTGGATGGCCCCACCCCCATTGGGCGAGATCCAGACCCAAACGGCACCATCCTCATCAAGCCCTGCCAGGTGTGGGGCACAGCCTCAGGTCCCCTGTCAAGCCCTGTCGGGCAGGGAGTGTAGCCTCAGGTCCCCCTTCAAGCCCCGCTGGGCAGGGGGCGCAACTCAGGTCCCCTGATGCAACCTCAGATCCGCCGGCCCGGCTGCCGGGGAAGGGACACAGCCTGAGGTCCCCTGTGAAGCCCAGCCGGGCAGGGGGCGCAGCCTCAGGTCCCCTGCCCCAGCCTGGCACTATGCAGCCACAGATCCCTGCTGATGGCTCATTACAGCTTGTTACAGGAACACCGCCTCCACTGTGGGCGCAGCCATCTTGTGTTATGGGAACCCTGCTTCCACTGTGGGCTCAGCCATCTTCTGACAGTGTGATGGAGTGAGAGTCAATTTGCATATTACCTCTTCATTATATAGGACTAGTAGTCCAGTGCATGAAATTCATGCACATTAAAAGGGAATTAATTGAGGAAATATTTAATATTGCTATTTGCCCTGTCTCTATAATAGAAATGTCAGAGATGAAAGAACATTAGTAATATGTATATGAAAATCTCCCTCCTGTTAGAGTCTGGGGCACACCGCAGGACCCAGAGTCAAGTCCCCGCCCACACGCATGCACTTCAAAATTGCATGAGACCCAGACCTGGCAGGCCCCACCCCCATC
>NW_006299719.1:1187857-1188310 GCF_000327345.1 Myotis davidii
GGCTAACCAACCAGATATGCAAATTAACTGCCAACAAACATGGCGGCCAGCAGCCATGCAGCTGAAGCAAGCAGGAAGCTTGCTTACTCCAGTGATGGAGGGAGCCAAGGTTCCCCACCTGCCGCTGCCGGCATCTGAACTGCGGTCTAAGAAACAATGTTGCAATTATAGAAGCTAAAAAACCCCCAGAAACCTGCTTTCAGCTAGCTGTCCTCAGAGCTGGAGTAGCAACAAAGTTTCAATTACAGAAGCCAAACAAAGCCAGAAACCTGCTTTCAGCAGTGAGGTCTCACAGCTAAAGCCGGCTCTCAGCTCCAGTGACAGCTATAAATCCAAGAATTAAAAAAAAAGGAAAAAAAAGAGTGGTTGGGAGCTTCAGTCACCCGCCAGCCTGAAAATGGTCCTCAGCCTGTCACCCAGACTGGCCTGGCACCCAGGTGGGGACCCCCACCA
>NW_006299719.1:1188381-1188796 GCF_000327345.1 Myotis davidii
AGATGGCTGCCAGTATAGCAGTGGTGGTGGCGAGCCTCTCCTGCCTCCTCAGCAGCACTAAGGATGTCTGATTGCAGTTTAGGCCCGCTCCCCGCTGGCAAGTGGACATCCCCTGGGGGCTGCTGGGCTGCCAGACTGATATCTAACTGCCATCTTCGGCCCAATCTCCTGGGGAGCAGGCCTAAGCCAGCAGGTGGTCATCCCCTGATGGGTCCCAGACTGCAAGAAGGCACAGGCCAGGCTGAGTGCACAAATTTTTGTGCACCGGGCCTCTAGTCTTTTGATAATAAATCTGGTACCATTACAAAAACCCCATTTACTATTGAGACTTCTCAATAGCATGATGATTGCACCCACTTTCAATTTTAACTTATGACACGGCATTTCTGAAGGAGTAATACTATTAAGAAATTCG
>NW_006299719.1:1188935-1194188 GCF_000327345.1 Myotis davidii
TGTGCATGTGCCTGAGTGATGTAGGCTTGATAGAGTTCAGGTGCATGTAGTTGAGTAGGACTGAAACCCAGGAGAATGTTGTAAACATCTTGGTCATGCCCTTACTTTGCCTTATAGCATATGCTATAAAATAAAGGCATGGCTGTGGGCATGGTCGCTGTCTCTCAAAGAAGCAGCATCCCACTGAGACCCGGCTTTCATTCTCTTATCTGTCTTTTCTAAGCCTTTCAGCCACCCCCACTCAGGTTCACCCCTGGCCGTGCTGCCGCGTGGCACACTTTAAAAAGATCTGCCTCCACGTTCCCAGGGTGGGTTCCTGCCTCAAACCCCACCCTTACAGGAAACAGCTCCAGGAAACCGCTCAGGGGAGGGCGCAGCCATTGCTAAGACAACCCCTGCAGGACTGACTTCCTTCTGCTTGGTCACAGTGGTTTTGGTCGTGATGAACACCACCCTGAGTTTTTATATAAGTAGATTCTAACTACCTCTAATATTCTGATGTTTCCTGAAGTGTCACATGGCAGAGTTAAACTTAGTTTGGAAAGAAGATTGAGTTTCCACATGTACAAATATAGGTATACAAAGAAATATTTTAATAACTGGAGGCCCGGTGCATGAAATTAGCGCACTGGGGGGGGGGTGTTGTCCCTCAGCCCAGCCTGCACCCTCTCTAATCTGGGACCCCATAGGTCAGTGGGGGGGGGGGGGGTGTCCCTCAGCCCAGCCTGCACCTCTCCAATATGGGACCTCTCGGGGGATGTCCAACTGCTGGTGTGGGATCGGGCCTAAACCGGCAGTCGGACATCGCTCTCACAATCCAGGACTGCTGGCTCCCAACTGCTCATCTGCCTGCCTGATCAGCCCCTAACTGCTTCTGCCTGCCAGCCTGATCACCCCCTAACCACTCCCTTGCCAGCCTGATCAATGCCTAACTGCTCGCCTGAGGGCTCAATCACCCCCAACTGCTCTCCCCTGCCGGCCCAGTCCCCCCCAACTGCCCTCCCATGCTGGCCCAGTCCCTCCCAACTGCCCACCCCTGCAGGCCCGGTCTCCCCCAACTGCCCTCCCCTGCTGGCCTGATCACTCACAATTGCCCTCCCCTGCCAGCCATCTTGAGGCTGTGGGCATTGCCAACTTTGAGGGCATGGCAGTCAATTAGCATATCCCCTCCTTATTGGCTGTGGGTGGCGCCATCTTTGAGAGTGTTCAGTCAATTAGCATATTCTCTCCTTATTGGCTGTGGGTACC
This sequence comes from Myotis davidii, assembly GCF_000327345.1. Taxonomy (NCBI): domain Eukaryota; kingdom Metazoa; phylum Chordata; class Mammalia; order Chiroptera; family Vespertilionidae; genus Myotis; species Myotis davidii. The sequence goes on from NW_006299719.1 coordinate 1,190,184, forward strand.
TCCATCTTTGCGATGGTGTGAGGGTTAATTAGTATAATCCCTCTTTATTAGATAGGATGTGCTTTTCTAAGTAATTTTCTTCATTGACCCAATTTACCCAGCACAGTAATTGTCACAGCCTGTTCATGTTTGTAAGAAGAAAAGTAAGAAAAGCAGTTTTGTAGTCAAGAGAATATTAAGGTCTCTTCTAGGACAAGGGAGCATGCAGAACTTCAGTATGAAATGTATTTAGTCCCAGGCATTAAATTTTAATGGACTAGACCTGCCTCATGAGTCATAGACATTTCCAATGAAAGGATTCATTAATCAGTATAAAAATAACTGTTCATGAAGTTCACACCTACATATGCCTCTGTTGAAATAATTCTGCATTTATCTTCACAAAAGATATCAATTACTAAAGGTTTTAGTGTGACGGAAATACTTGACTTTGCTTGAAATTTTGAAGAAAAAAGGGAAGGAACATACTCTTAGATTAAGTGCTTATACGTTTTCCAGGCTAAAGCCTCTAAATTTGCTTTTGACCTATTTCTTCTTAACACTACCACTGAACCTTCAGTTTCTACTTTCCAGTTTCCCCTAGTCACTTTCTTCTGGTGGATGCTTCCAATTGGCCTTTGAATATACTTGTCCTCTCATTCAATAATACAGTGATGATTTAACAGGGAGGGGCTAAATCAGAATCTCGGGGAGTTTGGCAGAATGCAAACACATGCTGCTTGAAAAGCAAATTGAATACTATAATTTCTTTAATTTGTTTTCCCTTCTAGTTTCTTTATTTTAAAATTTTATTTATTTTATTTATCCAAAGAGGTGAAACCAAAAAGACTGAAAAACACTGTTGTAAAAAATTTTCTGTGACCCTGCCATTCCTCAAGGTAATGACTAATCCAATGGGGTGGTGAGGGCCAGAAGAGGTTAATGGGGCGAAAAGGAGGCCCTATGTAATACTTTCAAAAAAATAAAGATTTTTTAAAAAAGGTAATGACTAATCTTTTGCTTTTTGGAAAAGAAATCAATACTCATAGCCTCCATTTCCTTAACTCTATTTATTGTTAATCCATTTTATGCTTTTTTTTTTTTTACTATACTTTTAAGATGATAAGCATTTAGATTTAATCCCTGACTTTAGTAGTATTCATAATTTCTATCAGAGATTACAAACAGGGAAACAGATGTATATTGCCCTGCATAATATTTTATAACTAAAATTTTGAATTAATAGCTAACACTTAAATATCAGGAAACTTTATATAATTTCTGATTCTCTGAAATTTTGGGTAACACTGGGCTTCCATTCCGACATGCCAGTGATTAGCTGGATCTGAATACTGACTGCTCTCTTTACATGGGGTATAAATTATCTAACTTGCATAGTCTCTACCACTTCTTCCATATCAAAAATATTGAGTCAATACTCATAGCCTCCATTTCCTTAACTCTATTTATTGTTAATCCATTTTATGCTTTTTTTTTTTTTACTATACTTTTAAGATGATAAGCATTTAGATTTAATCCCTGACTTTAGTAGTATTCATAATTTCTATCAGAGATTACAAACGGAAACAGATGTATATTGCCCTGCATAATATTTTATAACTAAAATTTTGAATTAATAGCTAACACTTAAATATCAGGAAACTTTATATAATTTCTGATTCTCTGAAATTTTGGGTAACACTGGGCTTCCATTCCGACATGCCAGTGATTAGCTGGATCTGAATACTGACTGCTCTCTTTACATGGGGTATAAATTATCTAACTTGCATAGTCTCTACCACTTCTTCCATATCAAAAATATTGAGTCTAAGTGTTAATTCCTACTTAACTTTGACATATTATCTAACATGTGCATTCATTTATGTTACCTGCCTGAAGGCATGGAAGACTGTGACCCCTAACCTAGATAAAGATGTAGAGAAGTAACCAGATAATAAAATCTAGATTCTCGCATTCACAGTATTCTAAGCCAAGTACAGGGTGCAAAGAGAACACAATGGAGGAGCACCTAACCGAGACTTGGGTCAGGGGTGGTTCCTCAGGAAACAGTTCTGTCTGATATAAGAATTGAACGATAAGTTAATATCTGTAGTTATCATCCTATTAACTGTTTATTGAGACCAGGTTAATTTAGAAAGAGATCATGAAATATGTGGTTATTAACCCCTTCCCCAATAATTTTTTTGTTAAAAACGTCTCTTTTTCAGACTAATTTTTTTATTTTGGTTCTATATAGTATTTTTGATGCTGGTTATGAAAACAGTTTGTAACTCGTCTTCCTATAAACCATATTTTTTTTACCATGTTTTCTTCGTATACTCGTCGACGACTTGAGCATAAAGAAATCCATCCTAATGATGCTCTAATTTGTGGGTATAAATGTTCTCTAGTTCCTCAAATTGAGGATTAAGGATTAAATGGTATTTATTTATTTTTTAAGATATATTTTTATTGATTTCAGAGAGGGAGAGGGAGAGAGAGAGAGAGATGGAAACATCAATGATGAGAGAGAATCATTGATCAGGTGCTTCCTGCACGCCCCGTACTGCAGACCAAGCCCACAACCTGGGCACATGCCCTTGACCAGAATCGAACCTGGGACCCTTCAGTACACAGGCCAATGCTCTATCCACTAAGCCAAAACAGCTAGGGGTATTAAATGGTATTTAAAAGTTGCAATCAACTGGAAGATTTAGTTAAGTATGCAAAAAGTGAGATTCCTTTTTTATTCTTCAGAATTTTGTTTTTTTCTTTGAGAACTTCCTTATTATTATCTTAACAAATTCCCACTTGGGGAAAATGCAATCTCTAATCAAGAAACTATTTGTTCAAACAGAAAGGCAACTTGAATTTTAAAAATATCAATTTGCTTTATCTTCTAAATTAGTGGTTCTCAGTCAGGAGTCCCCCCTCACCCCCCCACTAGGAGCAATGTCTGGAGATACTTTTGGTGTTGACAGCTGGAATGGGAGAAATGGCTACTGGCTTCTAGAAAAGAGAGGCCAGGCAGGGATGCTGCTTAGCATCTTACAATCTCAGGACAGCGCCCCACAACAAGAAATTATCCAATATAAAATGACAGATGTGTCAAGACAGAGAAATCTTTATCTAAAGATGGAGGATTCAGAAACTATGAAACATATGCTTTGGGTCCTGGATTTTAGGATAGTTGAAATAAAAATCTCAATTTTGCAATCAAATACATGTACTAAGAAAGAAAAAAATATATATATTAGGAAAAAGGACAATAGTTTCCAGGCTATGAATCACCATGAATAAAAAACAGAGTTTTTTGATAGGCATGGTTACATAGGATCTAGGTCTATGAGTCAGACAAGCATGGGTTTGAATTAAAAATGGCTCAGTGGTTGATTGTTGATCTATGAACCAGGAGGTCATGGTTCCATTCCAGGTTGAAGTACATACCTGAGTTGCAGGAATGGTCCCCAGTTTGGGGCATACAGGAGGTAGCCAATTGGGGCAGTTGGGGGCAATCAGGCTTGCAGGGGAGGACGGTTAGGGGTGACCATGCTGGCAGGGGAGGGTAGTTAGGGGCAATCAGGCCAGCAGGGGAGAAGTTAAGTGTCGATCAGGCTGACAGGGGAGTGGTTAGGGGGTGATCAGGCTGGCAGGCAGAAGCAGTTAGGGGCAATCAAGCAGGCAGGCAAGCGAGCGGTTGGGAGCCAGCAGTCCTGGATTGTGAGAGGGATGTCCAACTGCCTATTTAGGCTCGATCCTGGTAGTAGGACATCCCTCGAGGGGTCCCAGACTGGAGAGGGTGCACGAATTCCATGCACCAGGCCTCTAGTATGTTATATAAGTACGTATTTATGAAAATCTGAAAAATCTATCTCAATACTGAGGGCCCCAGTTTCTCCAAGCCACTTTTCCATTTATTTTCTTATCAGGTACTGAAATTAGGTTGGAACCTGGGACTGATATAAGGAAATAAATGACTGGAGCAAAAGTAGAGCATTTAAAAAAAGGAACTAAAGGGAACCCCAG
>NW_006299719.1:1194337-1219329 GCF_000327345.1 Myotis davidii
TTATTATTATTTTATTTATTTTTTTTAATGAAGGAAAACATGCAGAAAAAGAATGGAACTTCAATGTGCTTCTTTCATGAATTTTTCAAATGCAGCCTCATCCCCTTCTGTATAGAGACAGCTTGGTCTCCTTGATAAGGAGCTCTGGTGAGGAAACCAGAGTGCCAGGTCTTCATTCCTGGCTCGCCACTGCCTAGCCATGTAACCTTGGAGACCATAGTATTCCCTCACGGAGTTCTTGTGAGAATTAAATGAGTTAAATATAGAAAGCATTAAAAAGAGTATGTGTCTGGTATTAAGATGAAGCCTACTCAATAAAGAGCAAGAAGCTCATCCAGTATGGTAACATTCCGGTCACTGTTAATGTTTTCCATCATTACTAATTTGAGGGGAAAAAACAAAAAAGGAGCTTAAAGATAACACACACTCTTGGTTCTCATACAATACTTATTGGAACAAAAATGCTGTACCTTGTAAACTGCCAAATGCAAGGCTGTAAATCCATTTCTTGTCAGTCGAGATGGGCGGAGCCCTTTTAACATAAGGGTTCTAATATGAGACTTGTTGCCTTAAAGAGAAAAGTTTTAAAAGGTTAATTTGTTGATGGGGGTAGACTAAGTGATTTTAAAATTTCTCTTTAATGATAAATGTCACACTGATGTATGACAGGGTCAGATTGCCATTCTATGGGCCATTTTTTTTAAGTTTTCTATTAATTGACAGCCTTACTTAATAGTGAACATTTCTATAACACTTACAAAACTTTGTATCAATGCTGTGCATTTTAATGCATTTGTGTTACATTTTTTAATTTAGTGCTTTCATCATCATATGGTTTTAAAAACATAAAAACATGAAAAATCATCTTAATAAACTATTAGGGAAAAAGCTTAGATAAAAATTTAGTTGTACAGGAATCTTCAGAACATCATTAGCAGTCAAGTTTATTTGGATCAGAGCAGTCTAATCAATTGGTTAAACAGAAATGGTTAAGAGATCTGATGAAAGTCAATACATATACATCAGTGTTCTATTTAAAAAGCTGAGTTCAATGAATGCTAGTTTGAATTAACAAAAATAAATACTAACTATCAATTCATTAATTAAGTAAATTTATTGAGTACCTACTATATGCCAGTTACCATCCTAGGTGTTAGGGATGCATGCACTGGTGAACAAAACAAAACATAAGCAAAATTAAACTCTTAATCTTCTCTTTGATCAGTCTTCACTTTGAGATTTTATCCTTGGCATTTATTACCTTCCACATATCTTACTGTAGATTGTGAAGCAATTGCTTGATAATATTTTGAGGAATGCTTTAAGTCAGTGGCTCTCAACTAGGTGTGATTTTGCTCTCCAAGGGACATTTGACAATATCTAGAGACATTTTTGCTTGTCACCACTAGGGAGGTGCTATGGAATCCAGTTGGTAGAGGCCAATGATGCTGCTAAAACATTATAAATGCACAGGACTACCCTCCACAACAAAGAACTGTCAGGCCCACCATGTCAGAGAGTCAAGGCTGAGAAGCCCTGCTTTAAGTACTTCTAAACTTAACCGAATCCCTCACTGGAATGCCCAATACTGCAAAATGCTTTGGGTTTCTAAGCAAGCTAGCTGAGTGACTTGGTTCAGGGTAGAAGCACAATGAAACAAACTCAGAGCTAAATCAATTGGAATATCTGCCTGGTATTTACTGCTTCAACTGAAGGTTTTCAGAGCTGTGGGGGCAAGACAAAAGAGAAAATTGAGTATAAGTAGAATTCTCTTGTAGATGGTTAAGCAGCTCAAATCACTGACCATATAGTATATGTACAACTAGTTTATAAAGTATTGAGCTTCAAGCACTCACCTCCACAAATGCAACATAAATGAAGCAGAGACAGTCCATTTTCTGTGCGATAATTTAAATTAACTTTACTGAAGGCATCATCAGAGCTGAAAAAAAAATATTTTACAGATGATAAATTTCATCTTTTAGTTTATTATTTTTCATTTGAAAAATTATAAAAGGGAACCATGTTACTATAAATTCAGAAGTATATCTTTTCTAGGATTCTTTTGTACCTAGAAAATGTATTTTGAATATATCTCTGTATAAAGAACTTTAAAATCAAGAGAAAGTAATATTAAAAGTTTGAGAGACCACGTTTAAAGATTCATGTGCACAGTCTGTGTTCTGAGTAAAATTTGAATGGTCCAGGGCTTCTTGATGAATTAAAATTTATGTATATATAGAAAGTATAGACATTTGAAAATAAAATATTTCCTTCCCACTCAACATTTCACACCATAGTTATGAAAATTTCAAGAAATCCACTCCAAAAAAAAGAGAGAGAAAAAAGTCAGCATCTGATAAGAGACTGGGAAAAAGAATACATTCCCAATGTATTACAAATTCTGCCTGAAGCAAAGTTGCCTTGTACTCTGACTGGGTCAGGTTTCACAGATAAAGAAGGTCTAAAACTCTGATAGTGTACAGGCTCAGGTGAAAGGAGTAGTGTTAGTGATTTAATTAAGGAAAGCCTTGCCTTATTTGAACAAAGACTATTGTCCCAGAAGGGCCCTGGAGAGCTATCGGTAGCCTTTGAAAAAAAAAAGTAAAGCTAAATTATTGACCTCCTGAGGTCCTTGGTACTCCCAGGATGGTTTTCAGTAGAAATGATGGGATCATATCCTTGGCCTCCTAGGTCAATTTCAAGGTGACTCCTGCCTATTTGAGTATCTCCTAGCTTCAGTGAGATAGCATAGTCTTTGGTGAGTGAGCCCTCTATGTCATTTGTAAAGTACTGACACTTAAAAGGTACTGTAAATTCAGAATATTATCATCAATGCATACAGTTAAGAACTTCAAAATCTATTGGAATTTTGAAATAGAAAAAGAAAAGGTATTATTCTCCAGGGTGCTGCTAAAAAGAGAGAGTCTCTAAATCTGGGTACATTGGAGGATCTCAGTGAAATGCTTTGTAAACAATAGCAATTCCGGTGGTTGTTTTCATAGATGTGGTGATCTTCCAGAACTTTCCACCCTCCAAACTTTCTGCATTTCCACGTTCAACTTCCCAGAAGCACAGACCACAGACATGCTACTGACAAATATACCTCATATAGACACATATACCTCGACTTGCTTTAGAATGCCATTTATAGAAGTAAAATGAACTCCAATGAGTCATTTCTACTAATGTTGGTAATATAATATACAAAGGAGCCCAGGGTTTCATGAAATACAGTTAACTGAACTCACCTCTATCTGCACTTTCCCCCAGCTCAATGAACATTGGGGGGAAAAAAATGACTTCTGATGAAAATACCACTATTTTAAATGTCTACCTAAAATGAGCCTAATTATAAATAATATAGCTATTTTATATGTGCAGTACCTTTACAAAATAATGTGTGCAGTACACATTATAAAATGTGTGGCCTTTTCCTGAGCCCGGCCTTTAAACTCTCAAAGCCAATTGCATTGGAGATGTCTTAGAGAAATTAAACTAATGCGTAGTAGTGAACCAGGTGCTCTCAGCAACCATGCTTGGAAATGCATCCACCAAGGTCTTTTTCGTGGACGTGATTTCAAACAGGGCAGGTTTTCTGAAAAGCTGAACTCTGCTTTTAAAACGGGGTGGATTGAATTTTTCTCTTAAAGTTTGTAGGATATCAGTGTCCTTAAATAAAAAGAGGAAATAACCTGTGACCAGCAGGCAATGATTGGCAATGATTGAGCCTGAAGCTTCAAGAGATTTAAATAGGCAGGAGGCACCTTGAAATTGACCTGGGAGGCCAAGGATATGATCCCATCATTTTTTCTGAAAACCATCCTGGGAGTACCAAGGACCCCAGGAGGTCAATAATTTTAGCTATACATTTTTTTTCCCCCTAAAGGCTACCTATAGCTCTCCAGGGCCTTCTGGGACAATAGTCTTTGTTCAAACAAGGCCAGGCTTTCCTTAATTACGTCACTAACACTACTCCTCTCACCTGAGCCTAAGCTTGTTTTGGCTTTTCTTCCTTGGTCTTTCCATTATCCAGAAAACAAAACACACAATAAGATCACAAGACAGAAAACAAAGTATTGGGGTGGAGGGAAGACAGGGAAGCATCCTGTTAAATAAAGAACTACTTAAACTTCAGGTGAAGAGAAAAACAGGGAAGGAAGCCCTTTCCTTTGAGCTAACTATATGGAACTTAATACTAAAAGAAGAAAAAGCTTGGGGCTCCTATACAGCAATTAATCCTTAAGAAAATTAGTTTTTCAATGTGTGTCTCTAATATGTATTATATAGCAATATCTGCTGTGTTTTAATATTTTAAAAGTAGAAAAAGTCATTTCGGCAGTGTAGGTAATTCTTAAAGCTTGGTCCTTATGTTTACACCAGGATTAAAATAATACCCTGTTTCTGCCTTTTAAGTCATTTTTCTTTTCTTTCTCCAATTTGGGTAAGCTATTTAACCTCTTCAAGCCTCAATTTCTTTAGTTATAACATTACTAAAGTAACACATAAGACATTGTGTTGTGAAGAATAAATGTGGTTAAGTGCTTACTACAGTAGCTGGTGCAGTACATGTTATCCACAAATAGTTATTTTATTGTTATTACTATTATTATCAAGTCCCCTGTAAATATATGGCTTTTCTTTGTAATCTGACTCTTCCATGAATTTTAGCAAAATTTTCAAACCAAGTTTGATCATTAACCTCTCACATTTGACAACCTGTAAAATTTTCTGATTTTCACAGTTAATTCTATAGATACAAGTATTTTATGCTCACAATAACTCTGTTGGATTTTCAGAAAATGTCTGACCTTCTCTTCCCTGTTTTTAAAAACGGCCACCAGGTTGTGACAGTAGCATTTATCAGTGATTCGGAGCATCTGCTAGCATCACAGTTTTGTAACACAAGTCCAGTGGCATTATAAAATAGGGAAACTACAGAGTGTCCAAAAAATTTATGCACATTTTGAATGATTATAAAGCCAGTGTTTATTAACATACAGTCATTTTCAAAATTTAAAAGAATCTACAGAAATGAATAAATTTTTTGTCGCTGCCTGTTTCAAACTGTTGACCATTCTTGTCCAGGCACTGATGATAATATGAAGCAATGGAATCACAAACATCAAGAATCATTTTGTTTGATATTTGTGTGCCCTCAATTCGTCTACTTTTGCCGATTCTGTATTGTGAACTTTAGGTTTTATGTATTCCCATAAAAAAAAGTCTAGTGGCACTCTGAATATTTTTTTCTAGGTCCCTTATATAAGTAGAGTCATAGATTACTTGTCCTTTTGTGACTATCTTATTTCATCTAGCATAGTGTTCTCAAGGTTCATAGGTTCATCCATTTTGTTATGTGTCAGAATTGCCTTCCTTTTTAAGGCTGAATAATATTTCATTATGCATATATATGTTTGTGTGTATATATATATATATATGTATAATTTTTCCCCAGTAACAATCCATTGAGGAACATTTGAGTTGCCTATACCTTTTTGCTATTATAAATACTGCTGTTATGAACATGATATATAAAAATCTCATTTATTTACAATTTGTCAAAAAGTCCTTGTCTGGTTTAGATATTAAGTTATAATAGCCTAATAAAAAGTCTAGTGGCACTTTAGGTTAGATTTTCTTGGCTTAAAGCTTAGTCTGGCTTCACCAATTATTTCAAATCAGTTAAACCTGAAAGGGAGTGAAAATAAAGTGAGTTACCAGCTCTCAAAGTGTGTATACATTTTAGGGGACACTCTATATTTTCAACAATGGAGATATTAAAAGAACAATAAATTCAAACGGGGAAATGTAGGTTGTACTTAATATCATGTTATTATTCAATCCATTATGTAACTTTGCCAATGCATTGGATCAGTCCGGCATAGTACCTACTGAATACCAACTGTGTGCTCCACCTTGGTTCTTCATACTCCCTTCAGATTGTTTCCAACAGTCCACTTGATTTAAACTACTTATTAATTTCTCGATCTTTTCTAGTGCATCTAACTTGAGAATATACAACTTAGAGAGAATCCTGCAACTGATCTGAGCATTATTTCTGACTTCTACTGCTCCTATCAACTTTGCAAAGAAAGTAAACACTAAATAAACTGAAAATATAAGACGCTAAAGTCCACTGCTTTGTTTAAAAAATAATAATAACCCCAAGTGAAAGTCTGCTATTTACATAAATAAAATTGAATGCAGGAATTATATTTGAGTTTTTATTCAACAATCATTTCTTAGCTCCTTAGCTCACTGAATCTTTAAAAAAAAAAAGACTGATTGATTGATTTACAGAGAGGGGGAGGAAGTGAGAGAGAGATTAGGAAAGGAGAGAGAGAGAAACATCAATTTGTTGTTTGACTTATTTATGCATTCATTGCTCAGTTCTTATACGTGCCCTGACCAGGGATCAAAACCAAAGTCTTGGCATATTGTGAGTACACTCTAACCAACGAAAATACCTTGCCAGGCACCTTACTGAATCTTAAACTAGACTTGATCATTCTTTAGTGATTCAGGATAATACAGTTCTAAAGAGCTCCTCGCTCAAAACTGAGCTGTGGCCTGTTGCTTTGTTCTGCTGTTGAGTTCTATCCTCCTTGAATTCATGCAACTTCTATTAATGCCAACAAAATGAACCATCAGAGAGTAAACTCTCACAATATCTGGCAGTCAAGTGCAATTTTAATAGCACAAATTTTATCTTAACTTTAATAACTGGAACATAATTTTTAAAAAGAGTTACTTTGGAACTATATTTGAATCCTAATTCTCATTTCCCACTAACTTCCAGCCGAATGTTTCTGTTTTGATACATGTAATTAAAATGTTCAAGATTTTAAAGCAATCATTCCTAGGGGAGATATTTAATTTTACTTTATTTTGCCTTTTCTAAAGCAACTGTGTATGTCAACTTCACTGCCAACTGAGCATCACTTATGTATTCTAATACCCTACACTCTATTTTTAATTTCCCCTTACACGTTTCATCACCTACCATGCCATACTGTAACTTAACATATCCTAATGAGTTCACAGTGCTTGCTGGGGCATAAATGAAGTCCCTAATTAAAATGTAGTCACTATTATGAATACATTTCTAATTCTCTCCTTAATCATTAAAAAATTGTAGTTCTGTACCCAAAGGTTACTTTCTTTCTTGTAGCATAATGAACTCTTTTCTTAGTCTTTACCTTTTACCCAGGAAAGTAGGCAGTTTTGTGATCCAATTAAACTTCTTTCTCATGATCTTATCCTTTCAACACAATATCTGACATGACCACCAGTGGAAACTTTTAAAAATATAACATTTCAACAGTTGGCCAAAAATTAATACATTACTGTTCAAAATATTCAGATAGGTAGACATATTTTAAAAATTAACTCATTGTCTGAAATGTAAGGAAAGACCAAGAAGGTAGAAGTTGGTAAGAATTTGTTATGGATCATCTAGTTTCCAAATTGATAATTTAGGTTTCCAATGGCTGGTTGAAAGTTCCTGTGTAGTTCTCTGTGGGTGCTGCTGTTTTCCCCCCAAAGCAACAGAAATAGAAAACAATCATCAATAAGGTCTTTTCCCAAGATATATCTCTAGGAAATATCCAGAAATGTGTTTGTCTGATATCTCGCAGATCAAATCTGCAAAACTAACAATATGAAGTATATTCATTCATTTATTCATTTATACATACAATAAACAATTATTGAGATATGGTGGCAGATAGAGCAAAAATAGCTAAGGATGATAACATTGGGACAATAATAATTTCTATCTCAGAGGATTGTGTGGTTTAAGTGGATTAGACCTCATAAAGCTTTTGTAAATATTCACTGCTATAATAATTATTTTTACTAAAGCATTCATATTGATTATTTTCTCATTTTTATTGTTTTGCTTTGCATTTGAGAAGGGGAATAGGAAAAGAGAAAGAAAACATGGAGGCAGTGTGGGCTAGGAAAGAAAAATAGAGGAAAGATAAAAGAGGGAAAGTTAGAGGGAGGTAGCAAGTTAGAGAGACAGAGAGAAAGAGACAGAGATGGAGAGTGAGCGATAGACAGCAAGAGATTGAGATCAAGCTGCTTCATAAGGTTTTTACACAATATTCCTTTAAAATTTCATTCATAACTAATTTTTAAAAAATATATATTTTATTGATATCAGAGAGGAAATGAGAGGGGGAGAGAGAGAGATAGAAACATCAATGATGAGAGAGAAACACTGAACTGTCACCTCCTGCACACCTCCTACTGGGGATCAAGCCTGCAACCCAGGCAAGTGCCAAGACAGGGAATTGAACTATGAACTCCTGGTTCATAGGTCAATGCTAAACCACTGAGAAATGCTGCCCGGGCCATAACTAATTTTAACTAGGAAAAGAAGAAAAGAAGTAGGAAGGTAGGCAGTCTTGGGGCAATGTGAATTAACTTTTTTTGGTCTAAGTTCTTTCTGTTGGTGCTGTTGTTTTTTGTTTGTTTGTTTAGTTTGGCATATAATCCACTCCTCTGCTGATGGGCAAATTAGCAAAATGTATTAACCAAACAAGCCAAATAATACTTTCACTGTAGTTTACTTTTCAAAAGATGACATTTTTCCCTCAATATTCTATTAGCAACTTGATAGGGACTTTCACTCTTCTTAGATAAGCTCCATCTGCAATGCTTATTCATTTTATAATAGCTAAACTTCATAATTGGCTATAGTTCTGAAAAAGTAGATGTCTTATTTGGAGGATACGTATCATGATCTGTAGCTGGGCCCAGAAGAACTTCTCAGGGAGAAAATAAGAAGTAAGGTACATCTCAGAAAACCTCCTTACTTTTTTTTTTTTTTAATTTTCTCTAAATGTTGCAATTTAGAACAGCATTTTCTGACTATTTTTGTTCAATTATTAAACCTAATCAATTTAAAGTGAGATATTGTCATTATTGGCCAAAGTATAGCTACTCAATGTCAAAATATATTAAAATGAGAAAAAATATGGTTCTTTTTCTTTCATTTTTTTATTATTATTGTCTAAAGTTTTACATATGTCTCCTTTTTGCCCAATTCACCTCCCCCCTCAGACATTCCCACCCTGGGCAAGTCCCCAACGCCCCAGTGTCTGTGTCCATTGGTTACGCTAATATGCATGCATGCAAGTCCTTTGGTTGGCCTCTAACCACCCCTGCCCCCACCTGCCATTTGTCTCTGGATCTATTCTTGTTCAGTAACTTATGTTGATCATGATATCCCACATATGAGTGAGATATATGATATTTATCTTTCTCTGACTAGCTTATTTTGCTTAGCATAATGCTCTCCAGTTCCATCCATGCTGTTGCAAATGGTAAAAGTTCCTTCTTGCCCTACCTGGTTTGGATCAGTGGATAGAGCGTCAGCCTGTGGACAGTTCTCTGTAAATTTTAGAGATTAAACCCTTATCAGAAATATCATTGGCAAATATGTTCTCCCATGCAGTGGACTTTCTTGTTGTTTCATTGATGGGTTTTTTTTGCTGTGAAGAAGCTTTTTATTTTGATGCTATGTAGCAGGATACAAAATTAACACCCAGAAATCTATGGCCTTTTTACACACCAATAATGAACTCAACAGAAAGAGAAATAAAAAAAAAAACAATCCCATTTACTATTGCACCCAAAAAATTAAAATACCTAGAAATAAACTTAAATAAGGAGATAAAAGACCTGTACTCAGAAAACTACAGGGAATTGAAAAAAGAGATAGAGGAAGACATAAACAAATGGAAGAACATACCATGTTCATGAACTGGTAGAATCAATATCATTAAAATGTCCATACTACCCAAAGCAATCTACAGATTCAATAAAATCCCCATTAAAATACCAATGGCATATTTCAAAGATCTAGAATAAACTCTCCAAAAATTTATCCAGAATAAAACAAGACTCTGAGTAGCCACAGCAATCCTAAGAAAGAACAAAGTTGGAGGGATCAAAATACCAGATATCAAGCTATATTACCAAGCTACGGTTCTCAAAACTGCTTGGTGCTGTCACAAAAAACAGACATATAGACCAATAGAACAGAACAGAGAACCCAGAAATTGACTCAAGCCATTATGCTCAATTAATATTTAACAAAGGAGGCAAGAGCATACAATGGAATCAAGACAGACTCTTCAATACATTTGGTCAGATACATGCAAAAAACTGAAACTAGATCACCAACTTACCATACACAAAAACAAACTCAAAATGCCTAAAAGACTTAAATATAAGATGAGAAACCATAAAAATCCTACAAGACTCCAAAAGGCAGCAAAATAGCAGACATATCTTTACAGACACAGCTCCTAGGGCAATGGAGACTAAGGAGAAAATAAACAAATAGGGTTCTTTTGATTATGTGAACAAGCCATGGCATTGGAAAATTATAACCTCTCTGGAGTATGGTGATAGAGATCCAAATTTTACAATATAGATTAATCAGACAAAAAGATTTACAGTGAAATTAGCAAAATATTGTTTTAAAGCATTTTACAAATGCAGGAGTCGGCAAAAGTAGGTTCACAGTTCTGAATATGCAAAACAGTTTATTCTTGTATTATAATTCATTTATTAATTACTGTGTAATTTGTTATTATTAATCTACTTTTGCCCATCCCTATATACATTTAGGATTATATGAGCTAATACATATTAAAATACCATGTAGCATGCCTAGCATATAGTAGACACTAAATTTTTAGTTTGTTTTCCTTTCAATTGCTATACAAATAGGTATCAGAAATAAATAAAAAATATAAATGAAGTTAAACAAGATACAGAGCCTGTCTTTAGTGAACACATATACAAGTAGTTAGACCTGTAAATGGATAACATCACCATGCATTAAGTGCCATTATATTGATTAATGCAAAGATCAAAGAAAACATACAAGACGAAATAATCAGACAATGGTCCTCCACTGTACACTTCTGTCTTCCTTCTTCTGCCTTCTATTTTTCCTCATCTCTTCCCATCACCCAACCATTAGCTCAACAAATGTCAAAAGTTACGAGTGAATGCAACTTTATTGTGGAAGATGAAGGAACATGCCATTTCCATTCCTCTTCTTACTCATATCAAGCTCTCATTCCAAAGGTGCCATAAATTGGCTTAAGTAAGATAATGCTTTAGGTCTTTCTGTCTTTTTAAAGTTTAATGCTACATTGTTCTGTACTATATTATGGGTGAAAGCTATACCAAAAGACTGTGTATTTGATCTGACAGGAAGAAGCCCTGGTGCACTATGGTAAGAAAGGCCTCTTAATGAACGAAATGAAGATCTACCATCAATGCCATAAAGGAACTTGTCAGCAAATGAAAACAAAACAAAACAAAATCCAAATAAAACCCCAGATGAACCTGTTTACCTCAGGGATGCTCCACCTGTTACTCTAGTGTTAAAAAACTTTTTTTTTTTTTTTTTTTTTTTTGTTGGCGGGGGGTGGGGGGGGGGAGGGAGCATCTTTTACGGTTTTTCTGCTATCTTATTTTAGAGAAAGCCTAATGTCAGGCAGCATAACACAACTGTTCATCACAGGAGTACTCCTCACATTGTGTAAGACATGAATAAAGATGAGAAAGAGAAATATTTTAACACGTATTTGACACCTAAAATGTCCTACCCATCTAAATGTGATTTTGTACAATATTATCGTTTATCTTCCCAAATACTCTTAAGATTTTTGTATGTGAGCCAGCGAGTGAGACAATTTCTATTCTCCGTACTCCATTCTGTTCTTTCCTTGTCATCCATCATTTTATTCCAGAGGAAAGAAAATTCTGTGAAATTTGCCCTAGACATGATTGACTTTCTTTCCTGGATGATGCTCTTGGCTTTGATGGGATCAGACAAAGCAGGGTACTCCTTTTTTCTGTTTGTTTGTTTGTTTGCTCCATTAACTCTCTGGAGATCATACTAAGTTGCCAGCTTTCTGTTCTCATGTTCTGCATTTCTTCACTGATATCACCTCAGGCAGAGTTCTCAGTGTAACTCGGACATCTTCCTAGAAGTCTAGTTTTCAAACTTTAGCAGAAGTATAATTTTTAGCATGCAAAAGTATTAACCTGGGAAGCTTGTTAAAAATTCAGGTTTCTGGAAGTCATTCCCAGAGGTCCTGATTCATTTGAGATGGAGTGGAATCATGGAATCTAAAATTTTAGCAAGCACTGCCGGCTCCTCTACATAGTAGGTGCTTAGCCCTTGGAGAAACATGATTCTAGGCTCTGGTAATCCTCTCCTTGGCTTCATTTTTATCACTTATGGCTAATTGGATTTGTGTGTAGCTTCCTTAATGGCTTTAGCACCAGGCTACCAGCCTTCCTTTCTACAAAATGCCCTACCATTATTCTCAGAGAATTTGACATCCAGTTTGATGAGCCTTTTAATGGAGTGTCTGAAAACTTGTTAAATTGCTCCCAATCACAATTTTTAAAATTTATATTTGGAATTTTGCATAATCTTGAAGTGATCTAACATTTTACATTTTTTACTTTTGATAACACCCTCTTCAGATAAAAACATTTTATTCTTTCTCACCTTCTAACTTTCAATAAACTATTTGTTACTCCCATTCGAAAATAGTCTTCAGTCTTTCAAACTACCCTATTTATCTAATCAATCATTGTAATAAAAACCTTCAATTACTCAATGCCTATTGTGTGTTAGGCCCTTTACTTAGCATTGAATTGACATCACTTTGCAGATAGCCTGTGAGGTATTAACCTCATTTTAAAATATAAATAAAGCTCAGGAGATTCAGTAAAATATCTAAGGATACATAGTTTGTAAATAGAAGAAGCTAGATTTAAAACTGTTTGCATGACTGCAAAACCCTTAACCTGACTGACATAGCTTTCTTACTCAACTTACATAAAATGGTCAAGATGTTAGTTTTTCTTGCCTCTTCTTCACTTTCCATGGTAAAACATTTATTCTTGCCTATATATCTTTGCTGGAATGCTTTTTATCTGGAATGGTTTTAAAAATCAATGAATCAATCAAGACCCCAAATCTTTATTTTATATTTAAAAACAATATTGTTTTTTTCTTTTACTTGGCACATAGACTGTCTTTTGTGAATTATTTATATACCAGAGGCACAGTGCACAGATTCATGCACCAGTGGGGTCCCTCAGCCTAGCCTGTGCTCTCTCACAACCTGGGACCCCTCAGGGAAGGTCGGACTGCTGGTTTCAGCCAGATCCCCACAGGTTGAAACCGGCAGTCTGACATCTCCCAAGGGATGTAGTAGTGTCCGGAGTGGCAGGTGGCAGGGGAGGAGACTGAACCAGCGCCGTGCCACTCCCGCGCCCATCGGTCAGCTGAGCGGTGCTCCCGCTGTGGGAACGCATTGACCACCAGGGGCCAGTTCCTGCATTGAGCGTCTGCCCCTGGTGGTCAGTTTGAGTCATAGTGACTGGTCAAAGGGTAGACTGATTGCTTAAGGTTTTACATACATAGATGTGTTTCCTCTCAACCAGATTTTGAAGTTCTATAATAAGAAGCAGGTGTTACAGGAAGAAAAGCTCTCTCTAACATTATGCTTAGTGAAATAAGCCAGTCAAAGACAAGTACCATATAGTCTCACTCATATGTGGAATTTAATGAACAAACTGAACTACCAAGCAAAATGGAGATAGACCCATAGATAGAGAGCAGACAGACAGTTGTGGGGAGCGGGGGGTGGCCATGCTAGGCAGGGTGAAGAGATTGAGCAAAAAAGAAAAAAATGAGAGCGAACTAATGGACATGGACATGTGGTGATTGGTGGTGGTGGAGGGTGATGAGTGGAGGGCACAGATGGGATAAAAGGTGATGGAAAAATAAAATTAAATCAAAAATTAAAAAAGAAATTCAATATAAAAGAAAACCACACACACAAACAAGAAAAGCTCTCTCTATGGAGTCAAGACAAACTTGCTACAAATCACAGTTCCAGCACGTAATCTGAACAAACACAACTTCTCTGTTCTTTAGTTTATTATCCACCAGAAATATTATCTTCCATGCATGGCCATGGTGAGGATCAAATAATGTCTTATATCTGATGTGTCTGGAATAGCACCTTAAATATAGCTGGCACAATAAATTTTCTACTATAATCTCCCTGCTGCTGATTCTTGCCTCTCACCCCCAATACTAATCAGCAAAAAGGCGGTCACATGTAGTGAAAATGTAGGAAAAGGCAGCTACACTGGGAGCTGTCAAAATAGCTGTTTGTTGATGTGATGTGAGAAAAATTTACACCTCAAGCCCATTGCTCAATCCTTAAAAGGATGTTTTTTTAAAAATCAGGCTTGATGTATTTGTATAATATTTCCTTAATTAAAATAAATAAATAAGGTTTTGACTTTATAAATTGGGGGAAATCGCTTCAATTGAATCACATTTCATTAGGTATATTTATCTTAGTTAATAGGAGATAGAGGGCTTATGATTAAGTTCTATATTCATATCTCTTTTCCAACAAAATAAATATGTATGTATAAATCTATTATACCAAAGTACCAGTCACATCTTTACAGGAAATTCAAAAGTTTCCCCATAACTGAGCATGGGATACTACTTGCAAAAGTCAACTCAACCCAGGGTATCTCATCACGTGTGTCAATGCTGACTTAATCATTTTGTGCCAAATAAATAACAGGAGAATCTGCTATTTCCCAAACCATAAGTTGAACACTTATGAAGGCCTTATGAACCCATAACAAATTTCATATAAACTATATTATAACTGGATAATTTTATTTACCAGTTATGTGAGTTTAGTATGTTTACAATATCTGAAATTTCTTTTAAAAAATATAATGTCATTTTGTCATTGCTTCATACTTGTTTTCCAAGTAAAATAGAGGGAGTTCTTTGTCATGAGTGCATTATCTGACTAGCACAGCTATAAGTGAACATGGCTAACTGGCACTGTGTCTCAGTCAGGCAGCTAACTTAAACTAACGCCCTTCCCCAGCCCCAATGCATCTAGTTTCTCAAGGCCAGATTCAATTTCTCCATAAGGATGCTTGTGTATATAAGGGTCTGACCCTCTTTTCTGAACGTTTTATGTGTTCCAAGGTTGTGGCACTATGCCAGATTATTTTTCTATTATTATCTTAGAATAAAACCCACTGAAAGCCTGAAGCCAATATAACTCATTGTTATATGATTTTTCAGGGGCAGAATAATACTCAGTTCCATTAAGTGACATCCTTTCAATGTCAAGAGACCAGAGGGTTTGTTAAAATTGGACTAGTCGCGCAAAGAAAACAATGTGGCCAATATTCTGCCACCATTGGGAAGAGACGTCTTGTTTGTTGCTGGCAAGGCTTACAAGAACGATCTAATTCCAGAGAAGACTATTTGCATTAGCAACAGTATTCAAAGGCTAGCCCTTAGGTTCCTCTCCTTTCAAACTTCAGCTATGGGAGTGTAGAAGCCGTATTTTAAGAATATAATCTGCTCGTATGGTCATGAGAGGATAACTTTACATTCTAAGACTGAGAACATGACTGGTTAGGGTTTTGTTTTTAAATATATAGAGATATATCTTAAAACAAGATAAATAATGAAGTCACTTATAAAAAGAAATAATAACTTTACCCAAATATGTGCCTTAATTCTGTAAATTCTTTTTCTTTGATCCGCAGGTCATCTTCTAATCTTTCTATTATAACAACATAAGATTCGCTGACCTTTTTTTTCCATTCATCTAGAATAAAAAGGGGATCAACTCATAGTTTACATTGTTTTGCAAAATGTAAACACAGATCATAATATAGAAGTAATTAAAACTCTTTTATTCTTAATTCTACATACTTAATTTAAATTACTGTGAGCTTAAAATGCAGATGTTTATATTTAAAAGGCAATCATATTGAATTGAAGTGATTAAGAACCCATTTGATATTAGATAATACATTTACATAAAATATATATTTGACTTATATCATTGGATTTAATTGCTTTTTAATTATAGCAATCTCCAGTTTCTAGAAAAGAGTTTTTTGGTTCTAAATACTAGGTACTTAAGATATAATTCTAAGATCCCTATATTCAGCAGTATTACAATTTTTTCCCAAAAAAACAATATTATACCTAGGAACTAGTAATACATTTTTGTAATAAATTTGTTTTCTCTATTTCAAAAAAATTAATTTGAGTTCAGATATATTCATAACACTTTTGTATATTATATCATTTTATTACCTGTATAAAAATTAACAAATATTCCAAGGAAGTATTAATTATCTACCACTATTAATGAACCATATTACATTTGAAGATATAAAATATTTACCAGTGCAAGTTTGGGTTGGTCGAGATTTATAATTTCCCATTTGTTAGCTGTTTCTTCTTTTCCCCAGTGCAGTTCCTCACGTTACAAGATTCCAAGTTCAAGTGCTGTAACAGTCCAGTAGAAAAATACTTTGATAGCCTGGCTAAAAATAAGCAGACTACCAAATGGAATGTCATGCAACAGTGACAAAGAACAAAATAGTGTGTACTTTCAAGGGTAAAATCATAAAGGAAACTAATCGGCCTGTTTAAAAGTGTTGTGTCAAAAATAAATAGTAAATGTTTCAATAGGGTTATTTGCCTCCATCCATTGATTACCTACCCATGTATACTTTTTAAAAAATATTTTTTAAATCTTTGCTGTTGAAAGTATTACATATGTCCCCTTTTTTCTCCCATTGACCCCTTATAGCCCGCCTCTTCCCCCTACCCCAGGCCTCCACCACCCTATTGTCTGTGTCCATGGGTTATGCATATATGCATTCAAGTTCTTTGGTTGATCTCTTCCTACCCACCCACCCATCCACCTCTACCTTTCCTCTGAGATATATACTTTTATGGATCATTTCTTTAATAGGCATATCTAGAAAGTGATTCAGTTGTATATAAAGTCCACAAAGAACTATAAAAACTACCTCAGATTTTCTTTCAGAATCATTTTCCCCTGAGCCAAACCCACGGCAGTTGGAGAAGAGTGACTGTAGTATAATTTACCTCTACATATAAATAATGAAAACCCATAGAAATGATTGCAAGTTTTTCCTATATTAAAGCTACAAAATTATGTTTGTAAGAAGAAATTTTCAACATAGACCATGATTTATTTATACTAATTATTCTTCATGCTAATCTTAAGAATCATAGATAAGAATCTGAGACACTGAGTTTTACAAATAACATTTCATAAAATAATGACAAGAACAATAAGAAGAGTACAGATTGTGGATGAAAAGGGGCCTCATGGTAACCTGACTAACTCAAGGAAATCCTGCCCTGTGTGGCAACCTTGAAAACTCTAGAGACCTAAAGTAACCACAAAGGATGGTCTGAAATTAAAAACCTTTAATTAAAAGACAGTTTATGGTGGGTAGTTAGGTCCTAGGCCAGTATCTTTCCTAACAAAGATCAACTTTACTGAGCCTATTGTCTTTTGCATCTAAGATAACATACCTGAAGAATGTCAGGGTAACTTGTAACTTCCCTTTTTTTGGACCCCTCAGGGCACAACCATATGAGCCTGCTGGAACCAGGACTGAGACCTCAAACTCCTTCATTGTTATTGTTATCATGTTAATTGTTGACTGTTAATTACCCTGTACTCACCTAAGTAAAATAAGCATGTGTCTATCATTTTACTTTTTATCCAATCCCAGAGGTTCCCCCTCTTTGCTTTCTCCTACCTCCCTAATCTATCACCAATGGATTTAGTGTAACCCTCTTATGTCTACTCCTTTGATTGTAATGTATAAAACAAGGTAACACATTCTCCAGAGAATTATCCCAATACATTGAGATTCTGCTTCCTGTCAATTGTTGACAGTTTGGCTCAAATAAACTCACAAAAATTCTTTACAGGTTTGAATGCTTTTTATATTACAAGATAATAAGATTGAATGCCTGTTGTATGGCAGATACTCATACAATCCTATCTGGTATATATTTTTCCCATATTACGGTTGAAAAAAGCCAGATTTGCTAGTAGGTGGTAGAGTCTGGAATCATTTTTGATCTTTATGATTCTAAAGTCCAAGCTAGATATTGTTATTGATACATATTCTATAATTTCTCTTTCATTCACTTTCCACTTCATGAAGGCATTTCTCTTTGTATAAGTATAATTCTATCAATATAAATGAACTCAGGGTACAATGCAGATAGAATGGAAAACTCTGAAAGAAAAGATATCTGATTTTTAACTACATACTTATTTCGTATAATGTAATTATACCTATAAACTATACATTTTAATGTTTGTTGAGATTCACCTCCAGAGACTATAGTTTGAATGTAACAGGTATAGATTTTGTAGTTATGATAGTTGAACTAGAGGCCCAGTGCACAAAATTCAGGCACTGGTAGGGTCCCTAGTGGCTGGCAGTGACCAGCCAGGTACTCCCTCCCTTCCCCTGGCTGCCTGCCACGGGCCAGGGCCTCCCTCCCTTCCCCTGGCCAGCCCTGGCCCCTGGTCAAACTCCTGGAAGAACTCCTGGTAGAGGGGACAATTTGCATACTACTCTTTTATTATATAGGATGTTCAAATACTTAAATTTTTTTCCGCACAACTTTTGCTCAGCAAAAGTAAGTTAAGTTCCAGAGGTAGGGTTTCCATACTGATCAGATATAGCTGGAGAAATTTGACTTCACGAACATCTCCATCCTCCCCTAGATATAACTCTCCTTATCTTT
Source organism: Myotis davidii (assembly GCF_000327345.1). Lineage (NCBI taxonomy): Eukaryota > Metazoa > Chordata > Mammalia > Chiroptera > Vespertilionidae > Myotis > Myotis davidii. The sequence goes on from NW_006299719.1 coordinate 1,213,050, forward strand.
CCTCATCAGTATATGCCATGGTTGTTGATGTCTGCTATGCTTTGGGGGCCTCTGTTTACTTGGTCCATGCATTCAGTTTTCTTTGTTCAAAGGGCAGACATCTTAAGTTGCACCAGCTTTCTTTCAGGTCAGAAAGTTTTTGCTTTCCTCCGGTATGCTGCCCTCAGGATCACTGAATTCACTACCTGGCTTCTCCAGTGCTTCCTTGGTCTGAAGATCTTACTAGTTGGTTTGCAATAGCGAGGGCTATGTCTTGGAAAGTAATTTACAAGTACTCTCTTCTCTCAAATTTCCTTTAAAATAATCTATGTCCCACACAGATAATAGTGCACTAGGCCTAGGGGGCGGGGGGTGAGATAGAGGGAGTCAAAGGGGGAATAAAGGAGGACATATGTAATATTTTGAACAATAAAGATAAATTTTTAAAAATTAAATTAAAACCCATGGTTTTCATATCCTGAATCCAGAGGGACAGGGATAAGAGGTAGGGCTCTAGGCCTTCTGTACAGCATTTAAATTTGTGTATTTTTCCTGATTTCCTTTCTTATTTTCTCTCTCCACCATCTTGGATCTTCTACACATGTATTGTGTGCATGTGTGTGCCACCCCTATTGATGAATAAAAGGTTAGTTCATATCATTTTGCATTGTCTTTCCCAATTTCCTGTTTGGGATATAACATAAAAATTGATCCACAAAATTTTAAGATTTTTACTTTCAAAAATCTTTTTGTTTTCCCTAAAAGGTTAGCTCTTACAAATGAAAGCTTTAGTTTTCAAAATTACTTATTTCTACTATGAGTTTACAAATCCAATTAGCATCTCAATTGAATTTTCCCATACCAGAGGCAATAAATTTTGTTCAAAAAAAATGGGAGAATAGCAGGAAATGATAATATTAATACCTAAAATATTAAACATCATTGAGCGATATAACACTTTCCTAGTTCTAAAGGCACAATATGTATAAGTTCATTCTAAGAATGTGGATTAATCCTCCTGAGGGTCATTAGTGAGGTGAACCAAAGCTGAAATAAGTAAGTGATCCAGGATAACACTCCTGCTTTCCTTTACAAAGAATGCTGAAGAGAATCCACATGGAAGCAGGAAATATTTTCCCCACTACTCAGTTCATTTCTGTAAAAATTACTTTTCTCTACATTAGTTGGCCACATGCTGTAAATGGAAATCTACTTATCTCTAAGTTCTAAGACTTCCAGATATAAGGAAGAAATGTTAACTCATCTACACTAATAAAAGACAAAGATGCTAATTGCCCATACCTTCACTACACCCAAGCCACGCCCACCAGCCAATCAGAGAGACTATATACAAATTAACCTAACCAAGATGGGGGCCGGCAGCCGCGGAGCTGGAGCAAGCAGTGGCTTGGTTGCCCTGGCGATGGAGGAAACCAAGCTTCCTGCCTGCCCTGGCCTACGGGTTCCCCCACCCTGATCTGGGACACCCTTCAGGGCAAAACAGCTGGCCCCCACCCATGCACCAGGCCTCTATCCTATATAATAAAAGGATAATATGCAAATTGACCCTAACAGCAGAAGGACTGGGAAAGACTGGTCACTATGACACACACTGACCACCAGGAGGCAGATGCTCAATGCAGGAGCTGCCCCCTGATGGTCAGTGCACTCCTACAGGGGGAACACCGCTCAACCAGAAAGCGGGCTCACAGTTAGCAAGCGCAGCGGTGGTGGCGGGAGCCTCTCCTGCCTCCATAGCAGCGCTAAGGAGCAGTGAGCTGAGTGGTAAAGTGCAGGAAGCAGGTGGGCGATAAGGAGCCAGGGCTCCCGTACTACTAGAAGGTGTAGACTGGGCTAAGGGACTCCCCCAGTGCAGGAATTTCGTGCCCCAGGCCTCTAGTATATTATTAAAAAAACACAAACAAACAAACGAACAAAAAAACCTAATTACAAAAGTGTTCACCTTCTCAAATTTTAGTAAAAGTAGAATCCACCTAGTGATACTTTGTAAATAAACATAAACCTGGGCTCCATTCTCAGAAATTCTGGGCCCAGGAATTTGAATTTTAATAGACACTCCTAGTGATTCTAAGGTAGATGATATTTGGGACATACTTTGAGAGGCACTATTTTAAGGTTGATTAAAGTGAGATGTCTACTTGAATTCCATCTAAGAGAAAAGAGAACTGGAGTAAAGAGAAAAAATAATTGTTTCAGATTTTCAGAGTTCTATCCTGGGTTATCATAAGGGCAACAGATGATTCGACTGTGCATGTACAGTTTCATATTTTAAGTGATTTACAAAAATATGGATGCAACCAACATGCCTTTTCAGAGGAGAATGAATAAACAAATTATATGTATATCCATAGAGTAGAATATTATTCAGAAATAAATAAAATGAGCTAACAAACCAAGAAAAGTCATGCAAGAACCTTAAATGAAGAATGTTAGATAAGGCTACATATTACATAATACCAAGTATATAACGTTTTGGAAAATGCAAAACTATAGACCCAGTAAAAAATTATTGGTTGCCAGGAGGGGAGAAGGAAGGTATGAATGAGTAGTTTGAACACTGGAAATCTTTAGGCTAGTGAAATTATTCTGTAAAATACTGTAATGGCAGATACATGACATTATGTATTTGGAAAACCTCACAAAACTGTAAAACATGAAGACTTTAATCAATAATAATGTATCAATATTGGTTCAGCAAAACAATATAAGATGTTACTATTAGGTGAAATTGTGGCAGGGGAGGGAAGGGAGAAGGAAGGAGTATATGGCTACTATCTGTACTTTATGCTCAATTTTTCTATAAATCTATAACTGATTTAACAAAAAAGTCTGTAATGTTTAAAAATTAAGGAAAAATTTAAAACAAGAAATAAGTATGATAAAAAAAATTAGTAAATCCTTAACAGGACAATTTGAGTTTTTCAAGGAATATAGCATAATTAAAAGCCTTCTCTAAAGAGGTTAACTAATAGCAAGCTTTTTTGTTCTTTTATACTTGCTTGGTATTTTTCTTTTTCATTCAGAATGTCAGCATAGATTTAGTAAATAACTTATTTCTTCAACTATTCATTTTGATCAACCTTCATGTTCCACTGAATTGCCTAAATCTAACATTAATGCCTCCATCTTTTCAACTGATTCATCAGACCACCTCAGCACATACATAGACATGTGCTAATACTCCTTCAATCAGCCTATTTACATTCTTTCTGAATTCCTTTATTTTGGGTTCATATGATTTATTTATCCCAGTCTACATTTGTGCATCTGCTATTTATATTTTATACTACACTCTTCATAAATATTTAAAAGGATGCTTTCAAGATGAAAAAAGATAAAAATTGACCTTGATATTTCTTCTACTTTTATGATTCCAACAGAGGAATTATAAAGACATATATTCCATGAATCTGACTGATGTACTTGGAACAATTCTTATCACATTTAGGAGCCTGAGTCATTTACACTTAAAACCTAGATCATTCTTCCATTGTAAATGAGTTCTAATTTATGTTTCCAAGTTTTAGAGAAGTTTAGATTTTGATGGGTTGCATTTGGTTGACAAGCAATTAAGATAACCATTGCTTTAAACATGATTAGTAACTAACCAGAATTACTAATTGGTATACATTCTTCTTTTTGAAACATTAAATTATATTAAAACCAAATTACTTAAAAGGTTTAACTAACCATTGGCTAAGATGTCTACTACTATTCAATTTTTAAAATTCTTTGATTTCTTTTTAAACAATATATTTGTGCATTTTAACCAGCATAATTTGCAAGACTCTTATTTGTCAAAAAAGTTTCTTCTCTTTTTTTTCTGAAATATCTAAATGTATAGTACATTGGGTGAAACTATAAATCACCATTATGAATCTTTACACTGTTGAGGCAATATTACCCTTAAAAAATGCATAGGACTTGAGAATATAGGTTTTAATAATGAAAGTGTGAAAAATCAATATCACAGTAATGTAAAATAGGTATTCTCAGTATCTCTGTGAGAGTATATTAAATAAGGAATAAAACAATCTTGCTATTTTTGTTTCCAATATACACTAGACCTACAAATGCAAAAATCTTAATGTTTGCTATGCCTTCCTTTGCTGCTGGGTATGAAGTGAACTTTATTAAATAACTTAAATTAAATAGAGATGAGTCATATCTCTGTCACTGGCTAAGACTTTCTTTTTCCAAACTGATAGGACTTCTTTCAATTGTCAGTTCAGCTCTTCATTGGCTTGATTGATTCATTTATTCAGTTAATAAGCATGTATTGTACTACTATGTATCAAGCATTCCAAAAATCTTATGTGGCCCAGGAATAGACAAGTAAACAAGCAACTGCAATAAAGTGATATACATTATTGGTAATGAGATGGTGCATCTAATAAAGCCTAGATTCCAATGAGAAATAAATTATTTGAGGCATTAAAACCTTCAGAATAATCTAAATTTCATGATTTGAGCCACTTCTAATCCTCCATCCTTCCTTCTTCCCCCTAAGAGTCAGTTGCTCTGCTAAGGAAATAACATTGCATTATAATTATAGTTCAGTTAATAACTAATTGCTGCCTTTGGAAAAATAACATTTCCATGTCTGAAATGTGTCACTTATATAAAACAAAAACAAACAAAAAAAAGTTGGAGGAAACAAAAATGGTTCTACTTACTTTAAGTTAGTCTTATTTTTACTTACCAATTACCCACTTGTGGCTGTTCCTCAAAGTGAAAATAAAACTGATTTGATGTAGATAGGGCAAATTATTTAAAGGTTCAAAAAGTAGTCCTATATAATATGTGGTTGTTAGGAGCCTGCTGAGTAATTCCATGCTACCAGTTCTTTGCTTAGTTCCTCTAAGCAGGAACAATCTCAGTAGGTAGTCTGTCCAAGCATAGCTACCATTATTTTTATTACATCTCCTCCTATCTCACAGTGGAACAATAGTGATAATGGTTATCATGTCACACACTTTTATGCCCCCCTCCTGCCATCCTGCATCATATCAGTGTCGGAAATGGCACCAGCCTTTGAAAAGTGGTCAAAAGTTCATAATCTCCCTTCTGTTCATGTGGTTCAGCTAAGTATCCCACCCATCAGAACTGACATTGACTCAATTGTATAGTTTTCTATCCATTTTATACTTTAGTTGTGGGAATAACCTGGCTTCCTTCACAGCTGAAGTTTCAATGTACATAAAATCTTGAATAACCTGAATAGAAATTAAAGGGAGTGTTATGATTTCAAGAGCAGCAAGAAAATAAAACGAATGGATAATACTCCAGTCCTACTCTAAGTTAAGCCTATAGGAATGCAACACCCACTTCCATGAAAGCACCTAATACAAAGATAGAATTAATGTCTTTGTCTCTCCTGATAGGCTGTGAGCAACTTAAGAGGAGAAATTGTGTTATTTATATTTGCATTCCCAAAAGCTTAGCATAGTACTTGGCAGATAGATGTGCAAACTTAATTGTTTTGGATTGAATTGAATTGAATTGAACTAAACTGAAACAAACTGAATTGAATTGAATAGAATCAATCCCTTCAGTAAGGGAAATATTGCTAAGGTCTTGAAAAGAGGTAAAGTGAATATAGATGAAGTTGTTGCCAATTCTGCAGAGGAAACATAGGAACATTTGAAATTCCATGGAAGGATTATTTATAGAATTTTTAATTTCTTTATTTTCTTCATCTTCCATTTAAAAATTTATCCCTATCATATGGGTTTTTTGCATTACTTGCCATTATTTGCATTAGTCATTTATAAAAAGTATGTGATGCTCTAGCAATAATTTACAAATCAGACTTTTAGGGAGCTTTTAAAAAATCCAATTACTAGGACTCAATCATGATCAACTAAATCAGAATCTGCTAGAGTTAGATCTTTGAATTAGGAAAAAGCAAAACAAAACTCCAAAAGTTATTTGGATATAGCTCTTCCATAAGTAAAAGGCGAGATCCTCACCAGCAAAGAATTTATAACTTAACTAGTGGCCCGGTGCACAAAATTTGTGCACAGGGCTGGGGGGGGGGATGTTATCCCTCAGTCCAGCCTGCACCCTCTCCAATCTAGGACCCCTTGGGGGATGTCTGATTTCCGGTTTAGGCCTGATTCCTGTGGCCTAAACCGGCAGTTAGACATTCCTCTCACAATCCGGGACTCCTGGTTCCTAAAGGCTCACCTGCCTGCCAGCCTGTTCGCCCCCAACTGTCCCCCCCTGCCAGCTTGCTCACCCCCACCTGCCCTCCCCACTGGCCTGATTCACCCCCACT
>NW_006299719.1:1219424-1220588 GCF_000327345.1 Myotis davidii
TGAGGGGCCTGTGGTGTTTTGCTGGCCAGCCATGCTCCTATGGGGGTGGGGTCCCCACTGAGGGGGTGCTGGCCTTGGCGAGGGCCAGAGGCACTTTGGAGGCCAGGAACGCCCCCCACGGGTGAGGGTCCCCACTGGGGGGGCATGGCCAGCCTAGGTGAGGAGCTGAGGGCTGTTTTCAGGCTGGCCACACACTCTTCATGGTGGGGGCCCCTACTGGGGTGCCTGGCCAGCCTGGGTGATGGACTGATGGCTGTTTGCAGGCTGGTTAGGCCCCCCCAGCGGGGACCCTCACCCAGTGGGGGTGTGGCCAGCCTGGGTAAGAGGCTAAGGGCTGTTTTCAGGCTGGGCACACCCCCATCAGGGACCCTCACCCAGTGGTGGCAGGGCCAGCATGGATGAGGAACTGAGGGCCATTTGCAGGCCCCTCCCTCGGCAGCCGGCCTGGGCGACCCAACCCTCCTGCGTGCTCAGGTCAGCTCCATGGCCGCTGCCCACAGGCCTCTTCAGCAGCTGAGCAGGGTGGTAGGAAGCCTGGGTGGCCTCCAGAGCCGGAGGAAGCCAAGCTTTCTCCATCACAGGGGATGACCCAAGCCTCCTGCTCACTCCATCCTGCTCTGTGGCTTCCACCCACAGGCCCCTCCTTTGGTGGCTGGCCAGGGCAGCGGGAAGCTAGGGAAGCCTGGGTCCCAGGTGCCAGCAGCAAAAGGGAAGCCCAGGTCCCAGTGCTGGAGGGAAGCTGGAGGAAAGAAGGCCTACTCTCACACAAATTTTGTGCATTGGGTTTCTAGTCTATACCCTATCTTATAAAAGAGAAACATGGTAATTAGCATACGTCCACTACCCTTCCCATTGGCTAATCAGTGAGATATGCAAATTAAGTGCCAGCCAAGATGGCGGCCGGCAGCCCAGCAGCTTGAAGCTAACATGATGCTTGCTTGCTTCAGTGATGGAGGAAACCAACGTTCCCCACATGCCTTGCAGGCCTCTGAGCCTGCAATTTGAAACATTTTAACAAATATAGAAGCTAAACAAAACCCCAGAAACCTGCTTTCAGCGAGCCTGGAATTTCAGAGCTGGAGTTGATACAGAGTTTCCATTATAGAACCGAAACAACCCAGATACCTTCTTTCAGCAGTGGAGGCCTAAGGGCTGGAACCAGAG
>NW_006299719.1:1221344-1243619 GCF_000327345.1 Myotis davidii
TCAAAGTGAATCATTTTATTTTTTTGACACAACCCCCACCCCACGGGCCCTGCTCTGTGTGTGACAGGGGGCAGTGCCCCAACCCCCTGATTGGCCCTGCTCTGTGTGTGACGGGATAGAGACATAACCTCCCCAATCGGCCCTGCTCTGAGCCCGACCAGGAGTGCACCTAGGGATTGGGCCTGTCCTCTGCCAGCAGGTCGTTATCTCCCGAGGGGTCCCAGACTGCGAGAGGGCACAGGCCGGGCTGAGCCCACCCCCCCTCCCCCCGGAGTGCACAAATTTTTGTGCATTGGGCCTCTAGTATACATATAAAAGCCTAAGCAACTGTTGGACCATTCAACTATTTAACTGGTAGCTATGATATTCACTGACCACCAGGGGAAGACGCTCCAACCTGAGGGTTAGCTTGCTGCTGGAGTCCAGGACCCCTCAGGGGATGTCAGAGAGCTGGTTTTGGCCCAATCCCCGCAGGCCAAGGCGAGGGACCCCACCAGTGCACGAATCCGTGAACCGGGCCTCTAGTCTATATATATAAAAGCCTAATATGCAAAGTGTCTCCTCGGGAGTTTGACCAATCATAAGTTTGATCACTCACTATGATGTGCACTGACCACCAGGGGGCAGCACAGAATGAAAGAAGGCCCCAGCTGCTAGAGACCCTACTCATGCATGAATTTTGTGCACCGGGCCTCTAGTATATATATAAAAGAAAGATAGTGTTTAATGTTAGACACCTACCTCATTAGTTATAATGAAAAAAAGGTCAAAGAAAGAATACTTTTCTTAGAAATGCAGAAATGGATTATCAAATATATTTGTCCTGGCTAAAGAGAGGAATTGTATATATTATTTAATGCTCCTTTAATAACCCCAATAAGATTTGCTAAATATCATAATTGAATAGGAAGCACATTTTTACCCATTTAAAACAAATTTTGTTTTTTCTAGATTTCAATTTCCAAAAGCCTTTCTGGTAAGTTTTGTCAAACTATTACAGTCTCATATTGCACTGTGGGCCTTGGTGTTCATATATCTTGATCTTTGGTTTTAGTGGAAATCCCAGTGAATTAATGGTAGACCTGGAACTGCACTCAAATGCTGTTCAATGTTTATACTTTGCCCTATGCTGAGCTCTATGCTTAACTAGAGAATTATATTTTGTTTTAATTTACTGGAAAACTTTTCAAGATTCCTTCATTGCTTTAGCGAATGCCTGACTATGGACTATAACATATTCATTCATGTAAAAATTTTGGTTGTTACTGATATTATTTTTCTACTAACAGCCTTGAAAAAAAAAGGTTTATGGAGTATAGCCTACACGTTTAAAAAAACACATATTCTTTTTGTTCTTTAAATCAGTTTGATATAATAGTGTCATATGTGAGGCTATTTCATTATCAATAAAAAAGCCACCTGCATACTGAATTTTTAGTTCAGCACAGATGATGATAAAGTCTTATAAAGATAAACATGCCTAAACAAAAACAAATCCCAGAAATATGTGTTTAAATAGAACATAAAATATAGAATTAAACAGTAAAGTTTTAAAATCAATCTAACTTTTTTAAGTGTTAAAAAAGACATAAGCAAATTATTTTAAAAAAAACACGTTGCAAAGTTGAACTCTCTCCTCTACCAAATGCTAGCCATTACTGCTGAAACTGCCTTATTGTAGATTTCTGATATTTCAGAAACTACTGGGAAGTAACTATATTTATTTTGCTCAGTAATTCACAAATACACATGGAATCAAAGCTCAACCCAAAGTATAGTTCGCACTGGATACTTGTTATTCCTTGATTCCTTTCTAAAACAAACTTTTTAGGAGTCCCTGCTATGATGATGGTGCATTTGCGCACCTCTTGGAATAAATAATGTACAGGAATCATTCAAATGCATATTCAGTGGGAAGCCATCTGGCTCCATGTGAATTTATGAATATTTTAGCTTGCTCAGCTAGTCAAAAGTAAAATCTGGCACTTGGGATTATCATGTAGATATGGAACAGTATTATAATAAAAAATTTCTCTTCTACCAATCATGATTGACACATCTATTAAAGTATAGTTTTGTAACCGGACAATCTCAATGGGTCCATGCTGCCTGTCACTACTTGAGCCAATTGAGCAAAGACAGGTTGAATCATATATGATCATTTATTCCCATACTGCTGGCAGTATGGGAGAGCAGCAGGCCACCCACAAAATTCTGTGCTGCCTCTCCCCATAAGCCAGCTGCTTATATTGGGTAGAAGAACAAAGAATACATGGGGAAGTAGGCAAAAGAGTATGCCAAACAGGTAATGCAGACTGGAGATTTGCAAAGGCCTGTGGGTATGCAAAGGCTGGGGGTCTTCAACGGGCTGGAAGCTCTGGTTTCTGCAACAAGGTTGTTAATCTTTCTATGATAATAGGCAGCTCCCTAATGGAAAGGATAGGCTGCATTTCCAGGTGAGGTCCCAGGTCTCATGGGTAACTCCCAGCCAGGTTAAAATGTGCCTTCTTTAATCAGAACAAAACAATCACAGTTAACAAAACATGATTAATATTTCTTACAATTATAGCTGGTCCCCAATATTCTATTTCTGACCCCTATCGGTTTCATCATGGATTGAGTCTATTTAAACCATGTACAATGTTGCTTTGTTTGGAAGTTATCATAATTCTACTTGAATTAGAACATGTGATGTTTTATTAAAATAGTTATAATAAAACGAAATTTTGGCATTGGGTTGGACTTTATAGGTTTTTTTGTAGTGGGCACCCAGATTGGGTTGGACTTTATAGGTTTTTTGTAGTGGGCACCCAGATTGGGTTGGACTTTATAGGTTTTGTGACGTGACACCCAGATCTTTCTTCAATGAAGGGCTTATTACCTCATCTACTGGGAGTGCTGTCAGTAAAGAGCTTTCATCTGTCAGCCCTATTCACAAATTGTCTCAACCACAGAGCGCTACAACACCCAAGGCGCTCCTCCCCAAGTTGCCCACATCCCATAATGATTAATATGTGGTATAACTTGTGGCCACTCAGGTCCAACTCTAAACAGTACTGAAGTGCCATTCTAGAATCACAACTCCTGGAGGCTATCATCGGGCCTGCAGCACAACTTGAATTCTCCTGTCTGCATAATTCTGCTTCTGTCCCCTTCCTTGTGAAAGGGTTAATCAAGAAACAGGGCTAACTTAGCAGGGGCTAACTAAAGAAAGCTCATTCTACAAGCCTAAGCCTTGCACAAACATGCTCCCTTTGAGTGATTAATTTACAGAAATGCCTGAAGACTATAATTCCTGTACAGCCATCCGAAGGAAGGACGCCTGGTGCCAGCAGAAGGACAAAGGGCAAGGCCATAAAACTATGATCCTGACAGGTGTGTCAAACCGAAGCCCTGTCTGTAGCTCTCCCTGAGCACATAAAAAGCCTGCTCCCTCCCCAATTCACCACTGGCTCTTTCTCCAGTCAGACCACCTGCACCCAGGTGCCTCAAATAAATATCATTTTGATTACACTGAGCCTTGAGTCTGTTCTGCGTGACCCCTTCCCAACCCCAAAGGTTTCACTTGTACAATTACTAATCCTAAGGGCACTCCTTAAGAAATATACTGCACTTAAAACTCCATCTCAGATTCTGCTTTCCAGGAAACTCAACCGGTAGCCATTATCTAACCCTACCTCTTACCTAAAACAAGAACTTCTTGGGAAAACTCTTGGTAAATGCCTTTCAGTCACTTTGCACAAACACTTCTGGTATTATGAAGTTTTATTATCTCATAAGGCAACCCACTCTACTATCGGATAAAGTTATTTCTAATATTGTATAAACATTTTCTTCCTTCTAACATCTCGAATCATATAAAACCAACTTTATCATTGTACTGATACAATCATTAATGTGTTAAATGGTATTTTAATCCATGCTTACAATTTATGGGAGATATATATTTTAACTTTTTTGAGAGTACTTTGGTAATTAGAAATGTAGCAAAGTTGATACCACATTGATCTATAAGAACATATGATATTCCAAAGGAGTAAATGTGAATAGAGAAACCTAAACCAAAAGGCCTGTGACCTTCCTGTGATATAAAGTAAGGATGATGACGGGAAACAAGTTAAGGAGACTTGAAGAGTGACAAATGAGTTGGGAAAAGAGCCAGCAGTGTGGACTTTCTTGAAGCTAAATAGAAAATGCATTTCAAAGGAGTGATCCAGACAAATACTACTGAAAGATCAGAACCAGAAAGAATACTGGGAATTCTCAGAAAGCACTGGGAATTCTGAGAAAAGGTTCATTGGAGTGGAGGTTGGGAATGGCGGCTAAAGCCTGACTGAACCGAGCTGTAGAGGGAATGGAAGAAAAGGTATTGGAGATGGAAGTGTAGACATTATATGCTGTCCAGTAATTCACAGATACTTGAGAAACATTTTGAATATTCATGGGGTTTAGAATGGAGGTTGAGCTGATGTTGCATGTATAGTATCTAAAAGGGAAGCAAAATTCCTGTAAACAAACAAACAAAAAACCAACAACAATGTGTGTGGTAAAGAGACTGCAGACCATTTATCACCAAGCAAAACTTCACAGAAAAAGAAGTGGAGCATGTTAGAAAGTAGCATGAATCATCATCCTAAAAGGCAGTCTTCAGGGAAGCAAAATGAGATAGAGATCAAATCAGTGACGCAGTATTGAGATGGCCACGATATTCTTTTTCCCTCAATACAACTTAATGCCAATCTGTTAAAATATCTTCCCTTTGCAGTTTCTCTGCAAATTTGCTCTCACACACAATGATAAGAATTAGATGATAGTTTGTTATTACTGCACAAAAATAGACGTTATATAGTGGTGAATGGTAACTTGAACAGGGTTGAGAGAAGTGGGCAGATTTTGGTTATGTTTCAATGTGTAGATTGCACTGACTTGAAGAACTGGATAAAAAGTATGTGAGATATCATGAATGACTTCTATGTTCTTGCCTTGAATAATTTGGTGGATGACTGGGATATTTATCTAGATGAAAAGATCATTAGGATTGATAGGTAGAAGATGAGAGCTATCTCAAGAGAGATGTCTATTGGATTTTTTTCTCTGAGGGAGAGGTATGAAGCAGGCAGGTATATATACAAAGCTAGAATTCAGTGTTGAATATATTATGATGACTAGTAAAGAACCCTTCAAAACCACTGTAAATAAAAGATAAAAGAGACTGTATCCTGATGATAGAATATGGCTAAAAGAAGTTTTGCTTTTCTTGTTATTTATTTTTATCTTTTGGGAAATTACAGCATGTTTGTAGTCTAGAGGTATGGAGAAAGATGGATCGCAGATACCAGAAGCATAGATAATTTTGTAAACTGCTCCTTCTCTAGAGAACTTAAGGCAAATATTTATTTTGCATTTAAACATCTGCAGTTGTATAAAGTAAAAAAGAATTTCTCTAAAACGCTACACTTTCTATCTCCCTTCTCATAGGCTAGATTCTACCCACAGCTTTTAATTTGAGAGGATAATGGTTAATTAGAAACTCTATCAACTTTAAGCAATTATAATGAGTGATGATCTTTCTTACTAAATTTCATTAAAAATTGATCCCAGTGATATATAGGTAGTGAATTTTATAAGTTAATTTATGACCTCATCAGTGTGCCTATACATTTAAAATCTGCACTTGGACCACTTGTTATAATCATAATTATTTCTTTGTATATTAAAAGTTTTCTGGTTCTAGATTTCATTAAAAATGTTTAAAAGTTCTCTTTAGAACAGCATATTGGTGAATATAATTTACTTTCTCAAACCCCAAGGCTAAAAATAATAGGAAAGAAACCAATCATGTAAAACTTCATTTAGTAGTGCAACATTTCTCAACCTGCAAATGAAAAGAATACTTACTTGATTTCCAGAGTTGTGTTTTAAAACATTTTTTTTGCCTCAAGATGTAAATGCTTTAATTCTTTTCAGAGCAATGGGATGATGCTCTCTTATAATGAAAACTAACGTGAACCATCTGATTGTTCTGCAGAGAGAAAAGAATGGTTACCAGTGAAGAAAAGACATTAAAAAAATCCATTTACATTACTTATCCACAGAGTTGGTTGTAGCAAAGATTTTAACAGCCTTTAAGGAGGCTGGAGATTGAACATGCTGATCTGTGTAACACACCATAGAACAGTGCCCGAAGAATATAGACAGAGTTTAGATTGTTTCTGTGATGCATTGAAGCACAATTGAAGGAATATAATTCTGGCACAGAGAGCAGGGAAATGACAGTAGATGGATTGCACCAGTCTGCAGCAATCAGAGATAAATTGCTCTGTTTGAATTTTATACTTTGGAAGGCTACTAGGTTCCTATACCCAGAGGCTTCAAAAGATAGACTATTTGCTCAAACCAGCCCAGAAGGAAACATTAAGTCTGTTAGTTTCAATCAGTTACTTGCATGTGCGATAATGCCCTTGGGATGAATATCTTTAGACACGAATGTCAATAATCAAACAGCCTTACAGGTGGGTGATAATTGTGGCTAATTCACAGGCATCCCCTACCTTCACCTTTTGCAAATATCAATGCAGTAGGCAATCAGCAGCTTCTTACTCTTTTGTTCCAAAATTAAACTTTATTTATTGATTTTAGAGCAAGAGGTGGGGCGAGAAAGGGAAAAGAGAGAAGAGAGAGAGGGAGAGGGAGGAAGAGAGAGAAACATTCATTTGTTTTTCAACTTATTTATGCATTCATTTGTTGATTCTTGTATGTGCCCTGACCAAGAAGAGAACCCTCAACATTGGTGTATCAGAATGACACTCTAACCAACTGAGCTGCCTGTTCAGGGGTTTATTCCAGTTTTTATCCTGACACCAAATTACATTCTACTGGACTATAGCAAAACTGGCAAGTTTGACTATGTGGCAATTTGGTTGTGGCTTATGAAACTAGCTGTCAGGGACAGATACGGGTCCTTCCCCACCAGAGACTGCTGCAATTGGCCCCTCATAATATATTACAAAACCTAAATAGAAATTTCTGTGAATATAAACAAACAGAAATATGAAGAACATGAAGATTAGTATGTCATATGGAGCTTAGCACATTGATATTAAAGGGAAGGAGAATGTGCGTTAACCTTTGACAAAGTTCAATAGAAGTAATATTAATAATACACTTCTACCAAGTACAAACAATAAAAATTGTTTCTCGACTTCTATAGAAATTGGCTTTTTCTAAACAAAATTTTAGAGGTACAAAATATTAAACAAGTAACTAGTAATTGCTTCAGTTATTTCATGTGCACTAAATGAATTTTAAAATGTATTTTGCAAGTGAATTTATAAAGGTCTTTCTTTTAATAACTTAGTTCTTTTTAATTTTTTTGTTTAAATCTTTATTGTTAAGAGTGTTATAAATGTCCCCTACCTCTCCTCCCATTTGCTCCCCTCCAACCAGTTTCCACCCGACACCAGGCATTCAGCACCCTACTGTCTGCGTCCCTAGGTAATGCATATATGCACATAAGATTTTTGGTTAATCTCGTCCCACCACCCCTCTTCCCTACCCTCTGAGATTTATCAGTCTGTTCCATGTTTCCATGCCTTTGGCTCTATTTTATTCATCAGTTTATTTTGTTCATTATACTTCTTGTTCCAGAGGCTCCTTACACTATCTTCATATTTTCGATTACTTCTACTTTTTGCTCTTCTGATTGGGAGGTTTTTGCTTCCTCATATTCTAAATCTTTGATTTGATTCTTGTAATACTGTACTGTTGAGTCCCTATAAATTATTTAATTCAGTTAGTGTATGCTTAATTTCTGACTGGTCCTTTTTCATGTCTTTGAAATTCTCATTACTATCTTAAAAGTTTCACTAAGTCCCATGAAGCTCTCATTAGGTCCCTTGAAACTCATTAGAATCCTTGAGTGATATTATGACCATTGTTTTGAACTCTGTGACCAGTAGTTTGCTTGCTTCCATTTCTTTCATCTGTGACCTGTTTCCTTGTCTCCACATTTTGGTTGCTTCTCTGTTTGTTTCTAGATATTAGGAAGAGTTGCTACGTCTCCTGGAATTGGTAGAGTGGCCTTGTGTAGTAGGTGTCCTGTACTCACCTGAGCTGGACACTCTATGTGTGCCTGGATGGGCTATGTGCACAGTCTTGTAGTTGAGCCTTGATTCTTTTTGGCATCACTGGAAGGCACTGACCTCCAGGCCAATTGGCTGTTGAGGACCAACTGCAACTACAATGGAAGAGATGCTGTGCAGGAGATCTATCTACAGAGCAAGACTTGCTTCAATGGGGCTTTGGTGCTCACTGAGTCTGTCCCTTGAGCATATCACTCATGGGTGTGGTAGAGTTGTAACCTGGTGTGATCTGAAGCTGTCCACCAGGTGCACTGGCTCTGGGTCTCCCAGGAGGTCCAGTCAGCCACTGCCACCTAGCAGGAGCTACAGAAGGATCTTCAGATAACTGCTACTTGTATTGAGCTTGGAAGTGCCCAGGCAAAGCCAAGCTGTGAAGCAAGACAGGCTGGAGCTAGTGCCAGGTCTTGGGCCTGTTATTAATAGGTATGGGGCATGCTGATGCCAGCTGCTGCTTGTTTAAGATATTTTAGTTAAGTCTGAAGCCTGATTCAGGATAGGCTATGCA
This sequence comes from Myotis davidii, assembly GCF_000327345.1. Taxonomy (NCBI): domain Eukaryota; kingdom Metazoa; phylum Chordata; class Mammalia; order Chiroptera; family Vespertilionidae; genus Myotis; species Myotis davidii. The sequence continues at coordinate 1,229,991 of NW_006299719.1, forward strand.
TATGGAAAAGCAGCTGCAGATTAGATGGGGCTGCAAATTGGATGGAGTAGGGTCTTAGGGAATCATCAGAATGGAGCAAACAGTGTGAACCAGGCTGATAGAAACTCAAATATGGCTTCCAGTCAGCTCTGCGGTGGGGGATGGTCCAGTACAGGAACAATGACCCCTGCAAGTACCCCTGTTTGGAAGAAGCTGCACCTGAGTTCCTGACAATCCAATTCCTCCCCATATGTCCCTAGATCCCCCAAAGCTGCTGCCCAGTGCAGGAACCCAGAGGGAGTGAGTCCAAGTAAGTTCATGTGCTGGCCCTTTAAGAGAAACTACGTGGGTCTCCAGTAGCTTCCATGTCACTCCGCCACAATCCCCACTGGGTTTTGCAACCCAAAATTATGGGGACTTCTTGCCACAGCTCTGGAACCGTCCTGTGGGTCTGGTATGGGGCTGAGACCCCTTGCTTCTCACAGGAGGCCTCTACAATGGAGATATCCCTCCCAATTAAAAAAAATTCCCCATGTGGATGTCGGAACAGCTGGTTCTACTCTTCTGCCCCCTGCCCCTCCCAGTTTCAATGTACTTTCTTCTTTACTTCTCTACTTGTAGGGGTTCTAGTCAGCCAGCTTTTATGTGGTTCTGAATATGGTTGTTCTGTGTTTTAGTTGTAATTTTGATGTGGTTGTGGGAGGCAGCAAGAACCGTGTTTACTTATGCTGCCATCTTGGTTCTCTATCCCTTAGTTCTTAACATAGTTGGAAACTGTTTCACTTAGCTAAATAACAACAAAAACTAACATCTAAAAATATTTCAGAGAGCTTTGAACAAATTTATTTTTTTGGCTTTTCTTTCCTTTTTAATTCTGCTAGACTATATACATCAAGGTGCCTAAATTCCAGGTCTCCAAGTTGCTCAAGTCCAGAGGACAACATGGTGTATGAAATGGCATCCCTGGTATTGTGCAGTACACCAGTTATCAGCTATATGTATACATTTTGCAGCAGGCAAAGTTTGGATTTCGGCTCTATGCTCAATTTGGTTATCTTTACTTAACATAGGAAATATTGTTTAGCCTCACATGAAAGATGAATAGACCACCACAGGTTCTGGGAGTTCTGCATTAATACCATTAAAAATTTGTGATTTTAAGCATATCATTTAGATTTTTGAGTTTTTATTTCAATTTTGTATATACATGGATACACATTCCTGATATCCTTTTTGCTTAGTTTGGTAAATAAATGCTTAAGGTAGAAGATTAATACCAAATGATGGATTTTGTTTTTCATGCCCTTCTTGGTCACTGTTAATTATTAACTCATCAATAAGTTAATACAATATGTTTAATTACACATTGTAGCTATCCTTTACAAAACTAGAGAGTATATGATTTAAGGGCTGTAATTTTATGAAATAAAATAATAAATCTAAGAAAATGTCCAATTTCTTACTTATACGTGCTCGGGATTATCACCTCACTGAATTAGGAACACTGTTGGTGATGCATAGATGGTACCACATACATCAAGTAATGCATCTCAAGGAAAGAGGCACTGACAAATTCCTGGGAAATGATAGTATTTCAGAGCAGCTAGAATCCAGACATTGTGCAGAATTATGCTTTAAACGGTGACCATCAATTTGTAAGAAACCGCTCCCTGACTGAGTAGAAGCCACATTCTTCTAGAGATATGATTAAATTGAGGCAAAAATGAAACTCCATTTTGTCAAATAGTATCAAAAACTTGCAAAACAGGTATCTGGAGTCCACTGCTTGAAATAAAACCTGGACAGTAATGTAATGGAGGCACTTAGGAAATGCATTTGACATTACAGAGGATGGTACTAGGTGGAAATGTGTGGACATCAATAAGTCTTCAATTGAAGAGTGCTTTAGAAAAAAAAAACTTGTCTCTAAATGTGAAGTTTGAGAACATAATTGACTATATTTCAATACTGCATTTTGATCCTTTATATGCATATGTAAGCAGGTAAAATAATAAAAATCTGTAAGTGCATTTAAAAGAGATCGCCAATAAATATAAAAAGTTCAAGTAACAAAGAAAGCATTGAGTAATATTTTATTGGTAACATTTTCTCTTTTTTGTGGAACATAAAATAATGGTGATTCTTAATAATTGATGGCCTTTTAGATTGTACAAAATTATATAGATTATACTGTGAAATACAATATTGAACATTTAATAAATGATAAACATAATATCCTCTGAAAACTGTGCAAGTAAATCAGTAAATGCTACACAGTAGCTACCATATATCTTTATTTTGTCCTTGCAAAGAACCTTTAAGAAAGAAAAAAACAAGACATAAATATGATAATTGAGAGTTACAGACAAGTTACTTCTGGTTTACCAAATAATTATTTTCGTTTTGTCATTGGATACATCAATAAAAGTGGCACAGACCAGTTCTTATTTCAATTTACTCATGTTAAAATACAAAACTCTTAGAAGTCTTTTCTGTAATTACTAGAGGCCCGATGCATGAAATTCATGCAAGAGTAGGCCTTCCTTCACCCAGCTGCCGGCACTGGCTTCCCTCCAGCACCTGGGACCTATGCTCCCTCCAGCTGCTGTTACCTGGGACCTAGGCTTTCTCCAGCTGCTGGCACCCAGGACCTGGGATTCCCTCACAGAGGGAGGCCCTGCCCACCCGCCGCAGCCCACTGGTTGGTGGCCTGGGCCTCCTTCTGCAAGGCAATCATGGGGTGATAGCCGGACCCCTGGACAATCGCATTGCACCCACCTTGGCTGGCCTGGCACCAGTGGGTGTCATAGCTTAGTCCCAAAAGGATGGTCAATTTGCATATTATGCTTTTATTATATAGGATTATTAGACTTTGTTATGAGCACATTTCACTTATGTGCTTATATCAAACTAGAGGCCCTGTGCACGAAATCATGCACGGGTAAGGTCCCTAGGGCCAGGGCCTTCTGGCTGCCAGCTGGGGCTTTCCTTCATTCCGCGCCACCACCTGGTGGTCAGAGCACATCATTAGCAAGCGATTGAACTCCTGGTCTCCAGGTCAAACTCGCGAGGGGACACTTTGCATATTAGGCTTTTATATATATAGATTGGTACACATAACTTGGGATACCAGCCAATTTTTATTTCTTGAAGCTGTTTATCATGTGTGCATTTTCTTAATCTTTCTCTTCTTCTGGCTCCTTCCTGCTATCTACCTTTTGGGTATTTATTGCTTCTCAGCATCATTACCAGTGCATGGACAGAAAATAAGAAAAGTAAAATCAGTTCATCTGGTAATTTAACAGTTCTATTAAAGAGATTAGTATGAGGATGAAAGTAATGCTCGGAATAAACATATTATTATCAGTGAATCTCAATTATTCCTACCATCTTCCCCACACAGATATTTGACTTTTGTGGGTGTGTATGCTTTCCTATGGATGAAAATTTAGGGAACATTTTTAGGATATACAAACACATTTTCAAGTTTATATGGATAAAATAACACATATACCCTTTTATGTTTCATTTTGGTAAGATCAATAAATGAGATTTTTAGCATCAATTTCAGAGTTGTCCATTACTTATCAATTAAGATTATCACAATATTTTAATTTAATCTGAATTTGCTAATTATAAATCTGTCCCTGCAAATGTTATTTTGACAGTATTCCAACAGTGCTCTGAAGATCAGATAGTATGCTATTTTTATTAGTTAATCAGAATTACTACATCTGAGAAGAGAACTGCCAATAAACACTAAGAACTTTTTTGGAACTGAAGCCCAAAAGAAGAGGGAAAAACTAAAGGTATGTTTAGAAAATTGCCTTTAAAACTAGTACATTATTATGTGAACAAACTAATGCTCCATAAATCCATCTTAATTTATAGAAATATTAAAATAGTAATAAACATCTAAAAATAAACATCTAAAAATCCCTTTCCTGAAGTTACAGCCTAATAATATTCTTTCTTCAAAAATGGTTTATCTGTATTTTTGTGTTATTGATTTTATGCTGCAGCAACTGTTAACATAATTTTCATTAAATGACTTCAATAAAACAAACACCTTATATTTGCAATCTAGCTCAATCAAGAAAGGCAAAGTATGCAATATTTAAGATGTCTCTAAATCAAAGTTTTCTATTCAAAGTAATTTCTAGAAAAATTTGCTCCCTATAGGTTATCATGTCTTCTACGTCTTTGTAGGCAAGCATTTCTTCAATGGACAACAGCTTATAGTTATTCAGGCTGAATGCTGACTTGCTTTGCACAGCATTTAACATCTTTATGGATGTTGTAACTGAATCATTCAAAGAAGTACAAACTGGGAAAATACGAGCATTCCACAAACTCAAACATGTCTTGTTTCCAGAGAAGAGCTCTTGTGTAACTTTCAGATTCCAAATATCTAAGCATGACAGGAAACAGACGCCAAAGAATTGAAGTGACTTTATATCTGACAATGTTTTAACATTCCTTTTCAGGTTGTCTTGCACTCCAAATGCCATAGTTGAATACTTTAAGTGTCCATTCATCTTCAAGCTTAAGGAACACACAAAAGAATAGGCAGGCAGGACAGCTGTTGTTATGATAAAAGAGCCACTAATAATGCAGTTTTCCCCAACTGAAACATCAGGCCCCAACCTGGAGTACTCCACAACTGAGCCAGGTGACACAGAACATCTTGAATCCAATATACTTTGAATGATACAGGATGTGTTACCAAAGCATTCTGGTACTGCTGGAGAGATGCTAAAAGCTATGGACTGTAAGCCAAGCTCTGACTTCAAACTGCTAGCTGAAGTAAAGTGACACAAATATTCTTCAGTTGTGCCAATGTGATAAAATTTGGAGTTATTAAGAACAACAACATTTAGTGATGTCCCTTTAAGAAGGTGAAATATTCTCTGCCTCATCTCTACCAACTCTGACTCTTCTTTAGTGACATTTGATGTGTTTCTGGTATACTCCACAGTTGCTCCAGGTCCCAACGCCTGCAGAAAGTCTCCATAAGCATCTATTTCACAGTTCAGTGTGCCTATGTTTTCATAAAAAGCAAGTAACTTTTTCGCTGATTTATGATCCATGTAAAATAGGCTGTCCGTGTAGACATACTCAGATTCAAATTTAAGAGAGGCAGTGTCACCCCCAGACAAGTCCTGCTGAGAAAAATTTCTAGGTCTACACACAGCATTAAACTGACACATCCTTTCTATGCTGGGCTTATGAAGGAAACGATGGCAACACCGGTATTCGAGGTCACTATATTCTAAACAATTAGAAGGTTCTAAGACAAATACTCCATGTGTGGTACCTACAGTCAAGCTAGAAGGATGAGCTAAAGCTGTAAAGCCAGGCTTGTCAAATCTGATAAACTCAGATTCTCCGACACTATAAAGTTCAATATCATCTGCACAGGTAACCAGAATCCCAGGATTCATATGTGAGGGGAAATCAATGTACATGGCTAGTTTTAATTCTAACATCTGATAAATGGGGTTACCAAAAGGTAAAGCAGTGAAAATTTTCCCCAGAGCACTTGCATTTGGAAGGCGTTGACTGTAGCCACCTATAAAATTAAATGAAATAACTCTTACAAAATGTTTATATGAATGTTTCCAATAATTTAAAAACCCAGGGGCATCAGGAGTAACTCAAAATGTATCTAAAAATATTCAATATATACAACATATTACTGTAACTCGGGAAAGAATAATAAGCTCCAGAATACAAATTCAAAGAAAAATTCTCCCATATTCTTTGGAAATACTGTAGTTTTAAAGACTCTAGATTAGAAAAGAATTTACATATACTTTAGAGAATGCGAACTGTTTAAAATCCACTGTATTGCTAATAAAATGAACCACAGGCTAAAACATGACCTCATATCCACATTTTAAACAATTTCAACCATATTTAAATTCCTACAATAAAAATCCACTTTACAGGAGTAAAAGCAAGTCACAAAAAAAATTATATACAAATTCCAATATTATCTACTAAATTGTACTTTTCAAAATGCAGTGTCTTTCCTCAAATTATTACATACACTTAAAGGAAACAATGGTGCATTTATGTAAAAGCATTTTAAAACTTATACTTCTTTTTAATTTAAATAGGCTTTCCCTCTAAGATTAGCCTAATGACTTCTTAATTCCTTGAAGTGTGTTCTTGTAAGTAAATTAATAGCTTACATCATTTTTATGTTTAGTAAGTACTGTGAGAGGCAGTATTACAATAGTAGAGTCAGACAAAATTGGGTTCAAACTCAGGCTTACTACCTGTTAAGTTTTTTATCTTTGGACACACTCCAAATAAGCAAATGTAGAATAATATTTGCTTTGTCATGTTTTATGAGATCAATTACACAAGCAAAGCACTTGGCATACAGTACACTGTTCTAAAGACAAGCTAATAGCAAAGCTTAGCATTATAATTAGATATTTTTAACTATATATTTTCTGATATCCATTTTAACTTTTACTAAATAATACTTGTTCTGGAATAAAACTATAAATTTTAAAATTTTGATGGCTTAGGAAAACTAATTGTTTTATTTTGAGTAATACTTAAATTTTGCTACATGTTCTTGACATCTTTTTTTTTAATTGATTTCAGAGAGAAAGGGAAAGGGAGAAAGAATCACTGATCATCTGCCTCCTGCACGGCCCCTACTGGGGTTTGAACCCAGAACCTGGGCATGTGCCCTGACCAGGAATCAAACAGTGATCTACTGGCTCACAGGTGGCTGCTCGACCACTAAGCCATGCCAGCTGGGCTAAATTTGAAATTTTTTTACAGCCAGCCATAAAATCATAACTTGGATGCTTCATTTGAAATCATCTTTACAGTCCTAGCCGGTTTGGCTCAGTGGATAGAGTGTTGGCCTGGGGACTGAAGGGTCCCGGGGTTCGATTCTGGCCAAGGGCACATGCCCAGGTTGCAGACTTGATCCCCAGTAGCGGGTGTGCAAGAGGCAGCTGATCAATGATTCTCTTTCATCATTGATGTTTCTATCTCTACCTCTCCCTTCCTCTTTGAAATCAATCAAGAAATATATATATTTTTTAAAAAATCACTATTCTGTATAACAGTCATAAGAAATGGATAGTGCCTTGGAAGCCACAGTGCCAATCCATGACAAAGTTTTCATAGAGACCTAATTCATAGAGAAAAATAATAAAGGTTTGCACAGAATAAAAATTTTCATACAACTAAACTTATCCAATTAAAATAAACACCTATCTCTGTTCTGAGATTATTTCTTTCCTACCTTTCTGCTTTACAATGTCCTCTTGTATATGTAATTTTCCCTCAGATATTTTCTCATCAACTCCATGTTTTGTGACCACCTTTTTTCTTGTAACTCCTTCAAGGATTATAGACTTTGTCTACCAATAATCAAATAAAAATGCAAGACAGAAGGTTTTTGGCAATAGTATGGGGATCACAGTGCTAAACCAGCCTCTTCCCTACAGCAAGAATCCCTTCTAAAGACTTATTGAAAAATGTTCATATTTTGATGAGCTCTCTCTTTGGAAAATACTTTTGTACATACATACTAAACATAATACCCATAAACAATCAATGTATGTGATCCACAATTTTAAAGAGAAATATTGTGGAAAATGTAATATTACTTACAAACTAAAAATATCAAGAAAAGCATGAAATATTTGTTTTCAAAGCAGACTAACTTCAAAGACCAAAAATTAAAAAGGAAAGTTCTAAAACAGTGGTTCCCAACATGGGGCACAATTTGATTTTTAAGGAGGGCAATTTGAGAATGAGTTATTAACAGTAAATTTTTTGCATTTCTTATGGTTCTAGGGGCCTCGTACATGCCTTTGACCAGAATCGAACCTGGGACCTTTCAGTCCGCAGGCCGACGCTCTATCCACTGAGCCAAACCGGTTTCAGGGGCATTCACTTTTTGAATAGTAAGAATTATATGTCACCGGGTGGGTGAAGGGGAGGTGGGGTTGGGGTGCGGGGGGAAGCATCAGGATTTTAGAGATGCTAGATGGGGCACGGCCAAAAAAAGGTTAGGAACCACTGTTATAAAATATCAAAGGTAAAATCAGTAAAGTATAATTTTACCGGAGTGAATTAATAGGATGGTAAAATAATTCCATTTATCTCCATATAGCTTTTCCAAATGTCGAAGGGCACAAAATGTTGATCCTCCATTACCTTAAAAATAAAGTTAAAAATGTACACTTTATTTCATATAAACCTACTAAAATTTTGTAAGTATGGTAAATTTAGGTGTTCGAACTCTGAGGATATGGCTACAATTAACTAGGCAGAGAACAAAAATATGGACAAAAGAATCAATTTAAATACACATTTCATAGCAATTAAATAATTAAATGATTAGCAATGAAAACCAGAGATCAGCCCCTAAATGATGAGCTAATCTTCTCCCGAAAATATTAATACACAATGAAGAAATGATAAAATAGGCAATCCGCAACACCAGAAAACTGTAAATACACACACACACACACACACACACACACACACATATATATATATACTATAAGTATTATATATATAATTCATTTGGAATGACAAATTGCAAAAACCATTTAAATAATTCTCCCATATGACAATCAAATATGTAAGTTAAACTTGCTTTTTAAAAAGTTTTTTAGAATTTGGTTTCCTTACTAATTACCTTGGGCAAGTTATTTAACTTTCTGTGCCTCTAAATCTCATCTATACAATAGGAATCATATAGTACTGACTGCTAGCTCTGAGGATTAAAACATGGCTACTTAGAACAATGCCAATGTCAGATATAGATACCCTATCTCTGGTATTAAGGGGCTTCGGTTTTAGCATTACACGAAAAACTGCCACCACAAAAATAGTATGCAATGAAAGGTTAAAAGGCAAACTTTATGAAAATTGGATTTTTAAAGTAAATATCTCTGATACTTAAGCTATTAGACTGCTCTTTTTTATTCTGCAGTTGTGGTCCCAAGAAGTCAAATAGTATATATTTTTCTTGCTTTGATCTCTTTACATAAATTTCTGAAGAAAATGTGGAGTTTGCAGGGATTTTAGGAAGCCGACTGATAAGGTCCAATGGATTATTTACTACCTGAATAAATTTTATTAAAATTAATACAAATGTCTTTTAAATAACATAATATTTGGGAAGTTTTTCCATAGTAAGTCACAATGTGTAAGAAAGTTGCTAAGCCTTGCCCTAAGAAAGTTGCTAAGCTTTGCCCTGAAGACATGGCTCAGGAGTTGAGTGTAGACCTATTCCCCTGTCATTTCTGGTCAGGGCACATGCCTGGGGTTGCAGGCTCAATCCCCAGTGGGGGATGTGCAGGTGGCAGCCAATCATTCACATAAAAATTTTAAAGTTAGTAAAGACTATGGTGGGAAGATATGCAGTTTATAAACTGCATGCCACAGGAAAACTTTTCTTCAATGATTATTCTACCTAGACTCTATGATATAAATCTGACCATAAATGCTTACCAATTTTGGCTCCAGCAGGATCAACAAAAACATGATACTGAACTCCAAGGGGTAACTCCTTTTTTTTCAGCTTTTCTGACAGCTGTTGCTTATAAGCAAGTTCTTGTTTTTCATCAGCTGCTGTTATTGCAACAATGTCCCAGAACTCTCCAGCTGCCACAGGTTTGCCTATGTGAAAAAACAAGGAAATGATAAATATTATCAGAATTCTCTGTTACTTACTTGGAAAGAGGGGAAAACAAAGAGATAATATTATAATCTTCATAAATGTATCTCTTGCTTTTGAGAATTAAGCAATTAGTAGTTGGTGTGATTCAAATAGTTCTAATGAGGACTGTTCATAAATTGTTTTCTCTCTTTCAGATTACTTTCTTCTATGATCTACAGGCCCATTTATATTTAGATATTATTTTAAGAGAAATATTACTGATTTTCTAAAGATTATCTCAATTCTTAAATAAGAAGACAAAGGAACAAATAAATGAATCAATTTTCATATTATTAGGACTAGTGTCCCTTGGCTAAGAAAGATTCAACCCAAATATCCATTATTACAATGTTGCTGTTTATAAATGTGGGTACTTTATTTTTCACTACCTTAAAAAGAGCCATGCAATTTTACAAAGGCTAATGGAGTATGACATACAATTTTGAATAGAAAAGTTCCCAACTCCCAGATGAACTCATTAAAAGACAGACTGAACTTTTGGTAGACAGCTAGAAGCTCTTTGTTATTGAAAAAAAAAGATAAAATTCTTTTTATTAGTTAACAAACAGGACTTATCACCTACAATGGAATAGTCCTGAACGTTTTATTGTCATCCTAGTATTATTTCCTGTATTCTTAAAGCAGTAACTTCCCCCCAAAATAAGGAATTTTATTACACAATTGTACAAAAAATGACAAGTTACATAGCCTTTAAAAAAAACCCAAAACATTTTGATTCAACCCTCACTCGTTTTAATAATCCAAAATCCCTCCGTGTTTTAGCATTATTTGTTTAACTCAGTAAGCGTTCACATCACGGAACAAATTGGTGAAGTGGGTAGGGAGGTGGGAGAAGGCTAAAATCACATTTGTAAAGGTCAAGACACTATGTTTTAGATATTTCAGATTTACTTAAATAATTTATTAATGAACTAACCAAATGCATAACTTGAATTTATAGCTTCACTAGCTATATCTGTACCTATCTATCTACTTAGAAACTAGAAATAAAGTTAAAGAAAGTAACAAGCATCACGTAAAGAAAGGACAGTGAAAGAAAAGAGTAACACATTCAAGGTGTATTAGCTATGCGCGGGCCAGCGTCCTGGGCCCACAGGTGAGAGAGAAGCATCCAGGAAGTGACAGTCCAGCAACTCTCAGGGCACGTGAAAGACCCTCCCTTTCCACCGCCCGGGAGGCCCGGGCTTCCTCCTTCGGTACCTCTCAGCTCGGAAAACCTCCGCAACTTCCGCTGGGTGGCTTCTCGCAGAGATAAGGATGCAGGGACATTTGCACGGGCCATAGCCCCACCGCTGCCGCGGCCGGCTTTAACCTTCCAGGTATCCCACCGCTCCGCACAGCACGCATGCGCCCTGGACTGCCACCCGCGCCAGGTCCGGCTTCGCCTAGCCCCGCCCCTTCCGCGCGTCACTCACGTACCACGCCCCCGACGGTCTGGGGCTGGCCCAGGGGAAACCAGGATGTGGTGATCCCGGAGCTTGGCCCCCCGTTTCCTTAGCGACGGTCTCCGGAGCTGATGGCCACCTAGCGATTTCTCAGTCTGTGGCGGGCCTGGCCACTAAGTTCCTAATTTATAAGGCCTTGCAGCTCGGTTGACCCGGTGAGTGGGGCAGGTTGGGCGACAAAATTCCTACAACTGACCCGCTAAGGAGAAGACGAAACGACACCCTAGCTTCCAGCTCTGTCTCCGCAGGCGATTTGTCTTTTCTGACTCCTGGTTTGCTTCATTCAGGAGCAGTTCCCAGAACCTCTTGACAGTTAATTCCCCCTCTGGTCCTCATCTGAAGCCTTCTGCCCCAACCCTGGGTCTAGAGAGACTTCTAGAGTCTAGATAGAAGATACATCATCTGAACATTTACAATCTGTATTCTCTTCAGGTGTGTGGCTTCTTTGCCTTTGCGAGTTCCGGGATCACCCTCTCAGTTTTGAGCTCATAGTTTTTAGAACTTGTAGATCATTTATTCTGCAACCAGGCCCTTAACAGTTGTGCTGTTTGGGTTAATTCTCTGCCATCCTTTTGTATGGGCAGATTAATCAAGAACTTTCAGTAACATTCCTGGGAATAAATCAGCCTTATTAGATGTGTTTTTGGTGAGTTAATTTTGTAAGTATTTCTCTGGTAAAGCACTAGGTCTATAATGAGTTTTATAGATTGATTTCTATGAATCAGAGAGAATAGTGACTTAGTCAAGGTCTCGCAATTAGTAAGTAGTGGAGAGGCTTTAGCGAGCAGTTTCAATACTGAATGCAGACATCATTCTATCACACCATGCAGTCTGATTTATTTTAGAGGCCTGTCTTCATTGAAGTCTTCATCAGGACCACAGGCATTCAAGGCCATACAAGCTCTTGGCAGGAACTTAGTTTTTTCTTCTAAAGACTTGACCCTGTTAATTAATTCTGTTCTTACAGAGAAAATGTCTGACTAAAAAGAGAGATTACTCCTTCGTACTTTTATCGCTTCATACTTTTAGCGCTTATATTTTGTTGTTGTTATTGAAAACAATACATTCTTTTTAAGAACATTTAGAAAACACAAAGGACTCAGGTGAGGTGAGAATTAGCAATAGGGAAAGTAGCAAAAGAGAAAGTCAGAGAGGGAACAGACGCCCAAAGAATGATTTTTTTTTTTTCTTGAGTGAAATAGGAAGTGAAGGGTTTTGATGTGACTTGCCTTATATTTAAACAAATCACTCAATAATGTGAAAATAACCTGTTGGAATGTGGAGCAAGGATAGGAGGGAGACTTGTTTTTTGTTGTTTTTTTGGCTACTGCAATAATACAGGTAAGACTTGGTGAATCTTGGTCAGGATGATAACAGTGGGAATGATGATAAGTTGGTTAGCTATATTTTAAAGGCAAATCATTACGATTTGCTAATGAAATAGCTGTGGAATGGGACAGAAAGAGAGTAATCAAGGATGTCTGAATGATAGCATGGCCATCAATTGAGATGGGAATGCCTATGTATGGGGAATGTTGTTAAGGTGGTAGGGGGAGTCCAGAATTTAGTTTTGGACATAAAGAGTAAACAAATGTAAATGTATGTAGTGCAAATGAAACAGAATTGTGTGTGTGTGTGTGTGTGTGTGTGTGCACGCGCCCGCGCGCATTTTACATTGGCTATGGATTTCATGAAAGAGGTCTGGGCTAGAGATATAATTTTGGGAGTTGTCAGCATATAGATGGAGTTAATTTTATACTGGAATTAGATGAGATCTCGAGAGAAGCGAGATCAATAGAGACTGTATGTTTAGGAACTGTACATAATAGAGGTAAACAATGAAAATTTTACCAAACAAAATTTCAGATAGTGATAAGAACTGTGAGGTAACTAAAGGGAAGTGATGTAATGGAGTCTGTCAGAGTATTTTTTTTTTTAATCTTTATTGTTCAGATTATTACAGATATTCCTCTTTTTGTCCCCCCATAGCTGCCCTCCACCTGGTTCCCACCCCACTCCAGGCCTCTGTGCCCCCCCTTCCACTGACCTCGTCCATAAGTGTAAGCTCTTTGTTCAATCTCTTCTCATACCCCCCACAACCCTTTCCCCTGAGAATTATCAGTCTGCTCCCTTTCCATGGCTCTGATTCTATTACATTAACCAGTCTGTTGTGTTCATCAGGTTTTTATATTCATTTGATTTTTAGGTTCGCTTGTTGATAAATATGTATTTGTTGTCACTTGGTTGTTCATAATTTTTTATCTTTACCTTTTTCTTCTTCTTCCTCTTCTTAGAGAATACCCTTCAGCATTTCATATAATGCTGGTTTGGTGGTGATGAACTCCTTTAGCTTTTTCTTATCTGTGAAGCTCTGTATGTGTCCTTTGATTCTAAACGATAGCTTTGTTGAATAGATTAATCTTGGTTGTAGGTCCTTGTTTTTTTTTTTTTTTTTCACTTTAAATACTTCTTGCA